>NW_028283578.1:1414000-1740000 GCF_059441095.1 Idiotropiscis lumnitzeri | reverse complement strand
GAACAGCAGGGCGGCGACAATCTTATTAAAATTTAAATTTTTAAGCAAAGGGATTGTGGTTTTGGGATAAATTTTAAGTGAAGTATCCTATGAACATGTTGAAAGAAAATCTTTGGAAAGGGGAATATCTAGCCATTGGAGATTGGTTTACCAAATATAAAGTTGGACTAAATAGTTTTGTAGATGATTTATTAACTGATGTGTATTAAATGTGACAAAGGTGGAAGACAGATGTTTTTTTTTGACTGTACGACGCGAACGCTGACATGACAATTTTAGAGGATATGACATCATTCCATAAATACCAGACTGCTAACATTCGCATCTATGAGCTGTTTGATGTCACAGGTGCAGTTTCGTCAGCTACGTCCTTGAGAGGAGAAACAACTTCACGGGGAGTGAATGGGAAAATCCAGAGACCCACAGTTGTAAATTTTGGCATACGCTGGCTAAATTAAGGCAAAATTATGGATCTGCCAGCACAAATCTCAGTGAAATCAAGGCGGACGCGCCAAGGGAGGGGTCTCTGTGTGGAATTGGAAAGTATCGTTTGGTGAATGAAAGTGTGAAAGAAAAGTGTTTGTATGCATATGTGGTTTGAGTGAATGTTGTAGGGACGGGCCTCAGGACAGAAAATTGTTTGAGGTCACCGGCAAGCCCTTACAGTACTTAGGATGCGATGGGTGGACAGGCCTGATCAACCTGAATCCCTATTGCACTCCCGAGTATTGATTTTCAAATTGTTTTTGGAGAAAGATTGGAGTAATTAAATTCAAGCATCAAGTGAATGATTGATTGACGTTATTACACAAAATTTATGCAAAACTGAAAGTTTTGGAAGGAAGATAATTTGTCTCTTCTCACTGGCAATTGCCACACCTCCAGTTATCTCCACAGGTTTGAGGTGACATGTGACCAGTGTGACCAGAAGGCCAGAGAATGCTTCAAATAGCGCCTCACCACTACCATCCCAGAGGTTCTCCTCAACAAGGAGGGAGATATAAGATATATTCACATTGGATGCGCGACTAGATAACACACACCCAGTCCAGGATAGGGCAAAATTTTCTTGGATTGTTCAGACTTTTCCATATAATACAGCACCACAGCAGTGATACTTGAAGTTAATGTCGAATTAGTGGCACTGTTTTTATGGAAAATTACTCACTTAACGCAAGGGTAAGTTGTTGTAGAGGAGATATTTCAGACAAAAATGACCCTGAAGTGGTCACAAGCACGTGTCTCATGTTGGATGTATGAAATTTTATTCTGATATTTTCCATTGTAACGTATTTCATTGTATTTAGGACTAAGACATTGTAAAACACTGTTTGGAAGAACTTATAGAATACCTCAAATTTAAGAACAAATGGGAAATAGATGTTGAAGCAACTTTAGTTGACCATATGTGAAAAATGTTAGGAAAACAAAAGACAGGCGCAAATTTAGAGTGACAAAGCTCTTTCCGTCTCCCAGCAGGGGCAGTAATCTAGTAAAGCCAGGATACTGGGTGCTTGTAAGAAGTTTGAAGATAAGACATTTGTAATTACCCAAGGGGGAAGGAGGGGTTAGTAACAGCTCTCACAGCTGTAAAGATAGCAGAAAGGTCAACATTGGTTTATTTGACACGTTGTAAAGAGGTCACGTTGGTTGAAATCTCCTACAAAGGAGACACCAGACTAAGAGGTTTATACAGAGTTACAAGCGGGACAAAATTTATTTCAGAGGAACTATCCTCACTTGAGGCCGAGGCCAGATCTGCTGACCAGCATGATGGTCACCAGCTAAATGGGGACACCTCAGGTGAGATTGGCTGTGCCGTGCATCAGATATTTCTGGCCCGTTGGGGTCGATGTTGCTGTGTCTTTCAGGTGGGGAAAAGGGAGACAGGCCTGGTCTATGTGGCCAGGGCGAGACGTGAATAGAGTGAGACTTCCGGCAGTGACCCATCCAATAATGTCGACATTACACAGCTGTTCCAGTTGGCCGTCCACAAGGGCGTGCCCCTCCCAGTGGCAGAAATCAGGCGAAATAGTCCATCAATGAGAAATGCTACTCGGGCAAAGTAGAACACATTGTGTACATAATTTTGCACGACATCAGAAAAGGAAAATATGGGATTGGATTAAGGAGCGTGACTAAAATTGTTGTACTTGCAGGTTTAGAAGGCCAAGAGAGATAAGAAAAAAGGAGGCAGCTGCTCCTTCCACTTCTGCTGCTTCTGGGCAAGGTTCGGGTGACGCAGCGCCACAGCAGACTGGCTGCTGTCCATAGCAGGCCGGTCAACGAGGTTGGGTTTGCAGTAACAGAGGTACGGGTGGTTATGGACGGGGGTTGTGAGTGGGGTGTGCTCTGGCTGCGGGGTGTGGGGTCACTGGGTGATGAGCTGTCCATGCCGAGCCACTTTCTGGAATGTGCCATCCTCCGGTGCCATATCTGTCACAAAGAGCTCCACCAGCGCAGGGGGCGCCACCGTTACCCACTCCCAACGCACTTGACACAAACCCGCTCGTACCCCATTCCATGACAGGGGGCCGCGGAGCTTCAGCGTTCGAGGACTAGCAGGTCCTAGCATTCCGGGGACGGTGGATGGACAAGTTTTCGATGGTGCTGGATATTGGGGCGAGCTATGAGCTCCTTCCGCAACCCCCACTGAGCCATGTGGACTCTCAAGATTGCCTGAGTCACTGCCATTGACTGAACGATCACTGGAATTCGAGTGGCATTCCCGGATGGGACTGAACTTGACTCTGCACATCCGTCATAGGGAGCATATGTCGTGCTCTCTTCCTTCCCAGTGGCTAAACTGAACTGAAACATTTGAGGGCAGCTCTGAAACCTGGTTCCCATGCTCCCGCGGTGGGTATGCCCTGTTCTTGCTCTGGTCTGAGTGGTTTAGCAACCGCCACCCTTTCAATTCACCGATTGACATATCACATTGTACATGTGATCACAAACATGATTTGGTTTATCAAAAATGCACTCATCCAAATTTAGTCATGAGTGCATCTTGCGTTAGAATTATATATTTGTTATGTCTACCTGCGTTGCCTCGCACGCGTGCCTTGTCCCTGGACAGCGGAAATGGTATGAATTGTTTACTTTCGCCGAGCCACAAATCGCATTGAATATTGATGAGCGTCATCATACTAGAGGTCTAGACCCCATAGTTGTTGCACAATCGGGAGATCATATATCAGCACCGACTACAAATTCTTTGGTTTTGGGAACATTACTAAATTTCAAAATTTCCAGGGAAGGGTCGCTCGGAAATGGTAGTTCTGTGTGTGTCTCTGCTAGAGGTGTTGTGGACCCAGGGCCCGACTGATTTGGGGCTCGGCTCCACAGCTCCGCGATTGTTTTTACTGTCTCTACCCCCTCCCCCAGTTGACAGAATCAGTGTGGGCACAGCCTGTAGGTGGATTGAGCCAATCATGAGACAATAGGAGGTGAAGACTGCAGCGGTCTTGGAGCTGTCTATGTCTTGTAGAGCACCTTTTCTTCCCATAAAAAAAAAAAAGAAAAAATAGAGGTTTAATTCGGTATCTGCGTTATTATAGTTTTGGGATTTTTTATTTTAAGCATAAATGGTTACTATTTCATTTGTGTTGCTTTAAAATTTGTCAATTAACAGTCAAAATTGGAGCGTTAGCTCGAGGCTTAATTTGTAATCTCGGAACACAGTTAGATATTTGAACTCAGTGAACTCAGCATCACTGGAGTCGGACATCACTCCGTACATCAACCTCCGGGTGCTTTCCCGGAGGTGGACTCAATCTCGCTGATAAGGACAGTTTAGAGTTCTGGCTAGAACCTTACGCGCCACCCAATTGGGAACTACAGGACAAAAGTGGTACCATAACTCACAGTTGCGCCCGGCCCCAGTATTTGTGCCCGCCGAGGTTGAGCTTAGAGGTTGACCGCCCGGACGGGCAGGTCAAGAGAGGGAATGTGTAGATGGCATGAATTGGATCAAAGTCAGACACTTTCGAGTCTGAACAAAGACGATGACGATGCAAATGTTTAACTTATTGACTATTTTGCTTGCTGGCGTGTGCTTTGTGTGGACGATGTTGGCGTTTGAACATAGGATGCGGGATGACAGAAGTGATGGAGCGAAAGGAGCATGTAATGGAATGGTATGGTATGGAGCAGAGCGAGATGATGGTAAGACGCTGACACAGACACAACAACTACTGCTAAATCTGAAATGTAAACAACCGACACAGGTGAACACTTGGGTGACAATTTTAATTGGACACACCCATGGAATGATGTGGGAATAAAAAAGAAAGAGCCTATTTTTGACACCCAAGTTGCAAAACAGAAGTTCACCTGCCTAAAAGTTAAATGGGACGGGTCCTGGGATTGGAAATATCCAGGAGTCATGGTGTAATGAAAATGTGTCTTTGCCAGTAGGAATCCCTCTCGCTCGTGATGATGTTTGGCTGTGGTGTGGAGAGAAAGTGCTGTACGATAGGCTTCCCACCAATGCCTCAGGTAAGTGCGCCCTGGTAACGCTGATCATGCCAGTTAGTGTGACAGCCTTAGATCTGGCCAAAATGGAGTGGGAATGTGTTGGACAATGGGGAAGAGTCCCCTTCCTTAACAGGAAGAGAAGGGACATGCATGAATGGTTGAATGCAGGAGATCCCACATATATAGATGCAATTGGAGTCCCAAGAGGGGTCCCTGACGAGTATAAATTGGTGGATCAAATTGCGGCAGGATGGGAGAGTATTTTCCTGTTTGTTACGGTAAACAAAAATGTGGACCGGATTAATTATGTTCATTATAATGTCCAACGATTGGCGAACTTCACCACCTCGGCACTCCAGGCAGTGCATGTGCAATTGGCTGCCACATCTCTGATGGCATTCCAAAATAGAATGGGCTTAGATATGGTGTTGGCTGAAAGAGGAGGAGTGTGTAGTATTTTTGGGGATCAGTGTTGTACTCTGATTCCCAACAATACATCTCCTGACGGTCGCCTTACCAAGGCATTGGAGGGTCTGCGCACGTTAAGTGACAAAATGAAGGAGCACTCAGGTGTGGACACCAGTTGGTACTCTGACTGGTTAAACATCTTTGGCAAATATAAAAGCTTGATTGCATCAGTACTGATTTCTATCGCTGTGTTTGCCGCTATTATGGTTTTATGTGGATGTTGTTGTATTCCATGTATCAGATCATTAACTGTTAAGACAATTGAACGCACGTTGGGGCCGCTCCCTTCTGGTGGCCAGTACATGATGATCCCTCAGAAGGACCCCCAGGAGGGGGAGACAGCTGTGGCCCTCCGGGAGTCCGGGATGTGAGTATGTGTAGATGGCCTCAGCGACCTGAGGCCATGAGGAGGGAATGAAATTTTCTATTGATTTTTAAGTTTTACTAATTCTCTATTGATTTTTAAGTTTTACTAATTCTCTATTGATTTTTAATTTTTACTAGTTTTCTATTGATTTTTAATTTTTACTCATTTTTATTGATCTTTAGTCTTTTACTAACTCTCTATTGAACTTTACCTCACATTCTATTGATTTGTAAGTTGTTACTAACTTTTCATTGTTTGATTTTTAGCTCGTGTTTAACAATAAAATAAGGGGTTCGAGTGATGACCTCAGTTGTCTGAGGTCATGAGAGGGAATAAAGGAGTGGAAGAGTTGAAACCTGGCTAGTTTTATTCGATGTCCTGCATCTTGTGTCACTGTTATTCTGTGGAATGCTGAGTGTGTGGCTGGTGAAGTTGGAAAAAGAAAGTGAAAGAATGTGAGGTTTGGGAGGTTTTAGGTTGGTGCCTGGCGCAGACAGACACCTCGAGCGGGAAGGGGTCGACAAGAAACTGGACCCTTCAGCCACAAGCAGGAGGGGCCACCACTTGAAGAAAGACCAAGAGAAGCAAGCTAAAGTTAACTGCAGCATACACATAGCCAATAGAATCATGCCAGGATGCCTTTGTCTCTGTGTCATTTGCATATTGTGTCTATAAATTAATGCTGAACAGCGAAGACAAAGAGAGCTGCTGTATTGAGAGGGACCCAAACTCAAGTTGTAGATTTGTGTGTTAGGAATAAATCCACTCGTGTGTGAAAATGCCGGCTTCCTGATACCTTTCTATTGCAGAACGAGCGCGCATATTGTTGGATGAATGAGAGTTGGGTAAAGTCACAAATTGGAGTCAGATTATTAATTTGAGTTTACATTGGTTTAAAATTAAATTCTAACATTGATTTAAAGATAAATTCCAACAGTGGTGAAGGATGCTCACTACCTCACGAAAGAGTCCTCTTCGGCCTTTTTGGCCTTTGGGCCTCCGAAGGCAGTTGATGGTACCGGCTGGCCAAGCAGAATGCAGCTTTAGTGGTTGCTGAAGTAAAAACTTGGGCGTGGGAGGAATTCGACGAAGCCATGGAAAACGAGTCTCAGAAGGGGGAACTATACACCACTAACATTGTTTATTGTGGAGATGGGGTGATGCAGAATTCTGGATATTCTGAGACGGTGGGGAGAATACGTTGTCAATTCAAGATCTCATCAATTCCACCGACATGCCTACCATTGTGGAAGCAGAACCTGAGAACCTGATTTGTCTAGCTCTAGGTTTGAAGTAACCAAGGTGGTTAACAAGCTCCTCTGTGGCAAAGCCCCAGGGATGGATGAGAGCCGCCCGGAGTTTCTAAAGGCTTTGGATATTGTGGGGTTGTCATGGTTGACACGCGTCTACAACATGCTTGGTCACTGAGGACAGTGCCTCTGTATTGGCCGATTGGGGAGGTGGTCACCTTCTTTAAGAAGGGGGGCCGGAGGGTGTCTTCCCATTACGGTGGAATCACACTCCTCAGCCTCACTGATAACGCTTATTCAAGGGTGCTGGAGAGGAGAGTATGTTGAGAGGTCTCATATCAGATTTAGGAGTTGCAGTGCGCTTTTAGTCCCGGCCGCGGAACAGTGGACCAGCTGTACACTCTCGGCAGGGTGCTCGAGGGTGCATGGGAGTTTGGCGAACCGGTCTATATGTGGGTTTTTTTTATTGTGGACTTGGAGACGGCGTTCGATCAGAATCAGAATCACCTCCAAATCCGAGACTATGGTCCTCTGTCAGAAAAGGTTGGAGTGCCCTCTCCAGGTAGGGGACAAGATCCTTCCTCAAGTGGAGAAGTTAAAGTATCTTGGGCTCTTGTTTACGAGTGAAGGCAAGATGGAGCATGAGATCGACAGGCAAATTTGTTGGTCTGTCGGGGTGAAGAAGTAGCTAAGCTAAAGCGAAGTTCTCGATTTACCTGGCAATCTACTTTCCTACACTCACCTATGGTCATGAGTTGTGGGTCGTGGCCAAAAGAACAAGATCTCGTATACCAGCAGCCCAAATGGGTTTCCTTATTTACCTTATTTTTGTAGATCAACGTGAAACGTAGTACCAGGAATTCATTGTTACAAATGTGAAGTGGGCGCTATAGAGACATTTTTACAAACAAGCACAAGATTCAGTATTCATTTTTAGAATCAGAATGTCATGATCCGTTCTGTCATGCCATGTCTTGTTATTGTTTTCCCAGCTGAGTGGGCGTTCCTTTCGGCAACTCGTTCCCCGACTCGTGGCGTCATGTCTGGAAAGACGCGCCCTCCGGCCGCGCACCTGACTCTCGTCAGCACCATGATTGCGGGAATACAAAAGCTGACGACGCGGACCACGCGGCGTCTGAATATTCTCCTGCCTCGCTCACATTGTTGTTCCCACGCTACCAATTGTATTGCCTTCTCGCTCTGCACTTTGCAGTTGACGCTTTTCTGTTTCTCGTTTTGGTCACGCTAAGGCTTTGCCCGTTTCTGTTCTCGTTCGTTGAATTGGTTTTCTCCTTGCCCTTCCGTGGCAAGCAATTTAAGTTTTTCCGTTCCTTGCCTTTTGCAAGCGCTTCCTGTTCCGCCGTCAGTTTTCCTTTTCCTGGTCTTTGTCCACCAGCGTTTTCCGTTGCTAGTGGTCGGCGCCTATAATTAATGATTGACTTGTGCTCTCTATTATAATAAAAAATATCTTGTTAAATTACATCTTGCTGGGTCTGCGATTTTGGAGTCAACCTCGTATTTCCCAGCGATCGCCGGGAAATACGCATGACACAGAATCAGAATGCCCTTTATTCTCATTGTACTCAGTGTGCCACGAGATTAGAAAGCTCCCGGCTCCAGTGCAATACAACAATAATTTAATTAAATATATAAATAGATTAATTAAAGATTAAATAATTAAAGAGAAAATAAACACAAAATTGTAAGAATAATAACACATTACGACGCTGTACTGCAAGGTATGGCTGTACTGCAAGGTAGGCTAGAGTTCATCATGGAGATGGCTATGTGTGTGTGTGTATATATATACAGTTTTTTCAGTCTGTTAGTCCTTGTTTTGAGGCGCCTGCCAGAGGGCAACAGGTTGAACAGGTGTGAGCTCGGATGAGTATTGTCTTTAATGATATTGAGAGCTCTGCTGAGGCACCGGATGGTGTAGATGTCCGACAGGGAGGGGAGAGGGCAGCCAATAATCCTCTGCGCTGTTTTGACTGTCCTCTCGAGCTTCACTCTGTCTGCCTCAGTGCAGCCGCTGTACCAGGTAGAGACACAGTACATCAGCTGGCTCTCGATGGACGAGTGGTAGAAGGCCTTTTTTGCAGTGTTGAGCTGTAGTTTATTGTCCTCACATCAAACAGTCAATCTCTGGATCTCCTCCCTGTAAGCTGTCTCATCTCCTTTTGAGATCAGACCGACCACTGTCGTATCGTCAGTAAATTTGACGATGGTGTTGTTTCCGTGGGCTGGGCTGCAGTCGTAGGTGTAGAGGGCGTATAGGAGAGGGCTCAGCACGCATCATTGAGGGGAACCGGTGCTCAGCGTTCGGATGGAGGATGTGTCGGGGCCTAGAATCACAGTATGTGGTCTGTTGGTCAGAAAGTCCTTAATTCAGGTGCGTGTGAGGGTAGGGAGACTGAAAATGTCCAGTTTGGTGATGAGGATGTCAGGGGTGATTGTATTAAATGCCGAGCTGTAGACCACAAAGAGCATCCTGGCATAGCTCTGCTGTTGTTCCAGGTGGCCCAGCACAACATGCACAGCAGTGTGATGGCGTCCTCAGTGGAACTGTTAGCTCGGTATGCAAACTGGTAGCTCGGTATGCAAACTGGTAGGGGTCCAGTGTTAGAGGAAGGCAGTCTTCAATGTGCTCGAGAACCAGTCTCTCAAAGCACTTAATGATGACTGGTGTGAGACCAACAGGACGGTAGTCATTCAGGTGGATTGTGGGTGTTTTTTTGGGGACAGATATAATGGTGGAAGTTTTCAAGCAGTAAGGGATGACTGCTTGAGTCCGGGAGAGGTTGAAGATCCTGCAAAAAACATTTGATTGCCGGTGGGCTCATGTTCTGAGGCCTTTGCCAGGTATTCCGTCGGGTCCAGTAGATTTCCTGGAGTTTACTGCCAGGAAGGCACGCCTCACATCATGTTCCTCTAAAGTGAGTGAGGGGGTGTTGAGGCATCGAGTGCGGGGGTGTGGTGGTTGGGATGAGCCAAAGCGAGCAAAGAAGCAGTTTAGCTCCTCCGCCAGCGACGCACTCAGGTCTACCGGTGTTAACTACCTGCTCAGTAGTTGGTGATGCGCTGTAGACATTGCCACACCTCCCGTGGACTGTTGCTGGCAAGGTGGGACTCTCGCCTCTTCTTGTACTCCGTTTTGGCTTGCTTAATGCCTTTTTTCAGGTCGGCTATAGCCACACTGTACAGAGCTCTGTCGCCTGACCTGAAGGCAGCGTCACGGGCCTTGAGTACTGAGCGAACCTGGCTGGACATCCAAGATTTTGTGTTTGGGAAAGGCCTCAGACCGGCTGGGGGTCTTCAAAAGACGTGGATGTTGGTATGTGGTAGCTGGGTCCACAACTTTGAGTAGGACATAAATGATGTTCCTATCTCACACTTTGATTCATGGGTATCAATTCATATCAGCTTGTAAAGTCAAAAGTAAGAGTCTGCCCATTTGTGTAGCAAGAAAATGTGTCTAAGGATTTCTTCCTACTCTCTGACTGAGATGACTCCTGAGAGGGACACTGTGTCATACTGAAAGAGAAAATATGCTTTGCATCTCTCAAAACACGTTCCTGTCTTGAGCAGTTGTGATATAAGGTTCCACCACCTGAGATCCAAAATATTGTTTTTAGCAGAACGATTGATGTGTCATAGGACTAGAAAATAGTTTTTTTAATTCAAATACTGACACGAATTACTACGACAGTGTGGTAATTTTAGTTGTAATTGTGGCAAACCACAAAATCTATTTACTGAAACAAAAGACTCTTGTTGATCACAAGGAGATTAACCATTAATGTCCAGTATTAAAATTTTGTTATATGATCTTTCAAATATGCTGTAATTGTCAAGTCAATTATCAAGTCCATTTTATTTGTATTGCCCTTAATCACAGACAGTCTCAAAGGGCTTTACATAACCACAATCGACATCCACTGATCTTAACCCCCAGGAGGGCAAGGAAAAACTCAAAACCCCATTAGGGGAAAGGTGAGAAACCTTGAGAAGGGACCACAGATGGGGGAATCCCCCTTCCAGGATTACCACCCTGCAATGGATGCCTAGTGGGCAACATTTGACACATAAAATGATGCTATACAATGTTAGCTGAGATAATGTGAGAGTCAATCAAATGAAGTGCCAGGAAGATGACTTTAGTGGAGCGGGTCCTCGTCCAGGGCCGTAATCTCCATGGAAACACCTCCGAGGATGAGCCTTCGATCTTGTCCCGGTCAGTTGGTGTAAATTCAGAACAGCCACTTCCAAGTGAATCACCATCACCTAATTCCCAAGCCGGGGAATTGGGAACAGAAAAAAAAAAGAACAGAAGTAGTAAACAGGCCAACAAGTAGTTCAATGAAGTGCTGAAATATAAGAAAATCAGAAGAGGTGCTGCATGAAGACGACTTCGGCAGAGCAGGTCCCTCCCCAGTTGGTAATCTTCATAGCAGGTCACCATCACCTAATTCCCAAGCAGGGGTAGAGGGGGCAGAAAAGATAAGAAGCGGCAGTAAACAGGCCCACAAACTATTAAATTAGATGCTAAAGTATATAAATAAATTGATCAAATGACTTGCTGCAGGAAGACGACATCAGCGGAACAGGTGCATGCCCAGTTGGTCAATGCCTTAAACTTCCTAGTGGGTCACCGTCACCTAATCCCCCAGCCGGGGGAAAGGGGGCAGAAAAGAGAAAAGCGGCAGTTAACAGGCCAACAAATAGTTCAACCAAATGCGCCAGAGTATAAATGCATCTTTGATAGTGTTTTGAACATTTCTACTGAGGTGGCACCTCTAATATCTGTGGTTAGTGCATTCCAAAGCATTGGTGCTAGAATAGAGATCGCTCTAGAACCTGCGGACTTCTTTTTGGCTTGCGGGATCACTAAAAGACCAGCATTTTGTGAGCATAGGTTTCGGGACGGAACATATGGTACCACAAGGTCAACGAGATACGAAGGTGCTAGGCCGTGCAATATTTTATAGGTCAGTAGCAAAACTTTAAAATCACATCTCAAGTGGACCGGAAGCCAATGCAAATTGGCTAGTATCGGGATAATATGATCGAACTTTCTCGTCCTAGTCAAGAATCTAGCTGCTGCATTTTGAACTAATTGCAGACTTTTAATACTAGACATGGGGGAGACCCGAGAGCAAAACGTTACAATAGTCGAGGCGAGACGTAACAAACGCATCGATTAAGATTTCTGCGTCACGAGTTCATAGAATTGGACAAATTTTAGCAATATTATGCACATGAAAAAACGCAGTTCTGGTTATATTTTTAATGTGCATTTGAAACGACATAATTGCGTCAAATATAACCGAGATTTTTTGTTGAATCCCTTAGGGCAAGATTACATTTATCGATACTCAGAGTGGTGTCTTTGAAAAGGTGCCGATGACTTGCTGGTCCAATGATCAGCATCTCGGTTTTATCTGAGTTAAGACGCAAAACATTGAAAGACATCCATTGTTTAGTTTCGGCAAGGCATGCCTCTAATTTATAGCAATCACGCGGATTTGTTATTTCCAGCGGCATATATAATTGCGTATCATCAGCATAACAATGAAAACTGTTATATTTACGTATAATATCACCAAGCGGTAGCATGTAGATGCTAAACAATAGAGGTCCAAGTACCGATCCCTGCGGAACTCCACATGTGATCTTACAAAGATCATAAGTCGCATTGCCATGAATTACACGGTGCATCCTCTCCAACAGATACGAATTAAACCAAGAAAGCGCTCAGCCTGAAATGCCAACACACGTTTCAAGGCGTTTTAATAATGTTATGATCAACGGTGTCAAAAGCGGCGCTAAGATCGAGTATGAGTAATATTGATGAGGCGTTGGCGTCCATAGCTATGAGAAAATCATTCGTAACTTTAGCAAGGGCCGTCTCAGTAGAGTGGTCGGCTCTAAAACCTGATTGGAATGGTTCAAATTGATTATTAGCAGTCTGTCAGGGAAGTTTCTATTAAAACAAGCCTGAACATAATGAATCAACCAGCCAAGATCGTCTTTTGTGTCTCGCACGGAGCAGTCCCCTACAGCCAGGGGCGAAGCTCCTGCTTCCTGCTCCCGCGTGATTTTTATTGTATCGCAGCAAAGCAATTTGAATATGCAACTCATACAGAATGGAAACACCCCTCGCATAACAGTCAATGTGACTTCAGTTTGTGTCCTTGGATCTCAGACACTTTTACTTCGTATCAGTCTGGAATGAGCGCCTGGCTTGTCTCTTCCTATCAGTGCAGGCACTTCTGTTAACAGTGGATAACAAGGGTACAATGTTCACTTGACAATCAAATGACCTGTAAGCATAGTTTGAAACTTGATATGACAACCTAATTTCTTTGACACATCCCTCCTGTTTATCACGATTCAAACATCATCAAAGGCTGTCGCTTGAGGGGGGAGAAAAACTACCCAAAAATTCCAAAGCTTTGGACAAAAAAAGGGTAGAAACCCATGCCACAAGCCAACAAAAAGATAACAATTAAAAGATAATAGCAATAAAGCAAAGCTAAAGCTGTTTTTGGCCCAATACATGTATATACTAAATAAACCCAGAACATCAAACATTCACAACTGCAACTCTTTTCTGTGAAGCAGGTTACATGAATCAGTGACCCTGAGCGTTTTTTCCGAAGCTGCAGGTTTTATTTGATGCGAGTGTAGTCAGCAGTCTGCGGCTGTGCAACTCGTCTGCGTTTGACGTTGTCCTGGTCTCGAGGTTGTGCGCTGATTTCCACCAGGCACAGCCCTGCAAGGAAGTAGATGATGCATCTGATCGACAGGGCCGTGCAGTCTGTGTTCGGCGGCTCGCTCCATCTTTCCGAGAGGGCTGTGTTTGCCACGGAAAACCCTCTTTCCAAGAGGGGTGTGTTTGCCACGGAAAACCCTCTTTCCAACTGTGGTCTTTCGTCGGTACACTGGAGTGTACGTGGTGGAGATCCTTTCCGAGGGACTTGCGTCGCTCGGCCTTTCAGCAGGAAACCGGAGAAGCTTGCACTGCGACTGGTGGGTCCAGCCGCCACGCCCCTTGACTTTTGCTTCCGTCGGGGTCACTGCAATCACCTGGTGAGGGCCGTCCCAGCGCTCACTGTCCCAACGAAGTTGTTTCAGCACTTTGAGGAAGAGTTGGTCTCCCACACGGACGTGTTCTCTCTGTGGATCAGAACACACTGGCCAGTCATTGTGTCTATGCATCTTTTTCGGTCAAACATGTCTTTCATGTGGACTGGGACCGATGTGCCAGTCGCTGGTGGTTCTGATGTGTCAAGATCTGGGAGTCTATATGGGCGGCCATATAGGATTTCAAAAGGGGATAGTGTCCTTCCTTTGGCTGGCACTATCCTCATTGCTGTGATTGAAACACAAGCTGCCCATTGTCTTTTTGTTTCTCTCATTGTCTTAATAAGTCTGGTCTTAACAGTTCCATTAGTGCATTCCACTAGTCCTGCAGACTGTGGGTGGTATGCACAATGACGCTTTGAGTCAATTTGCAGTAACTGTCCCACTTTGTTACAACATCATTCACAAAATGCGTCATTTTCACTTTAAATCACGCTTGAAATACCAAATGTTGGGATAATTCCATTACACAATACTTTTACAACTGTCTTAGCATCAGCATATGTTGTTGGAAACAACTTAACCCATTTTGAAAACGTATTAATTACAATCAAGCAATATTGCATCTCGAATACTTTGTTTTTCAAACACAAAACACATTGTCTACAAATTTTTTTTTGAAAAGTCTGTAACCCCACGCATGTGGGAATAATTTCATATCATACTTCCCCCTCTTGACACATGACCCATGTGTCAATCTTGCTGCCCTTTCAAATAATGATTTAGGCACCCAGGGTTTGCCATCTGCCAATTTGCTGACCCTGTCCTCAGCAATGTTTGCATCTTTGTTGTCCCAATGTGTGCGTTAAATTAGTGGTGCATTTTTCTGGTGTGAGATCAAAATGTCAAGTTGATTTGCTGTGTGTGTGTGTCTGTTCATTTCCCCTTTTAGTTGTGCTGTGTCGACCTTGAGGTCATGCCTTGGGCTGCAGCCTTCGCTGCATTGTCAGCGAGGCAGTTTCCAATTTGCAATTGGATCATTTTCTGTTAAGTGTGCTTTGCATTTACAAATAGCCATTTAGACGTGCTTTATGCACAACCTTTTTTTCCTGTTGTGGTTTTAAAGTCCCTGTTTGCCCAATATCGACAGAACACATGAACATATATCTTGGCTGTCAGTCCAAATTGTAAAATGTTTTTTAGAAAACATCTTACAATTCTGGATCAGCACAGAAAATTCTGCTGCTTGTCCTGAACATACAAATTTTAATATCCCTCGAAACAAAATGTTTGTTAAAAAAAATTCCCATCCCTTTGCGGCCGTCAAAAAAACTGTCTCTCCAGTCGGGAGAAAGGTGTCCATGAGGTCAGGTCGCTGTTTGGTGGTAATTTGGACTCGGCTTCCACTGTCGTGTGGCGTGCCTTCTACTGGTGCGGGAAAAAGTGACGCTGGGCTAAGCGCACCACACCTTATCAGTGTGATGCGTCCCTGTGACAATCAGGTCCTCGTGCAATGTGAATGTCGTGTGATGGAATGTCATTTTTTATTTCAAAAGAAGGACCGCGACTTTGTGCGTCACTTTCGGTGTTAATTTGTGGAGCAAGATAATCTCCGCAGATGCCTCAACCATTAAAGGAGCGGTGAGGACTGCTTGAACACACTCTGACGTGGCGCTCGCCACGGGATCCAATTGTTGTGACTTATCTGCAAGTGGTTTCATGAGCCCTGTGCTTCTGCAGTAACACAAGGTCATGACACCATTTTTTGCAGTCACTGTTTGCTCAAATGGCTCATAGTAATTTGGTAGTGCTAATATAGCTTAATCAATGAGTTCACGCTTGACAAGTTCAAAAGCTTGTCAGCCTCAAGTGTTCAAACAATTTTTTGTCCTCAAATGTCATTGGCTTGTCATAAATGATGTCCAGCAATGGTCCTGTGATTTCTGAGTAATTTGCAATCCATGCCTGACAATAATTGCACACATCTATAAAGGACATAATTTACTTCTTTGTTATTGGTTTTAGGGCTCTGGCACGTTTTTTCTTTTTGCTTATCACTGACAATGCGCCCCTTTTGAGTCAAAATGTGGCCTAAATATCTGACTTCTTTTTTCCACAGCTGCATCTTATCTTTCGAAACTGTGTTTCCTGTTTCATACAAGTATAGGAGCAGAGCCAATGTGTCTGTTTTGCACTGGTCATATGTGTATGAGGCAACTAGAATATCATCCGCATATACCAAAATTTGACTTTTATGCGGAGCATTTAAAGGAGGCCAAACACTGTGTGATTGCTTCTGAGCAAATTGTTGGGGAGTCACTAAATCCTTGAGATAACCTCATGAATGTAAATTTTTCGCCTTTGAATGTAAAGTTGAACCAGAGTTTGCTGTCAGGGTGGACCTCAATGCTCCAAAAGGCATTACTGAGATCCACAACTGAGAACCACTTGGTTCCTGGTTGTAACGAGTTTAAAATTGTATGAGGATTTGGAACATTTGGCGTGCGGCATTGTACTGCTTTGTTTACTGTTGGAATTTATCTTTATAGCAATGTTAGAATTTAATTTTAAACCAATGTAAACTCTAATTAGTAATCTGACTCCAATTCGCGACCTTAACCAACTCTCACTCATCCAACAATACGCGCGCTCGTTCTGCAATAGAAAGGTATCAGGAAGCCGGCATTTTCACACACAAGTGGGTTTATTCCCAATACACAGACTTTCTACATGGCACCTGGGTCTCGGGTCCCTCTCAATACAACTCTACACCTCTCTTGCCACCAGCGAATGTGTTCTACCTCCGAGTTGCCCAGTAATGATTCATCCTATACAATATGCAAATGGCACAGAGACAAAGGCATCCTGGCATGATTCTATTGGCTATGCGTTTCCTGCAGTTAACTTTAGCTTGCTCTTATTGGTCTTTCTTCAAGTGGTGGCTCCTCCTGCTTGTGGTTGAAGGGTCCAGTTTCTTGTCAACCCCTTCCCGCTCGAGGTGTCTGTCTGCGCCAGGCACCAACCTAAAACCTCCCAAACCTTCACATTCTTTCACTTTCTTTGTTCAGCTTCACCAGCCACACACTCAGCATTCCACAGAATAACAGTGACACAAGATGCAGGACATCGAATAAAATTAGCCAGGTTTAAACTCTTCCACTCCTTTATTCCCTCTCATGACCTCAGACAACTGATGTCATCACTCGAACCCCTTATTTTATTGTTAAACACGAGCTAAAAATCAAACAACGAAAAATTAGTAACAACTATAAATCCATAGAAGGTGAGGTAAAGCTCAATAGAAAATTAGTAAAAATTAAAAATCAATAGAAAATTAGTAAAACTTAAAAATCAATAGAAAATGTCATTCTAGTAGAAAATCCGTAGAAAATTTCATTCCCTCCTCATGGCCTCAGGTCGCTGAGGCCATCTACACATACTCACATCCCGGACTCCCGGAGGGCCACAGCTGTCTCCCCCTCCTGGGGGTCCTTCTGAGGGATCATCATGTACTGGCCACCAGGAGGGAGCGGCCCCAACGTGCGTTCAATTGTCTTAACAGTTAATGATCTGATACATGGAATACAACAACATCCACATAACACCATAATAGCGGCAAACACAGCGATAGAAATCAGTACTGATGCAATCAAGCTTTTATATTTGCCAAAGATGTTTAACCAGTCAGAGTACCAACTGGTGTCCACACCTGAGTGCTCCTTCATTTTGTCACTTAACGTGCGCAGACTCTCCAATGCCTTGGTAAGGCGACCGTCAGGAGATGTATTGTTGGGAATCAGAGTATAACACTGATCCCCAAAAATACTACACACTCCTCCTCTTTCAGCCAACACCATATCTAAGCCCATTCTATTTTGGAATGCCATCAGAGATGTGGCAGCCAATTGCTCATGCACTGCCTGGAGTGCCGAGGTGGTAAAATTCGCCAATCGTTGGACATTATAGTGGACATAATTAATCCGGTCCACATTTTTGTTTACTGTAACGAACTGGAAAAGGCTCTCCCATCCTGCCGCAATTTGATCCACCAATTTATACTCGTCAGGGACCCCTCTTGGAACTCCAATTGCATCTATATACGTGGGATCTCCTGCATTCAACCATTCTTGCATGTCCCTTCTCTTCCTGTTAAGGAAGGGGATTCTTCCCCATTGTCCAACACCTTCCCACTCCATTTTGGCCAGATCTACGGCTGTCACACTAACTGGCATGATCAGCGTTACCAGGGCGCACTTACCTGAGGCATTGGTGGGAAGCCTATCGTACAGCACTTTCTCTCCACACCACAGCCAAACATCATCACGAGCGAGAGGGATTCCTACTGGCAAAGACACATTTTCATTACACCATGACTCCTGGAGATTTCCAATCCCAGGACCAGTCCCATTTAACTTTTAGGCAGGTGAACTTTTGTTTTGCAACTTGGGTGTCAAAAATAGGCTCTTTCTTTTCTATTCCCACATCATTCCATGGGTGTGTCCAATTAAAATTGTCACCCGAGTGTTCACCTGTGTCGGTTGTTTACATTTCAGATTTAGCAGTAGTTGTTGTGTCTGTGTCAGCGTCTTACCATCATCTCGCTCTGCTCCATGCCATACCATTCCATTACATGCTCCTTTCGCTCCATCACTTCTGTCATCCCCCATCCTATGTTCAAACATCGTCCACACAAAGCACACGCCAGCAAGCAAAATAGTCAATAAGTTAAACATTTGCATCGTCATCGTCTTTGTTCAGACTCGAAAGTGTCTGACTTTGATCCAATTCATGCCATCTACACATTCCCTCTCTTGACCTGCCCGTCCGGGCGGTCAACCTCTAAGCTCAACCTTGGCGGGCACAAACACTGGGGCCGGGCGCAACTGTGAGTTATGGTACCACTGTTGTTCTGTAGTTCCCAATTGGATGGCGTGTGAGGTTCTAGCCAGAACTCTAAACGGTCCTTACCAGCGAGATTGAGTCCACCTCCGGGAAAGCACCCGGAGGTCGATGTACGGAGTGATGTCCGACTCCAGTGAGGCTGAGTTCACTGAGTTCAAATATCTAACTGTGTTCCAAGATTACAAATTAAGCCTCGAGCTAACGCTCCAATTTTGACTGTTAATTGACAAATTTTAAAGCAACCCACATGAAACAGTAACCATTTATGCTTAAAATAAAAAATCCCAAAACTATAATAACACAGATACCGAATTAAACCTCTATTATTTTTCTTTTTTTACGGGAAGAAAAGGTGCTCTCCAAGACATAGACAGCTCCAAGACCGCTGCAGTCTTCACCTCCTATTGTCTCATGATTGGCTCAATCCACCTACAGGCTGTGCCCACACTGATTCTGTCAACTGGGGGAGGGGGTAGAGACAGTAAAAACAATCGCGGAGCTGTGGAGCCGAGCCCCAAATCAGTCGGGCCCTGGGTCCACAACACCTCTAGCAGAGACACACACGGAACTACCATTTCCGAGCGACCCTTCCCTGGAAATTTTGAAATTTAGTAATGTTCCCAAAACCAAAGAATTTGTAGTCTGTGCTGAAATATGATCTCCCGATTGTGACGCGGAGTATTCAACAACTATGGGGTCTAGATCTCTAGTATGATGACGCGCATCAATATTCAATGTGATTTGTGGCTCGGCGAAAGTAAACAATTCATACCATTTCCGCTGCTCAGGGACAAGGCACGCGTGCGAGGCAACGCCGGTAGACATAACAAATATATAATTCTAACGCAAGATGCACTCATGACTAAATTTGGATGAGTGCATTTTTGATAAACCAAATCATGTTTGTGATCACATGTACAATGTGATATGTCAATTGGTGAATTGAATGGGTGGCGGTTGCTAAACCACTCAGACCAGAGCAGGAACAGGGCATACCCACCGCGGGAGGATGGGAACCAGGCTTCAGAGCTGCCCTCAAATGTTTCAGTTCAGTTTAGCCACTGGGAAGGAAGAGAGCACGACATATGCTCCCTCCGTGGGATGTGCACAGTCAAGTTCAGTCCCATCCGGGAATGCCACTCGAATTCCAGTGTTCGTTCAGTCAATGGCAGTGACTCAGGCAATCTTGAGAGTCCACATGGCTCAGTGAGGGTTGCGGAAGGAGCTCATAGCTCGCCCCAATATCCAGCACCATCGAAAACTTGTCCATCCACCGTCCCCGGAATGCTAGGACCTGTTAGTCCTCGAACGCTGAAGCTCCGCGGCCCCCTGTCATGGAATGGGGTACGAGCGGGTTTGTGTCAAGTGCGTTGGGAGTGGGTAACGGTGGCGCCCCCTGCGCTGGTGGAGCTCTTTGTGACAGATATGGCACCGGAGGATGGCACATTCCAGAAAGTTGCTCGGCATGGACAGCTCATCACCCAGTGACCCCACACCCCGCAGCCAGAGCACACCCCACTCACAATCCCTGTCCATAACCACCCGTACCTCTGTTACTGCAATCCCAACCTCGTTGACCGGCCTGCTATGGACAGCAGCCAGTCTGCTGTGGCGCTGCGTCACCCGAACTTTGCCCAGAAGCAGCAGAAGTGGAAGGAGCAGCTGCCTCCTTTTTTCTTATCTCTCTTGGCCTTCTAAACCTGCAAGTACAACAATTTTAGTCACGCTCCTTAATCCAATCCCATATTTTCCTTTTCTGATGTTGTGCAAAATTAGGTACAAAATGTGTTCTACTTAGGCCGATTAGCATTTCTTCATTCATGGACTATTTCGCCTGATGTCTGCCACTGGAAGGTGCACGCCCTTGTGGACGGCCAACTGGAACAGCTGTGTAATGTCGACATTATTGGATGGGTCACTGCCGGAAGTCTCACTCTACTCACGTCTCGCCCTGGCCACATAGACCAGGCCTGTCTCCCCCTTCCCCACCTGAAAGATACAGCAACATCGACCCCAATGGGCCAGAAACATCTGATGCACGGCACGGCCAATCTCACCTGAGGTGTCCCCACTTAGCTGGTGACCATCATGCTGGTCAGCAGGTCTGGCCTCGGCCTCAAGTGAGGACAGTTCCTCTTAAATAAATTTTGTCCCGCTTGTAACTCTGTATAAACCTCTTAGTCTGGTGACTCCTTTGTAGGAGATTTCAACCAACGTGACCTTTTTACAACGTGTCAAGTAAACCAATGTTGACCTTTCTGCTATCTTTACAGCTGTGAGAGCTGTCACTAACACTTCCTTCCCCCTTGGGTAATTACAAATGTCTTATCTTCAAACTTCTTACAAGCACCCAGTATCCTGGCTTCACTAATTTAGTGCCCCTGCTGGGAGACAGAAAGATCCTTGTCACTCTAAATTTGCGCCTGTCTTTTGTTTTCCTAACACTTTTCACATATGGTCAACTAAAGTTGCTTCAACATCTATTTCCCATTTGTTCTTAAATTTGAGGTATTCTATAAGTTCTTCCAAACAGTGTTTTACAATGTCTTAGTCCTAAATACAATGAAATACGTTACAATGGAAAATATCAGAATAAAATTTCATACATCCAACATGAGACACGTGCTTGTGACCACTTCAGGGTCATTTTTGTCTGAAATATCTCCTCTACAACAACTTACCCTTGCGTTAAGTGAGTAATTTTCCATAAAGACAGTGCCACTAATTCGACATTAATTTCAAGTATCACTGCTGTGGTGCTGTATTATATGGAAAGGTCTAAACAATCCAAGAAAATTTTGCCCTATCCTGGACTGGGTGTGTGTTATCTAGTCGCGCATTCAATGTGAATAATAATAACTCCTGTGGAGCACATGAACAGGCTAAAGCAACAACTATATTTTAATCTGTTCCATGGACCCTAAATTAGAATATTTCATATCTCCCTCCTTGTTGAGGAGAACCTCCGGGATGGGCGTGGTGAGGTGCTATGTGAAGCATTCTCTGGCCTTCTGGTCACACTGGTCACATGTCACCTCAAACCTGTGGAGATAACTGGAGGTGTGGCAATTGCCAGTGAGAAGAGACAAATTATCTTCCTTCCAAAAATTTCAGTTTTGCATAAATTTTGTGTAATAACGTCAATCAATCATTCACTTGATGCTTGAATTTAATTACTCCAATCTTTCTCCAAAAACAATTTGAAAATCAATACTTGGGAGTGCAATAGGGATTCAGGTTGATCAAGCCTGTCCGCCCATTGCATCCCTAGTACTGTAAGGGCTTGCTGGTGTCCTCAATCAATTTTCTGTTTCTTTCCTGAGGCCCGTCCCTTAAACATTCACTCAAACCACATATGCATACAAACACTTTTCTTTCACACTTTCATTCACCAAAAGATACTTTCCAATTCCACACAGAGACCCCTCCACTTGGCGCGTCCGCCTTGATTTCACTGAGATCTGTGCTGGCAGATCCATAATTTTGCCTTAATTTAGCCAGCGTATGCCAAAATTTACAACTGTGGGTCTCTGGATTTTCCCATTCACTCCCCGTGAAGTTGTTTCTCCTCTCCTGGACGTAGCTGACGAAACTGCACCTGTGACATCAAACAGCTCATAGATGCGAATGTTAGCAGTCTGGTATTTATGGAATGATGTCATGTCCTCTAAAATTGTCATGTCAGCGTTCGCGTCGTACAGTCAAAAAAACATCTGTCTTCCACCTTTGTCACATTTAATACACATCAGTTAATAAATCATCTACAAAACTATTTAGTCCAACTTTAAAGATAAAGATAAAGATAAAGATGTCCTTTATTAGTCCCACAATGGGGAAATTTGAAGTGTTACAGCAGCAAAGATATAGATCACACAGAGTCGGCGGCGTAATGTCGCCGTTAATGTGTAACATTAGCAGCAGACATTCATAAAAAGCATGCAAATATACACAGTATAAACGTATCTAAGTGTAAGGAAACACTCCTAATGCCTGTCCATTATACAGAGGGGGAAACACTGTAATGATAAAAACTACTGAATGATTGAAAATACTGCAATGATAAAGATATTACACTGATAAAAGTACTGTAATGGTGAGAGTACTGAAATGACAGGAAAGTACTGCAATGATAGAAAATACTGCAATGATAAAATTTTATATTTATATTTGGTAAACCAATCTCCAATGGCTAGATATTCCCCTTTCCAAAGATTTTCTTTCAACATGTTCATAGAATACTTCACTTAAAACTTATCCCAAAACCATAATCCCTTTGCTTAAAAATTTAAATTTTAATAAGATTGTCGCCGCCCTGCTGTTCCTCAGGTGTCCCCTGCCTGTTTCCGTGTTCAACTTGCGTTCATACTCCCTGCCAATTTATATTTATTGTTCGGTTGAATATATACTTTATCCCGTACCTTACTACACTAGCACTGCAAAAAAAATTGCTCCACAGTGCGACCCATGCTCGACCACATGAGAACACCTCAAGGAGAGGCAGATGCTTGAAGATTAGATCAACGTCTGCAACATCGAGGGGGGGTGCCGAGACACACCTCTGAAACAAAAGGACTGTGACCTTCTTTCGAGAGCACCAAAAGGCATATCTTCCTTTTCAATCAGTTAACGACTGCCATTGATGCCTGTTTTTCCTCTTGTGTCTGAAATGTTTACATGTTCCTGCTGGTGCTTCCCCCCCCCCCCGGGGCCAGCACGGGCGTCTCCACACTCCCCTGCTGTTCTCCGCGCACCCTCTCTCTCATTATTCACAGCCTGTTCGATCAATTGTATGGTCGCTGGTGCCATCCGTGAATCGTTATCTTTTGCATCTCAAACCATTCTGCCCCCCCAATGTGACTACGGGGCCATTAATTGCGCCGTCGGAACGGGCGGCGGCTCAAACGCATACTGTTGCGAGTCTGGCAACTGTGGATGAATGCCTCTCAGACATTCCGTCTTTTCTTCCACTTTTTCAATCACTTCATCCTCTTTCTCTGACTTCCTCCCCCTACTTGGGAACGAGCATCTAACTTCAAAGAGCTGTTAACTCTTTGTTAGAGCACACTCATGATTTTACGATTACACCTATACTCATTGCCTTCTGTAAAATCTTTCTCACTCTTATTTTTTCCTTTAACTTTCCAAATTCACTGTAGCCTTACCAAAGCCACTCAACCAATCAAGGTATCAAATCACAAACTACAAAGTCAGGAACCACCTATGCTCTTGCAAAGGTTTCTCATGCTCTCAAAAGCTTCATTCAATTATGATTTCATAACACCAATCTTTTTTTCTTTGTGTCATTTCCATCTGTGCATTTCATTCCAGTTACTAATTACAGTTACCTTAATAGAAAGACCATCAACTAAAGTATGAAACATAAAATATTTATTTCTTCAATTCCTCCTTACAGCAGACCCTAATTCTTATCCTTTTCATTGTTTCTTTTCCTCCTCGCCGACCGGCGAACCTGACACTTTTCTTATTGAACTTCCAATCTCTACACTGACACAATTTATTTCTCTTTTCTCTAGCTTTCTTTCTTTCTCTTTTCTTATTTCATCCCTACTTCATGTCTTTCTTCTCTTTTTTATGTTTCATTTTTATTAATTTATTCTTAATCTCCGTGCCACACCCGGGACCCGAGACCACTATCACACTCTCCTTCGCCATCTTGAAATCAAAATCCACTCGTGCGTGTCCCAAACACACTTCTTACGCAGAACAATTTTAGCCTTCACATTCACACAGCTTCCACACAGACACGTAAATCCCAGATTTTAAACCGTGTCCCGATACGTAAATCCCAGATTTTATACCGTATCTTAACCACGAATAGTTCCAAACTATTCTAGTAGGTAAATCCCAGATTTCAGACCCTACTAACGTCCACACTGTTACACTTTTTATTTTTTTGAACTATACTACTTTACTTTTGCGCCATTAATTATGCTAGAAGGTAAATCCCAGATTTTACACCCTAATAGCGTCCAACACTTTTACGCTTACTACGTTCCGCTCCTCCTTCCTCTTATAATTTAGCGTTGCCAATGTGCAGAATTTGAAAGGGTTCTGCTTACCTTGTTTCACTGTGGGCCCAAGAGGAAAGACGGTCGGATGTGTGGCTCTTTTATACTTTATCCTTTCTCAGGTCGTCACCTGGTGTGGACGTGCGAGACCCAGTCTCATGTGGTTTTTCTCGAAGTTCCAAACTTCTTTTACCTCTCATGCATCGCGTCGGCGTCACCATAAATTATTGGAATTTATCTTTATATCAATGTTAGAATTTAATTTTAAACCAATGTAAACTCGAATTAGTAATCTGACTCCAATTCGCGACCTTAACCAACTCTCACTCATCGAACAATACGCGCGCTCGTTCTGCAATAGAAAGGTATCAGGAAGCCGGCATTTTCACACACAAGTGGGTTTATTCCCAATACACAGACTTTCCACATGGCACCTGGGTCTCGGGTCCCTCTCAATACAACTCTACACCTCTCTTGCCACCAGCGAATGTGTTCTACCTCCGAGTTGCCCAGTAATGATTCATCCTATACAATATGCAAATGGCACAGAGACAAAGGCATCCTGGCATGATTCTATTGGCTATGCGTTTCCTGCAGTTAACTTTAGCTTGCTCTTATTGGTCTTTCTTCAAGTGGTGGCTCCTCCTGCTTGTGGTTGAAGGGTCCAGTTTCTTGTCAACCCCTTCCCGCTCGAGGTGTCTGTCTGCGCCAGGCACCAACCTAAAACCTCCCAAACCTTCACATTCTTTCACTTTCTTTGTTCAGCTTCACCAGCCACACACTCAGCATTCCACAGAATAACAGTGACACAAGATGCAGGACATCGAATAAAATTAGCCAGGTTTAAACTCTTCCACTCCTTTATTACTTATCATGTTTTGATTCGTATGATTTTTTCCATTCTGTTTGTTCATTAGGTATTTCACCTGCAATTTGGGGATATGATGGCAAAGACGGATATAACTGTTGTTTGTGTGTCTTTGGCATCATATTATCAGATTCCGCATTTTTATTTGGAGTGTGACTTGGTGTTGCTTGTGTCACAGTCCGGTCTTGACCAATTGATTTAATAACGGTAGTTGTCAAATCGTTATCCGCTTTCTTTTTCTTTTCTGCACTCTTACGACCTTGAATTTGTCTCGCCCTATCTAGAAGGGCTCTGCAACAAAACCACTGTTTACCGTGGGTGTCATCTTTTCTCTTCTGTTTGTCTTTAAGAGACAATTTACTGAGAAGTCTATCTAATTCTTCACAGTTGTCAACATTTCCAGAAAATCCATATTTTTCCTGCCACTTTCCGGTAAATTTTGTTGTCCCTTTTAGACTAACCATGTGTTGCATGTCATTGCTCGAACAGACTCTATTGTGAGCTACTTCTAATATTTTATTGCCGTCCTATTTTTTTTCTTCTTCAAATGCAACGTCCAATAATAATGTGCCCTTTTAAAGTTTTGACGTTTGTTTCAATCCGCCCTTGCTTATTGACGCTGATATTAAGGTACAATTGTGTCAGTGCATCACGGCTTAATAAGTAAAACGCACAATGTAGAACTGCTTCCACACTTGCTTTTTATGTTTGTTTTTTACGTCACGTGATCCTCCGTTGCTATCACGACTGGTCCTGAAAAAGTAATGTTTATAACAGGACTTTCTGCTTATTTATTTTTCTCTCTTTTTCTGCTCAACCCGTTCATACTTTTGTGCATAAGATTTTCTCTTCCATTTGACAAGTCGGCCAATTTAAATTGTTTTATTTGAAAAGCCTGTATTTTTTTTATTTTCACCTATTCACAAATTTCTTATCATAAAACATGTTCATTTTATTTTATTTCCTATTTTCCTAATTTTGTGACTCATTTTACTTCAACCAGTTCTACCTCAAAGTGAACAAGTACACATCAATGTTATTTGTAGTCTCTAATTTCTTCTCTGCTTTAGTGAAAATTATAGCCCTTTTAACCAAATTACCATATTTTTTCCTGTGTCATTTCTATCTGCATTTCATTCCATTTCTGGTCTACCTTAATACAAACATCATCAACTGAAATATGAAACATAAAATATTTATTTCTTCAATTCACCCTTAAAGCAAAACCTAATTCTCATCCTCATTCATTTGTTCAAGTCACACCTTCTTCAAACACCAAACTCTCTCTCTGACTTCCTCCCCCTACTTGGGACATCTTCACAGAGCTTTTTACTCTTTGATCCTCGGCTGGTGCATTTCCTCCTTTTTTTCTCTCACTCCTGTTTCTTCGTCTTTGCTTATCTTCACTCATATTACTAAATCAGCCTAGGCGTCTGGGTTAAATCTTTTCATAAAACGCACATCAGGCAAGTTTTCTATCTCTTTTCTTCTCGTAAAAGTTATTTTATTTTATTTTCAAATTGGAATAAATGTATTTCCTCAAATCTTCCCCTTTATTGATTTCTTTTGGAATTATTTTTCTCAATAAGATCTCATCACTCATAAGTAGCCTTTTGTTGGTTACTAATCATTGATTCCATTTTATCTCTGCTTCATCCTTTTAGCATAATTCCAACCACTTTTATCACTCTTCCTGACATTTAGACACACAGACACACACACAAACGTATACACGGGCCCACAAAACGACACACACAGTTCTCAACACTGAACAGCTACAAACTAGAAGCTAACTGACATTTTTCTTTTATTTAAAATTCTCACAACCCTCGGTCACAGTTTTAAAACGTTGGACATTCATACAATACACATACATAGAATAGAAATAGAAATAGAAATCCCTTTATTGTCATTGTACTCAAGTGTGCAACGAGATTAGAGGGCTCCCCTCTCCAGTGCAATACAACAATAATACAGACAAATATATAAATTAGATAAATAAAAAAAAACGTGCAATGGAATTCAGTACTGAATAGGGCATATAGAAACACATCACAATGCTGTTTTGCAAGGTTAGGGTGGTCTCGTGTGTGTGTGAGAGTTCAGTATGGAGATGGCTCTCGGAAAGAAACTGTTTCTCAGTCTATTGGTCCTTGATTTGATGCATCTGTAGCGCCTGCCAGAGGGCAACAGGTCGAACAGGTGTGAGTTTGGGTGGGTATTGTCTTTGACGATGTTGAGAGCCCTTCTGAGGCACCGGGCGGTGTAGATGTCCGACAGCGAGGGGAGAGGGCAGCCAATAATCCTTTGCGCTGTTTTGACTGTCCTCTGGAGCCTCACTCTGTCCGCCTCAGTGCAGCCGCTGTACCAGGTGGAGACACAGTACGTCAGCAGGCTCTCGATGGACGAGTGGTATAAGGCCAGCAGCAGCTTCCTGTCCAGGTTGAATTTCCTGAGGACTCTCAGGAAGTGCAGACGTTGGCGGACCTTCTTTACCACTGCTGTGGTGTTGTGACTCCAAGAAAGGTCATCGGAGATCTGTACTCCCAGGAACTTGAACGTGTGGACCCTCTCCACACACACGCCTTCGATGCAGAGGGGGGGCGGCAGCGTCTTGTTCCTCCTGAAGTCGACGACAATCTCCTTTGTTTTAGCAGAGTTAAGGTGCAGTCTGTTGTCCTTGCACCAAGTTGTCAGTCTCTTTACCTCCTCTCTGTAGGCTGTCTCGTCACCTTCCGAGATCAGACCGACCACTGTCGTGTCGTCAGCAAACTTGACGATGGTGTTGTTGCCGTGGGCCGGGCTGCAGTCGTAGGTGTAGAGGGCGTACAGGAGAGGGCTCAGCACGCATCCTTGGGGGGAACCGGTGCTCAGCATGAGGGTGGAGGACGTGTAGGGGCGAGCAACACAGTCTGGGGTCTGTTGGTCAGAAAGTCCTTAATCCAGATGCGTGTGAGGGCAGGGAGGCCGAGAGTGTCCAGTTTGGCGACGAGGATGTCTGGGATGATCGTGTTGAATGCCGAGCTGTAGTCCACAAAGAGCATCCTTGCATAGCTCCGCTGTTGTTCCAGGTGGCCCAGTACAACATGCAGAGCAGTGTCGATGGCGTCCTCAGTGGATCTGTTAGCCCGGTATGCAAACTGGTAGGGGTCCAGAGTGGGAGGAAGGCAGTCCCTGATGTGCTGGAGAACCAGCCTCTCGAAGCACTTCATAATGACTGGTGTGAGAGCAACAGGACGGTAGTCATTCAAGTGGACGGCTGGTGACTTTTTGGGGACAGGAATAATGGTGTAAGTTTTCAAGCAGGAGGGGATGACTGCCTGAGCCAGGGAGCGGTTGAAGATCCTGCAGAAAACATGTGACAGTTGGTGGGCACATGCTCTGAGGACCTTGCCTGGTATTCCGTCGGGTCCAGTAGCTTTCCTGGGGTTGACCGCCAGGAGCGCGCGCCTCACATCGTGTTCCTCTACGATGAGTGGGGGGGAGTTGGAGCTTGAAGTGCGAGGGTGTGACGGTTGGGGCGAGTCAAAGAGAGCGAAGAAGCAGTTAAGCTCCTCTGCCAGCGATGCACTCGGGTCTACAGAGGTCGTGCTGCTGCCACGGAAGTTGGTGATGCTCCGTAGACCCTGCCACACCTCCCATGGTCTGTTACTGGCAAGGTGGGCCTCCAGCCTCCCCTTGTAGGTTGCCTTGGCTAGCTTGATGCCTTTGCTCAGGTCAGCACGAGCCACCCTGTACTGGGCTTTGTCGCCTGACCTGAAGGCAGCGTCACGGGCCTTGAGGAGAGCGCGAACCCTGCTGGACATCCAGGGCTTCGCATTTGGGAAGGTCCGTATAGTCTTTTGTTGGGACACAGTTTCCATGCAGAACTTGATGTAGTCCAGTACACAATGCGTGTAGACATCAAGGTCCTGATGATCAAAGAGGTCCCAGTTTGTGTCATGAAAGCAGTCCTGTAATTCACTCATGGCGTCGTCACGCCAGGTTTTCACAGTCTTTGTGGTAGGCCTGAATCTGCGCCTGAGAGGGGTGTACGCAGGTGCGAGCTGCAAGGACAGGTGGTCTGACTGGCCGAGGGGGGCGAGTGGGAGGGCTCTGTATGCGTGCTTGATGTTCGAGTACACATGGTCGAGAGTGTTGTCTCCCCTCGTCGGGCACTTGACATGCTGGTGAAACTCTGGGAGTACAGTCTTTAAATTGGCTTTATTAAAGTCTCCCGCTACAATGTGGACGCCATCAGGGTGCGCCCGCTGATGTTTATTGATGACGCACGCGAGTAGCGAGAGCGCTGTGCTAGTGCTAGCGTCGGGAGGGATGTAAACAGCTGTGACAATCACTACCGTTAGCTCCCTCGGGAGAAAATAAGGCCGGCATTTAACGGACATGAACTCGATGTCGGGGGAAGAGTGCTTCTCGACGATCGTGCTATCGCCGCACCAGTTCTCATGCACGTAAACACAGAGCCCCCCGCCCCTCCTCTTACCGGTGTCTCTCGTCCGATCCGCGCGATGTAGCGAGCGCCCGGCCAGCTGGATGCTAGCGTCGGGGACGTCTGCATGCAGCCAGGTTTCCGTGACGACGATCACACTGCTATCGCGCACATAGCGGTTTCCCAGGATTTGTAACCCCAGGTCGTCGATTTTGTGGACCACGGATCTGGCGTTGGTGAGGTGCAGACTCGGTAGTGGTTGCATATGGGGCTGCCGTCGCAGCCGTTGCAAGACACCGGACCTGCAGCCTCGCTTCTGCTTCCTCTCTCTGCGTCGCCTGCGCCGCCTCCCGGTCCCGATGACCAGCCACGGTGAGCCGGGCAGCCTCGCCAGTTCGTTGGGAATTTTGCGATCATAGCAAAATTCCTCTGTGATGGTTATTTCGCATCGATATCCAATGTTCACGATGTCCTGGCGGGTATATCGATGTTGTGCCCCAGTTGATGCCAATAAGAGCAAGCAAACACTAATAAAAAGTAATACATACACACAGATGGATCAGTTCTGTGCTCGTGAAATAAGAAAAACTATTTTCGTCTTCTATAAATAACTGTTAACGTTGTATTATCACCTCCAAATATAGTAATAATTACATCTGTATTCTACCAAAAATAAGAACCCCTAAATCTGTCTTCCAGAAAAAATTTAAGTTAATTCTGTACTGTCCGAGCAGATATAATCAACTACATTTGTACTCTCTACCAGAAAAGGAATGCCTTAATCTGTCTTCCAGAAAAAAACAACAGTTAATTCTGTACTGTCCGAGTCTTCCAACTAAGTTAAATCTTCATTCTCGGTCTTCAAAGACCCGAGACCTGTTGTATACAACCACTGACCTGTGACAATCTCTCCGCTGGTCGAGACACTCGTGGTTCATGGATGAAGCCAGTGTTCTCTCCAGTGGAGGATGGCCGAGGACCGGCCTCCTGGAAGAGAGAACTTTGCACGATGGTGCCGTTTTCAGTAGTCGTCAATCGTCCACCGCAGATCACACGTTTTCACCCAGCAATCGAAGGACCAAGAAATGTCAGGGAAGTTTCTATTAAAACAAGCCTGAACAAAATGAATCAACCAGCCAAGATTGTCTTTTGTGTCTCGCGCGGAGCAGCCCCCTGCAGTCAGGGGCGAAGCTCCTGCTTCCTACTCCCGCGTGGTTTTTATTGTATCGCAGCAAAGCAATTTGAATATGCAACTCATACAGAACGAAAACACCCTTCGCATAACGGTCAGTGCGACTTCAGTTTGTGTCCTTGGATCTCAGACACCTTTACTTCGTATCAGTCTGGAATGAGTTAACACTGGATAACAAGGGTACAATGTTCACTTGACAATGAAATGACCTGTAAGCATAGTTTGAAACTTGATAATATGCCAACCTAATATCTTTGACACAGTCATATATTCTTTAAGTTGTTGCGCTACGACTTTTTCAAGAATATTTGCAATAAACGGAAGATTAGAAACCGGCCTATAGTTGAAGAGACTCTCTGAGTCGAGGTTTGGTTGCTTAAGTCGCAGTCGGATAATGGCGGTCCTAAGAGCTGCTGGTACTATACCAGTGGTAAGTGATAGATTAATTATATTTAAAACAGATGGTCCTAGAGTCGTAAACAGTTCTGAAATTAGTTTGCCAGGAAGCGGATCGAGCACACAAGTTGTCGATTTTGCCGCACTAACTAATTTTGTTAGGCTTTCAAGAGACACTTTTTTAAATTGAGATAAGGTTATTGGACAGTTATCAGCCCTACTGTCCCTATTAACACCATTAATCGTGGAATTCAATGGAATTTTAAGTGTCTTTAATCTCATCACAAATGCACTCAATCTTCTGAGTAAAGGATTGCATGAAATTGTGGGCTGAATAGGAAGAGCTTTCCGAGGTTGTTTGCTGTTGTGTTAGCATTGCTTACGGTATCAAATAAATATTTAGGGTTTGTTGGAGTTGAGCCACCGAGAAAATGAGAAACATTTAGTAAATGAACCTTAAAAGCCAAACTTACTCCAATGCGTGTTCGTTTTTTGTTGTCAAGAAGAAAAGGGTCAGATAATGACTCAACAACAACTGATTAGAGTTCCGATAGTTTAGTTTCTTCGATTTTTGGAGTTCAGGAAATAGTATAAAGACAGATATCTGGGTGGCTTTTTCTTAATCTCACAAGAAACTGTACTCGGATGAGCACAATCGAAAAATGGCGCGCTGATCTCAGCCCAGCCTCACATTTTATAGGAGGTTTTCTATGTCAAGGGTCATGTAGGTTGAATCGGTCGTCCTTGCTCCTTCCCCCGGCCCGGTCCACGTTCCACGTCCAAGGCTAACCTTCTCAGGCAGGCGGCAGTCTCTCCTGCTCACATTCCCCTGTAATTTTGTCGGTGCGCAGTTTTTGTGTGGTGTATGTTTTCCCAGATCAAATTATGTTTTTTGGTGTTCTTGATAGCGTCCCTGTGACGTCCTCCCCTGCCCAACTTGGTATGTTTGTATCGTCTATGGCCTATGTGGAGAATGTGTTTTGTCGTATTTGTCCATGAAGTGCTATCTGGTTTGTCATCAGCTTGACCTGAGCAGACTGAATCTGTTTGTTCTGAATGAGAGTATAAGTCATGAAAATACTATGTGTGCAAGTTTGAGGTCTTACATTTAAACTAAGTAATACAAATTTAGCAGATGAGAATAATATAATGAATCAGTAAACACCATGACTACAATCCCACTCAATCCTATCCATGCACAGTACTTCTACTTTCATTTGATAAATACTTTTTGTTTAATCGATGTTTAACATATTGAGTAAATATGAACCTGCTAAATAAAATAATTGACCTTCTGTCCTGTAAGTGTTTAAAATAATGCCAGCAATCGTCGTACAATCCTTCAGGTTGTTTTTATGTAAGACAATTAATCTAGAAAAATAATTGGTTTTGGCTAAATTGAGTGCTTCCTTGTATATTAGTAAACTATCGCACCATGCCTGACGGAAAACCTCAAGTTTGGTCGCACGCCATTTACGCTCAAGCTTCCTAGATGATAGTTTAAGTATGCACTTTTCCTCTGTAAACCACGGAGTAAGCCTCTTTGGACGAGTTTTAGTTTTTAAAGGTGCTACGGAGTCAAGCGCATTTAACAGAGCGACATTAAAGTTGTTTGTGAGATTCTTATGACGGCGTGCAACATGTGAGCTCACGAAGTTTGGAGGTGAGGCCTGTTGGAATTTAGCTTTATATCAACGTTAGAATTTAACTTTAACCCAATGTAAACTCAAATTAGTAATCTGACTCCAATTCGCGACCTTACCCAACTCTCACTCATCCAACAATATGGGCGCTCGTTCTGCAATAGAAAGGTATCAGGAAGCCGGCATTTTCACGCACAAGTGGGTTTATTCCCAATACACAGACTTTCTACATGGCACCTGGGTCTCGGGTCCCTCTCAATACAACTCTACACCTCTCTTGCCACCAGCGAATGTACTACCCGAGTTGCCCAGTAATGATTCATACTATACAATATGCAAATGGCACAGAGACAAAGGCATCCTGGCATGATTCTATTGGCTATGTGTATCCTGCAGTTAACTTTAGCTTGCTCTTATTGGTCTTTCTTCAAGTGGTGGCTCCTCCTGCTTGTGGTTGAAGGGTCCAGTTTCTTGTCGACCCCTTCCCGCTCGAGGTGTCTGTCTGCGCCAGGCACCAACCTAAAACCTCCCAAACCTTCACATTCTTTCACTTTCTTTGTTCAGCTTCACCAGCCACACACTCAGCATTCCACAGAATAACAGTGACACAAGATGCAGGACATCGAATAAAACTAGCCAGGTTTAAACTCTTCCACTCCTTTAGGCCTCATTTAGCAGTAAAAACTGATTTGGTTTTAACCAGGTCTCACAAAGACCAATCATGTTAAGATTATGGTCTCTAATAAGGTCATTAACAAACAGGGCTTTTGATGAGAGCAATCTAATATTTAAAAAAACGAGTTTCAATAAAATTATTCCGCGCGACAGGAGTACTGGTCATAATGTTAATGAGATTGCGTTGCCTAGGTACCTCGAGCAACTATAAACGCGACGAGAAATTACGATGGTCGGAATAAGATAGTTATTTATCAGCTTTCGAGTGCTATTATTTTGAGAGAACGCCTCGTCGTTGATATGACTGACCAAGAAGGAATGCTTAAACCCATTATGTATTGCCACCTCAGTAGAAATTGTATCAATATGTGATGCAACAGCGTATGGTGTGTAGCGCTCAAATCTAGAAGAAAAGCTATGTGTGTTGTTTAAGTCTAGCATAGCGCTGGTTAGGTCTAGCCTTACAGACTCTTCCTTACAGGCTATTCGCCTGCAACCCGACCTGCTCCGATATGAACAGTCATGGAAGGCTCAAACAATAATCTATGTTTCTAGAAAGAGTGTTGGCGCCTTCCCAGTTAGGGTGAAGGCCGTCCAGCAGGTCAGGTCGGCCCCAAAAAGAAGGCCAATTATGTACAAACTGCAGTCCCTGCTCACTACAAAAGCTAGCCAGCCACCAATTCTCTTGTGTACACAATATTTTGAAAACATACCTTTTTTACTCTTTTGCTGTAAAATCACCATGAGTAAAGTAAAATAGCATTTTAATAAAGAATTTTATACGGAGTTCAAAGTCAGTTGTATTCCAGTGTAAATGTATTCATGTTATTCATATTTTTGACCCCCTTCTTTTTTCCTCATACTTAATTCACCAGGTGAGAGGGACAATGTATAACACAGGTCGCCATGTTTCTCTGCTATTGGACAAGGAGCATCTGGTTAATATTTCTGGTGGGCCTATGATGTACAGCCATCGTCTGGAGGAGATTCGGCTACACTTTGGTAGTGAAGACAATCAAGGATCTGAACACCTGCTGAATGGTCAGGCTTTCTCTGGAGAGGTGAGTGCTATGTGTAATAATAACAATAATAATAATTATACATTCAATTTGGAAGCGCCTTTTAAGAACTTCAAGGACACTGTATGTCAATAAAAAGGAATTAAAAGTGAATTGGACAAAGAAAGGAAAAATAGATTTAAAATAATAAAAAAAGGTGATGTGGGCGGATGGCGACCGAAAATTGAAGCAGCAGCGCAACAGAGCTACTAAGCCAAACGTCTTTCATTTTTGTGTCACTTTTTTTCCACTAAAAATAATGTGCAAACAAGCACCACCATCAAGAAACAATCTGTGACCCCTGCTGCCTTATCCATGTGCCATTTTTGTTTACACTAACGTCTCGTAGAATCTCGAGGGGGGTTGCGAGATTTTCCCTCTGACGTGAGAGTATTTGCATCAGGCGGTAATAGTTCCAGAATCGCACTGCTCTCACCGGTGCCGGTGCAGGTCTACGTCAAGCAAAGGAAATCCAAGTCATTGTGAAGAAAATGGCTCCATCAGGATTAAACATTTTGTTAGTCAACGACCGGGCGTTTAACAACACTTTCCTGGAGGGAGTTGCAGGTGTGTGTAGCTCCTCCGATCGGCGAGCTCTGGGAAGCTCTCTCGGCGGACACACGGACGTCAACGCAGTCGAGGTGCCCCTGGACAGCCGATGATTGGTAGTAAGCATGGCTATTGAACGCGCCACAACATAGTACATCCATACTTCAGGATCAAGTAGGTGACGATGCGTGTTTTAGCTCCCTTTTTAGCTTTGTCCACTGGCCACTGCGTTTGCCGCGGCGCAGCTCCCGCCATGATGAGAGCGTGTAGATCAGGAGTCCCCAAACTTTTTCCTGTGAGGGCCACATAACTTTTCCCTTCTCTGATGAGGGGCCGGGGTCAGTTTGTAACAGAAAAAGTGTGATGATTGCAGGAGTGCCTAAATGTAAAAATGTATTGTTTTCCAGAAAGCCACAATCAAATAACCCCTTCTGGATTCTTTACAGAACAAAAGTCAGAAAATAAATAACACTATTAATTAAATAAATAATAACCAAAAACATCTCTAGGTTCTTCACAGAAAAAAAGTCCATGGAACATAAACTTTCTGTTGTGCCGTGCACAGTCTTAATAGGTCCAAGTTCCATGGTTTGGTACAATTTGCCGAAAATATCCTCCCCCGTCGTAGTCCCTTTCAGACTTTGGAGTGCTGCCAGCTCCTCGCACATCTCAAAGTTTGCACTAACTCCACGAATAAAAATGAGCAGCTGCGCAGTGTCCTGCACGTCTGTGCTCTCATCCAGTGCTAATGAAAAAAATGCAAATTCTTTTGTCTTCTGCTGCAGCTGGGAATATACATTACCCCCGATTTCTTCAATGCGTCTGGTGATTGTACTCGCTGATAGACTCACGCCATTAAAGACATCTTTCTTCTCGGGACACACCTCCTCCGCGACAGCGTTCATGCATTTCTTGACAAACTCTCCCTCAGTGAAAGGTTTACCACTGCTTGCTATCAGTTGAGCAACCCGAAAGCTGGCCCGAACAGATGACTGGTTCAGCTGAGCTTGGCGTACAAATATATACTGCTGAGCTAACAGTCCACTTTTTAGCTTTGAGAGTTTGTCTGCTCGCATTTGGCCTTGCAAGCTATCATACTTGTCTTGGTGACGGGATTCATCTTGTTGTCGCAAATCGTATTCTTTGAATACCTCCACCGCCTCTTGACAGATCAAACTACAAAACTTTCTTTGCATTGAACAAAAAAATAATCGTTTGTCCACTGCAGGTTAAATGCCCTGCATTCTGAATCAATTTTTCTCGTACCTAATCTTTTCACCATCATTCCGCTCTCTCTTTGAGAGGGGCGTGTTTAGGATTTTTTTTCTGGGGGTTGCCAGATAGGGGCACAGACTGCAGAAGGTTGTAACAGAATGTCACGTTATATGCGTGTATAAAATAAGTACTAACTAATTGTTAGTAATAAAAATAGTTCATAACTAAGGAACATTTTATTGCAAAAGTCCAACTTTATTATCAAATACAAATACACATGTGAAAAAAAAAATCAATATGCTTTCTGGTATTGTTCAGGGGGCCGGACCAAATGTGGAGGCGGGCCGTATCCGGCCCGCGGGCCGTAGTTTGGGGACCACTGGTGTAGATACAGAAGATTTCCGCCGGGATGTCACCGTAGCGTCTTATCTCAACTATGCTTGAATGCTGCTAAATCGCCAACGCCACACTTTAGGTCCAGCAAAGACTAGCGAGTCCATGAGCCAAGCACAGCTCACCAGAAATAGGAAGAAAACCCGACACACCAAAGTGGGTCGCTGAGAACACGAACATACTGTACGCCATCTTGATCAAAAACTATTTTACTAATTTGACTAATTTAGAATATATTGGTCCCTGCATCTCTCCTGACCACATGGGTGCACAGCCAGGGACCTTTGTTTTGGCACGTGCTGCTTTTCAAGAATCTTTCCACTATGAGCAGAGTTAAGTGCTCACAGATCTTGGGGCGGCGCCGTAAATGAAAAGACACCAGCTCACGTAAAGGTATGCTTACAAAGCCCAACAAAACTGTTGGCCACGGCACGCGCTCAGAACGCTGTCCAATGCTCCTCCGCAGGATCCCATCTGATGCCGCGCTTAGTCGTTGGTCAATGAACATAAAGATAAAGATGGCCTTTATTAGTCCCACGATGGGGAAATTTGCAGTGTTACTGCAACAAAGATATAGGTTACAGAGAGATGACAGCGTAATGTTGCCGTTAATGTATCACATTAACAGCAAAATTCTGAAACACAAAAAAAAACATCCATCCATCCACCTTCTGTACCGCTTCTCCTCACTAGGGTCGCGGGGGTGCTGGAGCCTATCCCAGCTATCTTCGGGCAGTAGGCGGGGGACACCTTGAACTGGTTGCCAGCCAATTGCAGGGCACACAGAGACGAACAACCATCCGCCCTCACACTCATACCTAGGGGCAATTTAGAGTGTCCAATCGACCTGCCATGCATGTTTTTGGAATGTGGGAGGAAACCGGAGTACCCGGAGGAAACCCACGCAGGCACGGGGAGAACATGCAAACTCCACACAGGATGGTCGAACCCACGCCCGATGCTGTCTCTCACTGTGAGGCCATCGTGCTAACCAGTCGGCCACCGTGCCGACACCTATGCGAATATACACAGTATATACGTACATAGACAAAAGACGCGCTGTATCAAAGGGCGCAGCATCAGTTGAGGGTGCTATTTCTGTGTTCAATACTTAGACTGGGCGCGCCGCAATACAAGGCGCATGTTAGCTCGCGCATGCCAGCACCCATGCGAATAAGGGATCACTGATAGTAGTAGCACTTCAGACCAAGGAGAGATTTTATGGCAACACATCTAATCGACAATGTCAGGAGGGATGTCACTGGTCACCACACTCCTTAGAGTCACGGTTTGAAATAAAAACCAAAGATATCAGCATACAAGCAATCAATGAAACAAAGAAATAAAATGAACACAAAAAATCCATCTCTCATGCCCTTCATATCCCCAAAAGAAATAAAAACAACACAAAAAGATTACAGCAATGGCTTCTTGGGAGCCAGTCAGCCTCTCTAATTAATTCTTTGCAGTCTGTTGCCTAAACCTGTTATGTTTCTTGCTTGCAATTACATGAATGATAAGACAGACTACAACATCGTGGACAGCTGCCCTTTTGTCCAGCTTGCTCCTGCACCATCACCAGAAAACATGTAAAATGTATTTGTCACAGTCAATTCGAAGCATAGATGTTTCTGTCAGCAAGGTATGCTAACATGCACTCTGAAATGCCCCAAGAGGATCAGGCCCAATGGTCGAGAGAGTTACTCAGTCTATACTATAGGCGCGTTGCATTACAAGGCGCATCGTTAGTTTTGGGGAACATTTGGGACTTTATAGTGCGCCTTATGGTCGCGAAAATACGGTAAATACGCACTTACATCCTTCAACATATACAAGTGTAAGAAAACACTCCTATAGTCTGTCCATCGTACAGAGAGGAAATAAATAAAAATGCTGCAATAATAATAAAACTTAAGTTATTAAAAATACAGCAATACACCATTGAATAAAAGGACAGTAGTAGGATGTGTTGATTATTGCATCCTGCCCACTTGCACCAAGCCTGCCTGTTTGTAGTGTCAAGCCAATGTTCTTGTAAAACAGTCTGTAAAACAGTCTGACAGCCGCAGCAGGAAGGAGTGGCGAAATCTCTCCTTTGTACAGCTAGGGACAACAGTCTATCAATGAAGGAGCTGTGGAGTGCTGTTAGAGGAAGTACTTCTCAATTATCTTTTGTCACGCCTACCATGAAGAAAACAATTCGCGCCCCCGCCGCCATTTTTTTTTACATTTTGTACTAATGTACATTTTCGTTTATTTTTTATGTTACATTATGTCAATAAAATGTCCTTTAGCAAAGCGAAATTGGAAAATATAATTTTGAGAACTATTATTGTGAGGATCTTGAAACTCAGTACTGAGTGATGCAAATATTGATGAGATTATTTAAATATTTACTATACAACATCGAACCTGTTCATCGTGAGGACGTCATCCATTTCCGTCTTACGGTCTGAGAGCATCTGCTAAATTGCTGTCGTACAGAGACCCCCAAGAGTTTGCAGCAGATTTCAGATTGATGTTCTCCAACTGTTACAAGTATAATCTAATCGTAAATCGTCTTATTTTATGTTTCGATACGCAATCGTTGCAAAACAACATTTTTGTTCATAGCTGCTGGCTCTCCACCAAAACGTGTTTTGAGTAAGACTTCTGTTTCGAGTCGAGCATATACCGAAGGACTTATTACTCTGTAATTCATTTTAGCAATTAGCACGCTTAGCGCTTCCTCGTTTAAAACGCTACTAGTTAGTGGGGTCGTTTAATTGTCATGGCGCAGCTTGTTGCTGCTGCTGTGCACTGACTTGGATATAGTACAAATAAAGTTCATACTGCTGCCGCCGCGCAAGATAGCTAGGCGACTAGTATTCAAGTAGTGGGGAAAGAAATTACTTCCAGAACAATGAGCGACAGGGCGACACATTTTTTTTTTTTTAAATCAGTACTGCGTGACCTGCTGCATGAACTATAGGCATAATCAGCAGCTTTGACAATCTCAAAATCGCGTTGTCTGAGATTGCAACTTCGGTCCCGAAACCATACATCGTTCAGCCCTACTACAGCGGAAGAAAAAGTATGTTCTCCAGGTTAACACGCGCCCCCCTCAGCATCGCACTATTTGAGAAGTACTGTGTTAGAGTGTTCTAGAGGGGGTGGGCTTAGTTGTCTAGCTCTGATGACAATTTCTCCATCATCCTCCTGCCTCCCACTGAGTTCTCTGAGTCCAGAGAGCAGTCCCTTTTTTTGTCCCGGCCGGAGATGCCGCCTGCCCAGGAAACCACTCCATAGAAAATGACCGATGCAACCACTGAGTCATAAAAGTTCCTGAGGAGTGTCCTCTGAACCCCAAAGGACCTCAGCCTCCTGAGTAGGAAGGGTCTGCTCTGACCCTTCCTCTAGAGAGCGTCCGTGTTGTCGCTCCAGTCCAGTTTATTGCTCAGATGAACACCCAGGTACTTGTAAGTTGGGCCTCTCTCAAAGTCTGTTCCCTGGATATCGGTATCAGCGGCGGAAAGAAGCACTACTCGGAAAAAGGCGCGCTATACAAAATCTAACTTACAGCATCTCTGTCTGAACATTTTTGGACATTTTATCCATAGCTTTTACTTTCATTCATGTACTCACAGGGACTCAAAGGATCTCTTTCGTCTTCTTGTATTAAAGGTTTCACAATCCGGTACAGTGAGCAATGTCGTTCAATACAACGAATGAACATAAACTTGAACTATGAGAACGCTACGAGAACGGTCAAAAGCTGTTTTGCTTCCACGACTAACAGCACATTGTCTACTCTTCCTCTGTATGCACGGGGGGGTGATCTCGTCACTCGCGCATGCGCAGTCAATCATGGCTCAGAATAATGAAATTAACTAAACCATTATTTACAACACAGTAAATTCTAAATCCCATCATTTACCCATAACCACTAAACATTAATCTTTATAAATTCCTAACATAAAATAAAGTATAGCAAAATAAGAACTGGCTCTTACATTTCCGGGCCCCAATTGGAAGGCAAGCAGGCTTCCAATTACTCAGAAACATATTGGAGCCAGATCAGAAATGTGTAAATTACAATCACTACTGAATCACTACAATAACATTGCAGTTAACGTAACGGTAATGCAACCTGAAACGTGGTCATCACACTGTTACACAAGTCTACAGTGATGTACAGCATACAAATGATTACAACAAATCAAAAATCTTTTTAACTTTCCACTTTACAAATGAGTTTGCTGGAGCATGTAGTTTCATCCACAGTGTCCAATCTTTTCATGAATGTCTCTGATGATCACTGTGGCAAAGGGCGAGTCCTTCGGGATGATGACTGGATCCTTCATATGCTTTGGCATTGCAGACACACAGAGACGGCCCCCAACCGTCTGAACTCCGTCCTGCATCACAGGGTCAAGCTTTATTAAGTGACTGCTCTTCTTTGGGTTGTTCCCTTTTACCAGCATGGTCTTCTCTTCGGGAAAACATTGAATTTGAGTGGATTTGAATATCTCCATCTCGGCTCTCTTTAGACATTCACCAATCAAGCTGTCCAGGCTCACCACCGGTTTGCTGTCAATTCGGTTGTCACTTGTTTGTCTGTTTGGGTCTCTCCTTAGATACACCTTAGCTTTTGTGCAGTGCTGTAATAAATGTATCTTTTACTCTGAGAATTCAGGCAACGGTCGAGGAAACCAAGTGGATCGTAACTGGCGCTTGTGACTGAGAGGATTCTTCGTCTTGTGACAGGTCTGTCTTTTATATTCGTCCTGAAGTTGAACGAATCGAACTCGATGAACCACTACACTCCTATGGCCATTTCGACGGGAAGTGCATCATAAGTTAGGTCTGAGTCTCGCAGCTTGTTTGCTCTCTCGGTGTCTGGAACAGATGCAAGCAGTTTGCGACTATTACTTGCCCATTTTGTCAAGCAAAAACCTCCGTCAGCACACAACGCTGTGAGGTCTTCTCCCAGGGCGATGGCTTGCAATTTGGTGGCAACTAACATTAGACAGTCGTTGACGTGAAAGTTTTTGAGGACGGTATCCACAACCTCAGGAGGAATCTTGCTCCAGTTCTCACGTGGTGTCCTTTGAAGAGCAAACGGGGCGCAGCTCGGCAAAGAGGTTGCACCGAAAAGATGTACAGTCATCTTATACTCAGTGAAATCCTGGGTGAGGTCTCCCTCAGGCCACAACAGGAATAGAATAAGATCAGTGTCTTCTTCAGGAATACGCACTTGGTAGTTCATCTTTTCGATATCTGCCATCATGGCGATTGGCTCTTGTCTGAAACGAGTCAACACCCCAACCAAGGTGTTTGTTAAGTCTGGTCCTTGTAGAAGCTCGCCGTTAAACTTCTTGCTAGCTGGCCACACAGTCAAAGACCACACAGAGTTTTTTCTTTTGCGGCTGAAGGACCCCATGATGAGGAAGGTACCATGTTCTGCTATCCAGGCGGCACAGCTGTCTTTGTGGTACTTTTACTGCATATCCTGCGTTCACCATCTCGCGCATGAAGTTCAAGATTTTTCTTCAATTTAGTTTTGAGGTTTAGTGCAAGTTGCATGGCAGCACTTTGGTTGTTTGGCACTTGAACATTTGCTTTCTTCATCGGTAGATGTATGTAGTAATGTCCTTCTATGTGGCAAGCAGAGCCCAACACAGAGTCCATAAATTGGTGATCCTCTTGTGACATCTCCGTCATGTCGTCGCACTTGCGCTCAGGAAGGTCATGGTTATATTGCTGAAGGAGTGGCTGTTCTATATTCATGCTGTCCACTGAAATTCTGTTCACTGAATGTTCAGTACCATCTGATATGGTGTTGGTAGACTTTTCCAGTGGACCGTTCAGAATCCATCCAAGTGTAGTTTTGACTGCGTATGGTCCGTTGGCTTGGCTTTGGATCACTTTCCAAGGCTCCTGTAGTTTGTGTTCTTTAGTTCCAATGAGGAGTTCGACTTCGGCATTAATGCGTGGCAGCTTGACTTCGCCATTTGTCGATGTCCTTTTGCTATGGAACATTCTTAGTAGATTCTGGGATGCTCCTCGGTGTGAACACTTTGGACAGTTCAATGAAGGTATTCTCTTCCAACCCACTGACCTCCAAGTCAGTAAGAATGTAGCGCTTTACTCGCTTCTTTGCATTAATGGTGCTTAAAAGTAGTTCCATCCTTCTTCCCTTGACATTCAGATGCTGTTGTCAGGTATCGCCTTGCGGCGATGAGGAGGTGGACCCAAGAAGCGAGGAAGCCGGGGTAGGTGAAACTTAAAAGGGGATTTATTGAAGCTCAGCAGGGACAAACAACGGGGCGTGGACAAATAAACAACAAAAGGCAACTAAACGAGACTTAACTGGAACGAGGACAAGGAACAAAAACGAGACGGGAACGAACAAGGCGGACAGGGAACGATGACAAGAGCAATACGGGAACAGGGCGTGGTCGTGACAGTCCAAGGTAGCGAGATACACGGGAAATGCGGCAAGAAGGAACAATGACCCGACACTGCGTTGTCGGTCTGGAAGGTTTAAATAGTCCCGGTACTTAGGGGAGCAGATGGGAGGCAGGTGCGTGATGATGAACTGGGAACAGGTGCGTGATGATGAACTGGGAACAGGTGCGTGGCTGGTGAGAACGAAAACAATAACAAAAGCACATGGCAGGAAGGAGGGAAGAAAACAATAACACAAACACTGACATGCCCGACGCGGGTCATGACAGCTGTGCCAGTGTCTCTGTCATTGACCCTGCTGCCTGGGTCAATGAAAGCATATACCTCCACATCTGTGTGAACTTTGACGGTGTTGGAATTTTTACTATTATATGACTCCATTAAATAAACCAAACACCACCTACATTCATCCAACAATTGTGCACGCTCGTTTTGAGAGAGAAATGACTAGGAGGCCGGCAACTTCACACGTGAGTGGATTTATTCCTAACAGGAGATCTAATACAAAGCCTGGGGCTCGGTTCCTACCATTATAGCTCTGCGCGTCCCTGTACCCAACAGAGGACGACGACCCCCCCGAGTTGCCCAGGATCATTTATACATTTCAGCAAACAAAGCAAAGATATCCTACTATTCTACTATTGGCTATGTGTCATCTGCAGTTAACTTTAGCTTTCTCTTAGTGGACGTCTTCTGCCCGCAGGATGACGTGTCGGCTCGTCCAATCTCACACAACAGCGCCTTGATGTCTTGGAAGGCTCCGCGTCAGCACCCCCCGTTATCAGAAGTGTGGCTCGTCCTGTACAAAAAATATCTGCCACCTATGCATTTCACACAGCCTGCCCTGACCTTCCACTGCACATCGAATCAAAGCACAATCAGCACATATCTTTATTGCATTAAACTGAATACATGTAACTTGTAGTCAATCGTATAAAATCCTTTATAGTCAAATGTATAAAATCCTTTAACGGGCACTATAGCGAGCGTGCATTGTTTTGGGTGTCGAGGATGTCTTTTGAAGCAACTTCACTTGTCTTCTCTTTTCCTTTGTCTTTTTCACGAAATGCAGCACGCTGGGATGCTTCAGAGAACAATATTCACATGTCATTTTCTTTATCTTCCTTAGAAAGGTGCGCTTTCACCAAGCAGCCGAAACAGAAGCCGTTTTTCTTCAGAAATTCTACTATGTAGTTTGTCTCTCAGTTTACGACGTTCTTCCATTATGTGGCTCTTCTCACAGAAACACTTGGCTTTGTGAAGGCCTGGTTGAAGGACGTAGCTTCGTTCTTTGACTTTGATTGGCTTTGTTCATCATCAACTTGTTCAGCGTTGGTCGCAAAGCTACTTCCCCGCAATGGATCCTTTCGTTTTGGTGTCTTTGTGTCCCTCTTATCAGTTGCTGAGCTGTTGAGGTCTCCGAAGAGAGGATCAGCCACGATCTTAGCCTAGCGCTCGACGAAATACACTAGGTCTGTAAACTTGGCCTCAGGCCGAAACCAAAAATCTTGATCGTCATCCTTTTCATCAGGTTTGAGATACAACTGCACTTCATTATTTATTTATTTTTTTCATAGTATTTTTTTTTCAATATTTTTATTGCTTTTTCACACATTATACACATGACAACAACGTTAACAGAAAGCAAAATAAACAGAGAAAAAAAAAATAATAATAATAAATAAATAAAATAAAATAAAACAGGCAGCTTCACATTATGTGATAGCACAGTAGCCCCACTGGCCCACAAAGTTCTGTAAAGGTTTCCACATTTCCTCAAACTCCTCTGCGCTCCCTCTAATGACATACGTCAGTTTTTCCATTGCCATATTATTTGTCAGTTCTTTTATCCAGTGATCCAGTGAAGGTGCGTCCATTTTTTTCCAGTATAATGCAATAAGCCTCCTGGCCTGTAGTAATCCAAAGTCAATCAAAGTAGTAGTGTTTGTGCAAGCCACAAAGTCTTTGGGGTAGATGCCCAGCACAAAAAGTTTCACGACATGGGGTATGTTAATTCCAACTATAGTTGACAAAATCTGTCCTACTCCTCTCCAATACTTCTGCAATTTCGGACATTCCCAAACGCACTTCATTGTTAATTTGATTGAATTAAAAAAACAATGTTTCGTATTCTCTTAATTCCTTTTGCACAAAATCCATATCAGGCACATGTCCCTCTTCATCTTCAATAGAAAGTTGTATTTTGTTGGATTGCTTTGTCAATTGTGCCAGCTTTCCTCTTCGTGCGAAGGGGTTCGGGTTACAGATGTGTCCATGCCAACACTCGAGCCACTCGCCATCCCCGGCCAGGGTCATCCATGTATTCAACTAGGAAAAGGCAGTCTGCCAGGCCCACTGTTTGGGGCACTTGCACCTGGGCCCAGACTATAGTCTCTATGGAGGGAGGTAGCTGTCGTGGCAGCCTGGCTGTTCCCTGCAGTTGATGGGGCTCCCCTGGGTGGAATGGTGGAGACCGGGCAGGCTGGGGCCTCTTCAGACCCATCCAGCTCTCGCTCCAGAGCCTTTGCTTCCTGACATGCTTCCATAAACTTGGTTGCAAGGTTCCTCCTGAACTGTCTCTGTAGCTCCTGTTTCACTGGCCCTGGTCTCAGGCCCATGACGAATTGGGTTTGGAGCAGCTCGTTGTTATTTCCGGCTTCCAGCGATTCCCTGACTCTCCACTGGTGGTTCAGTTCCCGCAGCCGAAGGGTGAAAGCCTTCAATTCTTCACCCGGTTCTTGTTTACAGTTGGGCTACACGCTTAAGTCCCCCACACAACCTTTCCAACTCTGCTAAGATCTTAGCCCCTCTGTCACGGTCACACGCAGCTAATAACGCCACCTCCCTCTTGGCCTTGCCCTCTAATGCACTCATCACAAAATCTACTGTCTGTTGCATATTTAGTCCCTGCGCTCAAATACATGCCTCTATCTGTGTCCTCCATTCTCCAAAATTAACTGACCTGCCACTAAACCTGGGCAACCAGGGTGCGCCCATAAACCATGGCATCATGGCTGCAAAAGAGGTGCAGAAACAGACTGTGGACGAGGTGAACGAAGTGGCTGTGAAGAATGTGGCTCTGGGTGTAAATAGCGGGTGTTATGACGAAAGGTGGCAGACCCTTTACTTGGGCGCCGTCGTTGACCGCCCCGCGGAGGTCCGGGATAGATGGCCAACCGGGTGCCCAAGTAAAGGTCTGATGGGTGGGATTCAGGGGTGGACTCAAAAGAAAACCGTGACAAAAACTGACTGGGAGAAGAAAACTCATGAGAAAAATCTAAGTCATGGTCAAACTCGGAATCAGACAAATGAAAATAGGGGTCATCATTTAAATCTGAATTAACAAAAACATGGGGGGACAAAATGGTGTCGTAATCAAAGATGTTAACACGAGACGAAGAAGAGTGGGAAACTGGCTTGGTGGAACATATAGAACTCACACGAAGGGGTTGGTCTGCAGGCTGAGGGGGGTACCAGCTTGAGCGGCGACGGCGAACTCGTCGCCGTGAGCTTCCTGCTGGGTCCAGTACTGGTTGGTTCATTCTGTCACGGTCCGGGTTGAGGTAGGTGAGGACCCAAACGCAGGGAAGCCAGGCAGAGGTAACTTAAAGGGCATTTAAATAAACAGAAAACAAAAGGCAAACGAGGGACTTGGAAAAACTGGACAACGACAGGAAACCAACGACAGGGACAGGCGACAGGAACAGGCAACAGGGACAAGCGACAGGGACAAGCGACCGGGAAAAGCGACAGGGACAGTGACAGTGAAAATGACAATGAACCAACAAGAACTGAAAGCAACCAGGGAACTAAATACACACAAATTGACGAGACAACGAGGAGCACCTGGACAAGACACGGAGGGTTGGAAGGACCGGATTGGTTAACACAAGGGCTTGGGTAAACGAACACAGGTGGACACAATAGACAAGACGAGACAAGACACAGGAACAAGGCCAAAACATGAAACCAAATACTAAACCAAAAATAACAAATACAAATCATGACAGCCTTAGTCTATTCTCATTCATCCTGCTATGTAATCAAGTGATCTTGGTGCCCACGCCACTCGTAAAAGAACCGAAGCATTTTTTTTTTGTTGTACCCTTGGGACACAGCAAGATGACAAGTTTTTTTTTTTGAATGAACCACTGTATTATTTAACAAGCTGCACAAAAAAAAAAACGATAAAAGAGGGGGAAGTCAGTTCTGTGGTCGCAGGGCCTACAAGTCGGGTGGGGTTTGGACTCCCCTTAAAAAAAGGGAATGGCCACGTGATTCTGCCTCTGATCTAAGGGACACTGCTCTCCACGCTCAAAAAAAGAGAATTAAAAGCACGTCAAACTCCCACGAAAGATAAAACCACTACACTCAGTGAGAGGTGACAGACTAAGACAAACCCCCACCTGAGCTGTGGGTAGCCGCTGTCAGACCTACTTTAAATTAAAAAAAAACCTTGGTGGATAAAAACTACACTGAAACTAGTAAAACCTACATTACGCCCTCCCCTGCTGCCCAGCTCTCTGAGTCCTTGTGATCAAATCGGCGGAATAGTGATCTGTCCACGTAGCGGGGATTCGCCGCTCCGGGTCCAGTGCGAATAGGCAGTTTCTTTTGGAGGGGTTGGGAGTGTTGTCTCCAATCACCGGACGTCTCATCCCATTGACTGGGGCGTCTTGCTTCCGTGCGGCGTCGTAGCGTGGCGAGAGTCCTGCATAGGGAGAATCGTGCATGGCGAGCGTTCTGCGTAGAGAGGATTGTGTGTGGCGGGCGTTCTCTGGTGGGCGTTCTCTGGCAAACGTCGTGCGTGGCGAGTCCTCTGTGTGGCGCAAGTTGTGCGGGCATGCTCTGCGTGGCGAGAATCTGCGAGGCGAGAATCTCCGGATCCTGCGGTGGCACCGTCCTTATACGCTCAGCTCATCACTCCATGGCCAATCAGGCTCGTTAGGTGCTCATCAGGCCACAATCCGAGGCACCTGGGGGAGAAATTCACTCTCATATTTTCCCACACACCCAAACCCACACACCCCCACACACACACGCCCACACCCCCCCACACAACCCCACACACACACGCACCCACGCACACTCCTGACACACCCAATCATTCACTATCCCACAACCTCCATTCACTTGTTACTTTACACACACTTATTATTATTCACCCAGCATTTCCATATTTCCTTTACCCCTTTTCATCCACACTTATTAAATCTTCAGAAGTGTAGAATGCTGTGTGATTTCATGTATGTTAAGTAGGAATAGAAATAAACCATTGTCATATACTGAAATTCAATATGAGTTGTGTGTGTGTTTAAATCGTGTCAATCACCAAACTGCTAACTGGAATTTGCACAATTATTTAATGTAGCTCCTTCACTTATTAAGGCTAATTCAACATGGACTTTTCCGCCCCTTTTTGTACAATAACCAACTAAAAAGGGCGTGGTCCCCCCTAATGGTAATCGAGAATTATTGCAGGCATTAATTCATGGACCACCGTTTCTCTATTAATTCATTTTTATACAAATATTTTGCAACATATAATAGCAATAATTTTCTTTGTAAAAGAAAAGAGTTATTACAGTTGGTTTGTGGTTTAAAAAAAAAAGCTGAACTATAATAAGTTAGTCTAATACTGGGCCAGTGAAGTGTTGGTTGGAGTGGCTTGGTCTGACGTGCTGCTCAAAAGTGTAGTTTATTTATAATTTTCCAAAATGTAAAATCTTTTAAAAACACAAATTGTCCATAGGGGTTTACAAATTCCGCCAAAGTGGTCAAAAGCCTGTATGCACTTTCCAGTCAACACCTGTATGTAATGGTTCAGAGAACCGTGAGGAAGGAAGACTGGACCCAAGAGCAAGCGTGGATGGTTGAGGAGGATTTATTGAAAGGATCGGGGGAAGAGGAGCGGGTTCGGAGGCCAGGAGAGGAGGGCAGGTGGAAGAGCGGCGAGCCAGTGCCGGAGCGCTCGCAGCGGTGGAGAGGTGCACGCCAGCGGAGGTGCCGCGGAGGCGATGGGCTGGGTGGGGACCGGCGCTGAGGCGGGAGGAACGCGGGCGAGGAGAGCGGCGTGGAGGTGAGGGCGGCGGCGAGCCGACGGAAGCGGAGAAGGGCAGGCAGGCGGCGTACGGGCGAACGAGGTGCGATCGGCGCTCCGGGGCTCGGCGGCTGGCGGCGGAGGATCGGGCTCGGGCAGGCGCTGGGCGGCTGGAGGGAGAGCGAGGACAGACAAAGGTTAACTCGGGTTGCATAGCACAAGGAGCAGACGTGCACGAGGCGAACGTCGACGTGGACCGGGTACCGAGGTAGGTCACGGAATAATCCGGCGTCTGGCTCCTGGCAGCGCTGAGCTTTAAACCCCCGCGGTGATTGCTGATGATGAGCTGCAGGTGCGCAGGAGCCGACGCCCTCTCCGGTCGGAGGCGTGCCTGGCGGGAGACTGCCGGAACCTAGAGGAAAAGGGAGAACTTGCCAGGCCCCCCAGACCCGAACCCCCACAGTACCCCCCCCTCAACGGACGCCTCCTGGCGTCCTTCCTGGTTTGTCTGGGTGTAAGGCGTAAAACTCCCTGATCGGGGAGTCGTCTATGAAGAGCTTGCGGGGGATCCATGAACGTTCCTCCGGACCGTAACCCTCCCAGTCAACGAGGAACTGAAAACCCCTCCCCCGACGTCTAACGTCCAACACCTTGGAGACAGTGAAGGCTGGGTGGTCGTCGATCATCAGGGGGGGTGGAGGGGAGATGGTCGGAGGGCTTAGGACGCTGGAAGACACAGGCTTGAGGAGAGAAACGTGAAAGGTGGGGTGGATCTTGAGGGAGTCGGGGAGCTTGAGCCTGACGGAACAGGGGTTAATGATCTTGGTGATGGGGAAGGGACCAATGTATCGCGGGGACAGCTTACGTGACTCGGTCTGGAGGGGAAGGTCGCGGGTCGAGAGCCAGACTTGTTGACCGGGCTGGTAGTCTGGAGCCGGGGTTCGACGACGGTCCGCCAGCCGCTTGTTGCGTTGCGCCGAGCGGGTGAGGGAAGCCTTCACCTCCGCCCAGACTGCCTTGGCCCGATGGATGTGTTCCTCCACCGAGGGAACCGCCACTGCGCGCTCCTGCTCAGCAAAAAGGGGGGGCTGGTAGCCAAGACATGCCATGAACGGGGACATACCTGTCGAGGCGCAGGAGAGGGAATTGTGGGCGTACTCGATCCACGAGAGAGCCTCGCTCCACGTCTCGGGGTTCCGGGCTACCACGCACCGCAGCGCTGCCTCCAGATCTTGATTGGCCCGCTCGGTCTGCCCGTTGGTCTGAGGGTGGTAACCGGAGGAGAGGCTGGCTGTGGCGCCCACCGCCTTACAGAATTCCTTCCATACCTGGGATGAAAACTGGGGACCCCGGTCGGAGACGATGTCTTGCGGGAGGCCGTGGAGCCGGAAGACGTGTTGGGTCAGGAGCGTGGCCGTCTCCAAGGCGGTGGGTAGCTTGGGAAGGGGAACGAAGTGAACGCTCTTCGAGAAGCGGTCGATGATAGTGAGGATGACTGTGTGTCCGTTGGATGGAGGAAGGCCTGTGACGAAGTCCACAGCGATGTGGGACCAGGGGCGGCTCGGGATAGGCAGGGGGTGGAGAAGACCTGCCGGGGCCGAGTGTGAGGCCTTACCGCGGGCGCAGACCGAGCAGGCCAGCACGAATTCTCGTGTGTCTTTTGCCATACTGGGCCACCAGAAGTGCGCTTGGAGAAAGCGAAGGGTACGCGTGACGCCTGGGTGGCAGGTGAGCGAGGAAGAGTGCCCCCACTGGAGTACCTGGGAGCGTACGGCATCGGGGACGAAAAGGAGATCCGAGGGGTCAGGTCGGGGATCGGGTTGGGTCTTCTGCGCCTCGCGAACCGTGCGCTCGATCTCCCAGGAGCCCGCCCCCAGGAGACAGGAGGAAGGGAGAATGGTCTGTGTGATCTCCGGACTGGCAGGTGGAGCGAACATCCGGGATAGGGCGTCCGCCTTGCCGTTGTTCGACCCGGGACGGAAGGAAAGGGTGAAATTGAATCGGCTTAAGAAGAGGTGCCAACGGGCTTGACGGGGGTTCATCCGCTTGGCCGACTGGAGGTAGGCCAGATTTTTATGGTCGGTCCAGACGAGGAAGGGGACGGCGGTACCCTCCAGCCAGTGTCGCCACTCCTGGAGGGCCCAGACGACTGCCAGCAGTTCCCGATTTCCGACGTCATAATTCTTCTCCGCGGGGACAGGCGTCGGGAGAAGAAGGCGCACGGATGAGTTTTTTGGGTGTCGGGATCCCGCTGGGAGAGAACAGCTCCCGCCCCCGTGTCGGAGGCATCCACCTCCACAATGAACTGGAGTGCGGGATCGGGGTGTCTGAGGACCGGGGCGCTGGTGAAGGCTTCCTTGAGGTGCCCAAAAGCTTGTGCCGCTGCTGGAGTCCACCGAAAGTGGGTAAGGGTGGAGGTGAGTGCCGTGAGGGGGCTGGCAACCTTGCTGTAATTACGGATGAAGCGTCGGTAGAAATTGGCGAACCCCAGGAAGCGTTGGAGTTCCTTTCGAGTGGTGAGAGTGGGCCACTCCACCACCGCCTGGATCTTGGCGGGGTCCGGCTGGAGTTGACCCCGGGCGATGACGTAGCCCAAAAAGTGGATCGATGGTACGTGGAACTCACACTTTTCAGGCTTGACGAATAGGCGGTTCTCCAGGAGGCGCTGGAGTACTGAACGGACGTGGCGGCGATGGTCCTCGAGGGATCGGGAGAAGATGAGGATGTCATCCAGGTAAATGAAGACGAAACGGTTGAGCAGGTCCCGGAGAATGTCAGTCATGAGGGCTTGGAAGACGGCGGGAGCATTGGTGAGGCCGAAGGGCTTAACAAGATATTCAAAATGTCCGAGGGGGGTGTTGAAGGCCGTCTTCCATTCGTCCCCCTCCCGGATGCGAACCAGATGGTAAGCGTTTCGTAGATCTAGTTTGGAGAAGACCTGGGCGACGCAGAGGGGCTCGAACGAGGGGTCTATGAGGGGCAGCGAGGTCTTGTTCTTGACAGTGATGCCGTTTAGGGCCTTGAAGTCAATACAGGGGCGAAGGGAGGAGTCTTTTTTTTTAACGAAAAAGAACCCCGCTCCCAGGGGCGAGGAGGAGGGCCGAATAAGACCGGCCGCCAGGGAGTCGCGGATGTAGGTCTCGAGGGCCTCCTTCTCCGGACGGGAGATGTTGTACAGCCGGGAGCTGGGAAGCGGGGCCCCGGGAAGGAGGTCTATGGCGCAGTCATAGGGCCGATGGGGAGGAAGGGTGCGGGCGAGGTCCTTACAGAAGACCTGGGCCAGGTCATGGTAGTCCGAGGGCATGGATGCCAGGTCGGGTGGAACCGGGGAGCGAGGGGCCGATCGGGGAGCCGGGTCGGCGGATAGCAGGCACTGTGAGTGGCAAAGCTCGCTCCACCCGGTGATGGAGCATCTCCTCCAATCTATCGTGGGGTTGTGTAACTGCAGCCACGGGAAACCCAGGACCAGGGGGACTTGTGGCGAGTGAATGAGGAGGAGCTGGATAGTCTCCCGGTGGTTACCGGAGACAATAAGGGTTAGGGGTCCCGTCTGCTGGAAGACCTGGGAGATGAGGCGCCCATCAAGGGCCACCACGCGCCGAGGGGAAGGGAGAGGCTCCAGGGGAACCCCCAGCCGGCGAGCCAGAGCCAGGCCTAGGAAGTTTCCGTCCGCTCCGGAGTCCACCAGGACGGTGATCGAAAGGGACTGGGTTTGCCATAGGAGGCGGGCTGGGATGGACATGCGTGAAGAGGAGCCCGTAGCTGACACGTTATGGCTCGCCGCGGGAGTCCTGATCAGCGGCGCCCCCTCTTTTGGCTTCACGTGGCAATCGGCGATGTAGTGACCGGGGTTGCCACAATAGAGGCATAGCTGGCTCGAGAGGCGCCTCTGGCGTTCCTGGGGATCCAGGCGGGTCCTCCCCAGCTGCATGGGCTCCTCCTGACCGACGGGAGGCGAGACCGGAAGCCGAGGACGGGAGTCGGCGGGAGGCGTGGCGGGGCGTGCCGTTGGTCGGGGCGACCTTCGCGTCCGATCAGACTGCCGCTCCCGCAGCCGGTTGTCCACCTTTATGGCCAGGGCGATGAGGTCTTCGAGGGAGGTGGTCTCGTCACGGACGGCCAGCTCGTCCTTGAGCTGGTCCGTCAGACCATCGAGGAACACTCCCCGGAGCGCGGGCTCATTCCACCCGCACTCGTGGGCGAGGATGCGGAATTCCACCGAGAAGTCGGCGGCGGACCAGGAACCCTGCCGGAGTGCGAGCAATCGGCGGGTGGCCTCGCGTCCCTTGACGGGATGGTCGAACACCCGCCGCAGCTCTTGACAGAAATCGGGGTAGGAGGCCATCGCCGGCGCCGATGCCTCCCACAAGGCGGTAGCCCATTTCGCGGCGCGGCCGCGGAGCAGGTTCACCATGTAGGCGATTCGAGCTCGATCGGTCGGGTAACTTTGGGGTTGGAGATCGAACACCAACGAGGTACTCAAAATGAAGTGGCTACAAGAGCCCAGATCACCGGAAAAGGGCTCCGGCGTGGGAACATGGGGTTCCCTGCCGCTCGGAGGGAACACGGCGGGCGGAGGGGGGGGAGAAGGGACCGGGGAGGTGCCCTCCGGTAGGCCGGGAGCAGAGGGGAGAGAGCTCACCTGTTGCGAGAGGAGCGCGAGTTGGTGGTGGAGAGCCTGGACGGAGTCCATAAACTCCTGCATCATCCTCTCGTGCCGTCCCAGCTGTCGGCCTTGGTGGGAGAGGGCCTCCTGGAGGGGATCCGGGCTCGCTGGGTCCATTGGGGTGGCCGGATTATTCTGTAATGGTTCAGAGAACCGTGAGGAAGGAAGACTGGACCCAAGAGCAAGCGTGGATGGTTGAGGAGGATTTATTGAAAGGATCGGGGGAAGAGGAGCGGGTTCGGAGGCCAGGAGAGGAGGGCAGGTGGAAGAGCGGCGAGCCAGTGCTGGAGCGCTCGCAGCGGTGGAGAGGTGCACGCCAGCGGAGGTGCCGCGGAGGCGACGGGCTGGGTGGGGACCGGCGCTGAGGCGGGAGGAACGCGGGCGAGGAGAGCGGCGTGGAGGTGAGGGCGGCGGCGAGCCGACGGAAGCGGAGAAGGGCAGGCAGGCGGCGTACGGGCGAACGAGAGGATCGGGCTCGGGCAGGCGCTGGGCGGCTGGAGGGAGAGCGAGGACAGACAAAGGTTAACTCGGGTTGCATAGCACAAGGAGCAGACGTGCACGAGGCGAACGTCGACGTGGACCGGGTACCGAGGTAGGTCACGGAATAATCCGGCGTCTGGCTCCTGGCAGCGCTGAGCTTTAAACCCCCGCGGTGATTGCTGATGATGAGCAGCAGGTGCGCAGGAGCCGACGCCCTCTCCGGTCGGAGGCGTGCCTGGCGGGAGACTGCCGGAACCTAGAGGAAAAGGGAGAACTTGCCAGGCCCCCCAAACCCGAACCCCCACACTGTACAGTGTACACTCTTTCTTTGTCCTCACTTAGTGACAGCGCCACACAGTGCTCAACACAACTAAGATATACAAACATTTGACCCATATTTGGCTTCTGTCGTCACAATGGTCATTGATAATTGTCTTTTTAATTGTGAAACAAAAATACATAATAAGTCAATTAAATTGAGTTGAATTGACGAATAACTTTCATCATGCAAAATAGATTTGGCATTTTAAAGTCTGTTGGAATTTAGCTTTATATCAATGTTAGAATTTAACTTCAACCCAATGTAAACTCAAATTAGTAATCTGACTCCAATTCGCGACCTTACCCAACTCTCACTCATCCAACAATATGCGCGCTCGTTCTGCAATAGAAAGGTATCAGGAAGCCGGCATTTTCACACACGAGTGGATTTATTCCTAACACACAAGTCTACACTTTGGGTTTGGGTCCCTCTCAATACAGCTCTCTTTGTCTTCGCTGTTCAGCATTAATTTATAGACACAATATGCAAATGACACAGAGACAAAGGCATCCTGGCATGATTCTATTGGCTATGTGTATGCTGCAGTTAACTTTAGCTTGCTTTCTTGGTCTTTCTTCAAGTGGTGGCTCCTCCTGCTTGTGGCTGAAGGGTCCAGTTTCTTGTCCACCCCATCCCCCTCGAAGTATCTGTCTCCGCCAGGCACCGACCTAAAACCTCCCAAACCTTCACATTCTTTCACTTTCTTTGTTCAGCTTCACCAGCCACACACTCAGCATTCCACAGAATAACAGTGACACAAGATGCAGGACATCAAATAAAACTAGCCAGGTTTAAACTCTTCCACTCCTTTATTCCCTCTCATGACCTCAGACAACTGAGGTCATCACTCGAACCCCTTATTTTATTGTTAAACACGAGCTAAAACTCAAACAATGAAAAATTAGTAACAACTTACAAATCAATAGAATGTGAGGTAAAGCTCAATAGAAAGTTAGTAAAAGACTAAAAATCAATAAAAAATTTGTAAAAATGAAAAATCAATAGAAAACTAGGAAAAATTAAAAATCAATAGAAAATTAGTAAAAAATTAAAAATTAGGAGAAAATCTTTCCAAATCAATTGGGTGATCGAATAATTTCACGTATACACCAACCTCGGGGTCTTGGTCACAAATATTACAAAACAATATCACCTGTGTGTCTGTCAACCTATCCGAGCTGTCCTCCCGTTCCTCGTACATGACCGTCTGGTTGCAGTGGTACTGTAACATCACAATTTTTTGTCTCCACTCCGTCTGTCTGAAAAACAGTCTCATACTGTTAAAGAAATGTAAGTTTTGTCTTTCTCATCTGTATGTTTTGTCTGTTTAGTTTTGTCATTTTATCAAATTTCAAACTATAACTATGCTTACAGGTGCGGTAAATTTTGTTAATATCCAATTCTCCCATTTTGCATATGCATTCTTATCTTGCTGACCTCTGGCTGAACCTTTCAGCCTCCTTTGGGTGCCAGGTACGGCCCCATCGCAGATGTGACTCCCCAACGCCAGATCCCTTTTCTGTAAACACCTTCCCCGGGGCGTTGATGACCCCTGACCCCTCGTAGATAACGCCGAGGCCCGATGCCTCTTAAGGCTGTAACTTATTCATTCGGGAGGTCCAACACAAGGCTTAGTATTTCTAACGCAACAATATCGTCATGGCCATCAAATAAGTTGTACATGTTAAACCTTGTGAAAATGCACTTCACAGGTCAAATGAAGTTCAAAGTGAACATGCTCCCTTTTGCTGTTAGAATAAGCAGAAGTATGAACAAAAGGTGTTTTGTAAGCTGAAACCGTTAGAATAGGCAGGAAGAGTGTGGGCGAGTGGGATGGAGCCAAATGTCAAGTCCTCCACCCTGTATTAACTGCACATTCAAACCGCCCATGCTATGATGCAAACAAAAACCATGCGGGGAGCAGGAAGCTCCAGCCTCGCCTCTGACTGCAGAGGGCTGCTCCGCGCGTGACGACAGACAATCTTGACTGGTTGATTCATTTGTTCAGGCTTGTTTTGATAGAAACATCCTTAACACATACATTAGAAGCAAACATACTAAAAGCGTAGAAAGCAAGCCTATCATCCAGAAATAATAAGAAACAGGACAGCCGTGTCCATTTTTCTGTTTGATTTGTATGTGTTTCAATTGGTCAGTATCTCCCCCTCTCTTGACCTGCCCGTCCGGGCAGTCAACCATCAGGCTCACCATAGCGGGGAAAGAACTCCGGTGCGGGTCGAAGTTGTGAGTAATGGTACCACTTCCGACCTCTCGTGTGTAATTGCACCGTACTTTCATATGATAAATGCTTTTGTGTAATTAATGTTTAAGATATTTTGTAAATATAAACCTGCTCAATTAAATAATTGACCTTCTATCCTGTAAGTATTTAAAAACAATGCCAGCAATCGTTACACAATCCTTCCAAAAACGCATGCCAAATAATCGCAACAATACCATAATTAATTGTATTCAATCACCTCTCCCAACTTGATTGTGAAGCTTGTATCAGTCACTTGAATAATATAATGTGCTTAACGTAAACCCACCAAATATTATATCTATTTCAATTCCTAGACCGTTGAATAAAATCTAAACCATGGCATCTATACAGGCATTGCATTCAGAAACAATTCTCCAACGTATAAATTTAGTTTTACCGATAATCACCGCAAGCAGTGTTGGTTCGCAATAATATCCTAATGATATCCAGCTAATATGGCACAACACTAGAATCTGGCTTCGCAACATGGGCAAATCATTCCCAAATTAAATAAAATTTAGTTCACTGAGTTCCAATATCTAACTGTGTTTAGGAATTACAAATTAAGCCTGAGCTACCACTCCAATTTTGACCGTTCTTCTTGACAAACCTTTAAAGCAACCCAAATGAAATAGTAACCATTGATGATAATAATAATAATAATAATATTGCCTTTATTAGTCCCACAATGGGGAAATTCGAGATTCGAACCCAGGCCTCCTGGGGAGACTGGGTCCTGAACGCGGCGCCTTAGACCACTCGGCCATCCTGGCAATAATACAATAATAATAAAAGAAGATCCCAGAACTATAATAACGCAGATACCCAATTAAACCATTTTTTTACGGGATGACTCGGTGCTCCCCAAGACATCGACTTCTCCAAGACCGCTGCAGTCTACACCTCCTATTGTCTTCCGAATGCCTCACTCCACCTCCGGGCCGTGCCAACTCTGACTCTGTCAACTGGGGAAGGGTGTATAGACAGTGAAACAACTGGGGGAGCTGTGGAGCCGAGCCCAAAATCAGTCGGGCCCCGCCCCGTGTCCACAACCCCTCCGGCAGAGACGCACACAGAGCTACCTCTCCCGAGTGACCCGTCTCATGAAATTTGGTGATGTTCCCAAAACCGTTTGTAGTGGGTGTTGAAATATGATACCCTGATAGTGACGCAGAGTATTCGAAAACTATGGAGCCTAGCTCTTTAGTATGAAAATGCGCATCGATCAATATGATATGTGGCTCGGCGAAAGTAAACAATTCATACCATTTCCGCTGCTCAGGGACAAGGCACGCGTGCGAGGCAACGCCGGTAGACATAACAAATATATAATTCTAACGCAAGATGCACTCATGACTAAATTTGGATGAATGCATTTTTGATAAACCAAATCATGTTTGTGATCACATGTACAATGTGATATGTCAATTGGTGAATTGAATGGGTGGCGGTTTGCTACACCACTCAGACCAGAGCAGGAACAGGGCACACCCACCGCGGGAGGATGGAGAACCAGGTTTCAGAGCTGCCCTCAAATGTTTCAGTTCAGTTCAGCCACTGGGAAGGAAGAGAGCACGACATATGCTTTTTCTGACGGATGTGCTCAGTCAAGTTCAGTCCCAATGCCACTCAAAGTCCAGTGTTCGTTCAGTCAATGGCGGTGACTCAGGCAATCTCGAGAGTCCACATGGCTCAGTGGGGGATGCGGACGGAGCTCATAGCTCGCCCCAATATCCAGCACCATCGAAAACTTGTCCATCCACCGTCCCCGGAATGCTGGGACCTGCCAGTCCTCGAACGCTGAAGCTCCGTGGCCCCCTGTCCTAGAATGGGGTACCAGCGGGTTTGTGTCAAGAGTGCATTGGGAGTGGGTAACGGTGGCGCCCCCTGCGCTGGTGGAGCTCTTTGTGACAGATATGGCACCGGAGGATGGCACATCCCAGAAAGTGGCTCGATGTGGACAGCTCATCACCCAGTGACCCCACACCCCGCAGCAAGTGCACACCCCACTCACAACCTCCGTCTGTAACCACCCATACCTCTGTTACTGCAATCCCAACCTCGTTGACCGGCCTGCTATGGACAGCAGCCAGTCTGCTGTGGCGCTGCGTCACCCGAACCTTGCCCAGAAGCAGCAGAAGTGGAAGGAGCAGCTGCCTCCTTTTTTCTTATCTCTCTTGGCCTCCTAAACCTGCAAGTACAACAATTTTAGTCACGCTCCTTAATCCAATCCCATATTTTCCTTTTCTGATGTCGTGCAAAATTAGGTACAAAATGTGTTCTACTTAGGCCGATTAGCATTTTTTCATTCATGGACTATTTCGCCTGATGTCTGCCACTGGAAGGTGCACGCCCTTGTGGACGGCCAACTGGAACAGCTGTGTAATGTCGACATTATTGGATGGGTCACTGCCGGAAGTCTCACTCCATTCACGTCTCGCCCTGGCCACATAGACCAGGCCTGTCTCCCCCTTCCCCACCTGAAAGATACAGCAACATCGACCCCAACGGGCCAGAAATATCTGATGCACGGCCAATCTCACCTGAGGTGTCCCCATTTAGCTGGTGACCATCATGCTGGTCAGCAGATCTGGCCTCGGCCTCAAGTGAGGACAGTTCCTCTTAAATAAATTTTGTCCCGCTTGTAACTCTGTATAAACCTCTCTTAGTCTGGTGTCTCCTTTGTAGGAGATTTCAACCAACGTGACCTTTTTACAACGTGTCGAATAAACCAATGTTGACCTTTCTGCTATCTTCACAGCTGTGAGAGCTGTTACTAACACTTCCTTCCCCCTTGGGTAATTACGAATGTCTTATCTTCAAACTTCTTACACGCACCCAGTATCCTGGCTTCACTAATTTAGTGCCCTGCTGGGAGACAGAAAGATCCTTATCACTCTAAATTTGCGCCTGTCTTTTGTTTTCCTAACACTTTTCAGATATGGTCAGCTAAAGTTGCTTCAACATCTATTTCCCATTTGTTCTTAAATTTGAGGTATTCTATAAGTTCTTCCAAACAGTGTTTTACAATGTCTTAGTCCTAAATACAATGAAATACGATACAATGGAAAATATCATAATAACATTGCAGACATCCAACCTTGCTTGTGACCACTCCAGGGTCATTTGTGTCTGAAATATCTCCTCTACAACAACCTACCCTTGCCTTAAGTGAGTAATTTTCCATAAAAACAGTGCCACTAATTCGACATTAATTTCAAGTATTACTGCTGTGGTGCTGTATTATATGGAAAAGTCTGAACAATCCAAGAAAATTTTGCCCTATCCTGGACTGGGTGTGTGTTATCTAGTCGCGCATCCAATGTGAATATATCTTATATCTCCCTCCTTGTTGAGGAGAACCTCCGGGATGGGCGTGGTGAGGCGCTATTTGAAGCGTTCTCCGGCCTTCTGGTCACACCGGTCACATGTCACCTCAAACCTGTGGACAGAACTGGACGAGTGGCACTTGCCAGTGAGAATGAGAAGGGGTAAACTATCTTCCTTCCAAAACTTTCAGTTTTGCATAAATTTTGTGTTATAACGTCAATCAACCATTCACTTGATGTTTGAATTTAATTACTCCAATCTTTCTCCAATAACAATTTGAAAATCAATCCTCGGGAGTGCAATAGGGATTCAGGTTGATCAGGCCTGTCCACCCATCGCATCCTAAGTACTGTAAGGGCTTGCCGGTGACCTCAAACAATTTTCTGTCCTGATGCCTGTCCCTTAAACATTCACTCAAACCACATATGCATCCAAACACTTTTTCTTTCACACTTTCATTCACCAAACGATACTTTCCAATTCCACACAGAGACCCCTCCCTCGGCGCGTCCGCCTTGATTTCCCTGAGATTTGTGCTGGCAGATCCATAATTTTGCCTTAATTTAGCCAGCGTATGCCAAAATTTACAACTGTGGATCTCTGGATTTTCCCATTCACTCCCCGTGAAGTTGTTTCTCCTCTCCTGGACGTAGCTGACGAAACTGCACCTGTGACATCAAACAGCTCATAGATGCGAATGTTAGCAGTCTGGTATTTATGGAATGATGTCATGTCCTCTAAAATTGTCATGTCAGCGTTCGCGTCGTACAGTAAAAAAAAACATCTGTCTTCCACCTTTGTCACATTTAATACACATCAGTTAATAAATCATCTACAAAACTATTTAGTCCAACTTTATATTTGGTAAACCAATCTCCAATTGCTAGTGTTTCCTGTTCCAAGGATTTTCTTTCAACATGTTCATAGAATATTTCACTTAAAACTTATCCCAAAACCATAATCCCTTTGCTTTAAATTTTAATAAGATTGTCGCTGTTCTTTAGGTGTCTCTTGTATGTTTTTGTGTTTTAGTTTATTTCTAATTTTCTGCTAATTGTATTCATCTTATCTATTAATTACTTTATTACCTAATATTGAAAGTGAAATGTGCTATATCAATTAAGTAGTATATTCTTTATGTCCAAAAAATGTTAAATCCCAGCTCTCCCGCACACACAAAGAGTGAGAGAAAAAGACAGAGAGAGAGAGAGTTAGTTAGTTAGGGGCAGGGAAATCGAAACGCGTCTTAATGTTTTGAGTTGATGTTTAGATGCACGCCTCCGAGCAAAGACGTTCGTTTTCTATAAGACTAATTAACTCTACAAATTTAACAGGTCTTATCAGGAGTAATATAATTGGCCAGTGCTTATGTCACAAAAAAGTCCTTAACAGCGGGTGGCACATCAAACTTGCAAGGAACCTGCAGTATGACGTCACTCTGACCCAACCAAGGCTCATATTTTCTTATGGGGAACACAAATTCCTTTATTGACCTTTATTTATGCCAGTGGATCCTTAAAAAAATGTTTTCATGCAACACAATAAGAAGAATCAGATTAACAATAACTAACCTTCAGAGAGGAAGCAGCAAAGAAAGTAAACAAAACTATAGTAGACCAAACAACCAGCTATGTTTATCAGCCAAAGGGAACACAGACACACACACACGCACTCAGTGCAACGAGGAGATTAGTGTCAGGAAAAGAGCTGTGAAGGGATGGCTTGTATGGAAACAAACATAGGGGCCCCGGGCCACTCAGGGCCTCAGTGTTTTCCACTCCTTATTTGTATGGAATTATTAAGGGAAAAAATATTAACTCAGAAAAATCACAAGTAAAATAAATAATGTTATCTGCCAATTCACAAAATCTTATTATTTAATTGAATGAATAGTGAATTTGTTGGTTCTCTCTATGGTTTTCAACTCATTATTTTATGGCTCGTTCTTTCACCTTCTTGATTTTCTTACTTTCTATTCCACTAATCAACTGTGATTCCAGCTTTGCATAATGACCATTAATCTCCGACCAAACTTCAGCCCGCTCGTCTGAAGCGCCAAGCACAAGAAAACTCTCACATTTCCTCCCATTCTCCATCTCTAAATCCACTCGTGCGTGTCCCAATCACTTTTTACGCAGAACAAATTTAGGCTTCACATTCTCACCGCTTCCACACAGACACGTAAATCCCAGATTTTAAACCGTGTCCCGATACGTAAATCCCAGATTTTATACCGTATCTTAACCACGAATAGTTCCAAACTATTCTAGTAGGTAAATCCCAGATTTTATACCCTACTAACGTCCACACTGTTACACTTGTTTTTTTTTTTGTTTTTTTTTTATTTATTTTTATATATATATATTTGTATTTACGCCATTCCGCTCCTCCTTCCTCTTATAATTTAGCATTGCCAATGTGCAGAATTTGAAAAGGATCTGCTTACCTTATGTCACTGTAGGCCCAAGGAGGAAAGACGGTCGGATGTGCGGCTCCTATCAGGTCGTCACCTGGTGTGGACGTGGGTCCCAGACCCGAGTCCCAGACTCTTGTGGTTTTTTTCTGAAGTCCCAGACTTCTTTTACCTCTCATGCATCGCGTCGGCGTCACCATAAATTGTTGGAATTTAGCTTTATATCAATGTTAGAATTTAACTTTAACCCAATGTAAACTCAAATTAGTAATCTGACTCCAATTCGCGACCTTACCCAACTCTCACTCATCCAACAATATGCGCGCTCGTTCTGCAATAGAAAGGTATCAGGAAGCCGGCATTTTCACACACACGAGTGGATTTATTCCTAACACACAAGTCTACACTTTGGGTTTGGGTCCCTCTCAATACAGCTCTCTCAGCATTCCACAGAATAACAGTGACACAAGATGCAGGACATCGAATAAAACTAGCCAGGTTTAAACTCTTCCACTCCTTTAAGTCAATGAAGCTGCTTTAGGGCGGCACGGTGGTTGACTGGTTAGTGCGATGGCCTCACAGTGCAGAGGTTGTGGGTTCGATTCCGGCTTCGGCCTTCCTGTGTGGAGTTTGCGTGTTCTCCCCGTGCTCGCATGGGTTTCCTCTGGGTACTCCGTTTTGCTCCCACATTCAACAGTGCAAGAGCTACAGAAAGTCTCATCAGCCCTACGCTAAACTCAAAAGGAAGTAGGCAACTTCTAATTTCCTTTCAAATTTTCGGCCTTTTATCGAGACTATGTTTTATCAAAATTGGTTTTAATCTGATGTACTTAAGTTTAAAAAAATTATTGCAATTCCAATGTGGCAGTATCCCAACGTGCGAGTTGTTCATTGAGTTCTCTCTCTCTCTCTCTCTCTCTCTCTCTCTCTCACACATATACTCTTTGCAGGTTCAGCTGATTCACTACAATCATGAGTTGTATACAAATTATACAGAAGCTGCCAAGAGCCCCAATGGACTAGTCGTTGTGTCCATATTCATGAAAGTAAGTTTCAGATGTCTGTTTAATAGATGCCAAATGCCTAAATCCATAAATGTTTGCTGTCATGTATGTGATGACAGGAATCTTGTGTTGCAGAATATATACAGTTTTATAAGAAAAAAAAAAATATATATGTATATATATATATATATATATCAGGGGTATAACAATACGTCTATCTCTATTCTAATCGTTCGGTGCGCACTGAATCGACCAATACGCAAAATCTTCTGACGATGAGAAGCAGCGCTGTCAACTCCGCCCTTTATATGCTGGATTGGGGAGCGCAGACTCATTCACTGTATGTTACTGCCCCTCTCACATTCATTTTGGCCCAAGCTGCATGGGAAGCTCGCTAGCGGTTGCAACATGGCTACAAGCATACCTGAAGTGGAAAAGCTCTACCAAACTTCACGTCTAGTGTTTGGGAGTAATTGTTTTTCTTGTTTAGTATGCACCAGATGGAATGCGTGCTGTGGACTACAACTTCAACAGTATGTTGCGTGTCACACAACGCTAACTACGTCGGTGGAAGTGCAGCAAACATGGTAACACATATACGCCAACATCACTTCAGTGTGAAAATTAGTGGACTATTATAAGGTTCCTGCGCGGACCGATTTCACCAATACTGCAATTCCCGATTTGTACAAGACAAGAGTCAAATTAGCAACGGCTTTGTCAGCAGCCCCCGCTGCGCTATCTGACTGTTACGGCACTTTACATCATGGTGCTGAATATATACTTCACAAGATAAGTATAGTATAACTTTTATTTTTTTATGAAGCTGTTTATTTGTCAAATATGCTTTAATCTGTTGCTTACAATGCACCACAGAAGATGGGCCATTTCTCAGATAATTTATTTTGTAATTGTACAATATTCTCATTTTTTTCATGGTGCTGTTTTTTTTTATGCTGCTAAGTATGCACAGCAGAAAATGAGTCAGGTATTGCTAAAATAGATTTAATCAAGTGTAAAATATTTACTTTTGAGTTTAAACAAATGTAAGTCGCTTCAATAAACTAGAAATTAAAAAAAATTGATCGATATATATGTATGTGTGTGTGTGTGTGTGTGTGTGTGTGTGGGGGTGTATATATATATTAGGGGTGCAACGATACACAAAATTCACGGTTCGGTTAAGTTCGATACATTAGTGCCATTTTTTTTATTTATAGTTTATTGAAGCTACTTAAATTTGTTTAAACTCGAAAGCACACATTTTTTTCATTTAATTAAATCTATTTTTGCAATACCTAACTCGCTTCTGCTGCGTGTACTTAGCAACATATGAAAAAAACAGCACCATGAAAAAAAATAAGAATATTGTACGAATACAAAATAAATGGCCTGAGAAATGACCGTATTCTGTGGTGCATTCTAAGCCACAGATTACAGTATATTTGGCAAATAAACAGCTCCTTAACAAATACAATTTAGACTACACTTATCTTGTGAAGTATATATTCAGCACCATTAATTTATTCAACAAAAACAGGACCTTGAACTTAAACTCTTGGGTTAAAGATATAGGCTATATATGGTATGTAAAAAAATACTAAAATATTTACGAGAATATTTCTTTATTTTATAAATTAAATTACAAATATTTTTCTGAAATTCATATTTATCAGTCGAGTATGCATAAAAAAACAATTATCCTCCTTAATATCATATAATTTAAAACATCATTGTTTTTAAAATCTGGATCATTGTAACACAAACTCATCCAAATGCAGTAGTGTATCCTCGTTGGTGCTTGACTGTATTTTCAGAATAGGCAGAAAATAAACACTTTATCCCTTAAATTCTTTTTTTAAACCACTGTACTTTGTAAACGATTAAAGATGTATTGGAGTGTATTGTACAACTCCAAAATATTTTAAAATAAACCAATAAAATAAAACAAGTGTAGTTGCATTCGTGTGACTTTCGAGCAGCCGTGGCTGAATAACATTGCATTTGATGTCCCACTCCGCAGTGACGTTAAGTGCCGTAACAGTCAGCTGGTGCAGCGGGGGCTGCTGACAAAGCCGCTGCTCTTTTGACTCTCGTCTTGTTGTACAAATCAGGAGTTGCAGTATTGGTGAAATAGGTCCGCGCAGGAACCTTAGAACGTTCCACTCATTTTCACATTGAAGTGATGTCGGCGTAAATGTGACCATGTTTGTTGTACTTCCACCGACGTAGTTACATTAACAGTAACATTGTGCGACACTTGCGACCTACTGTTGAAGTTGTAGTCCGCAACATGCATTGCGTCTGGGGCATATTTGAAAACTAAATTACTTCCAAACACTAGACGTGAAGTTTGGTGGAGCTTCTTCTGCTTCAGGTATGCTTTATAGCCATGTTGCAACCGCGAGCGAGCTTCTCGTGCATCTTGAGCCAAAATGAATGTGGCAGGGGCAGTAACGTACAGTGAATGGGTCTGCGCTTACCAATCCAGCATATAGAAGGCGGAGTAGGCAGCGTTGCTCCTCATTGTCATAACATTTTGCGTATTGTTTGATCCAGTGCGCACCGAACCGTGACCACTGTATCAAACGATTCAATACAGATACACGTATCGTTGCACCCCTAATATACGATACACAAAATTCACGGTTCGGTTCGGTTCGATATATTAGTTTCACGGTTTGATATTTTTTCGATACACTTTTTTTTTTAATTTATAGTTTATTGAAGCTACTTACATTTGTTTAAACTCAAAAACACACATTTTCCATTTAATTAAATCTATTTAAGCAACACCTGATTCGTTTTCCGCTGTGAGTACTTCGCAACAACAGTACCATGAAAAAAAAAATATTATACTAATACAAAATTAATTATCTGAGAAATGACCCATCTTCTGTGGGGCATTCTAAGCAACATATTACAGCATATTTGACAAATAAACAGCTCCTTAACAAATAAAAGTTAGACTATACTTATCTTGTAAAGCATTTTTTCAGCATCAGCAACTCCTTAAACAAAAACAGGACCTTAAACCTAAAGTCTTGGGTTAAAGTTAATTGGAACTATATAGGCTATAAACGGTATGTAAAAACTATGTATTATATAATATTCTTTATTTTATATATAAAATTAAAAATGTTTTTCTGCAATTCATATTTATCAGTCGAGTGTACAATCAAAACAATTATCTTCCTTAATATTGTATAATTTGAAACATCTTTGTTTTTAAAATTTGAATCATTGTAACACAAAATTCATCGTAGGTGCTTGACTGTATTTTCAGTATAAGCAGAAAATAAACACTTTATCCCTTAAATTATTTTTTTAAACCACTGTACTTTGAATACAAATAAAGATGTATTGGAGTGTATTGTACAACTCCAAAATATTTGAAAATAAATCAATTAAATAAAACAAGTGTAGTTGCGTTTGGGCGCACTAATTTCAATACTCCGCCACTTCTTTCAGATTTCTGGTTAAATCATCAGTCGTGTGACTTTCAAGCAGCCGTGTCTGAATAACGTTGCATTTGATGTCCCACTCAGCAGTGACGTAAAGTGCCGTAACAGTTAGCTTGCGCAGCGGGGGTTGCTGACAAAGCCGTTGCTAATTTGACTCTTGTCTTGTTGTACAAAAGAGGAAACACACTATTGGTGAAATCGGTCCGCGCCGGAACCTTATGACATCCACTCATTTTCACATTGATGTGATGTCGGCGTAAAAATGTTACCACGTTTGTTGTGCTTCCACCGACCTACTTTAAGCGTCCTGTGACACTTGCGACCTACTGTTGAAGTTGTAGTCCACGACACGCATCAGGTGCATACTTGGAAACTAAATGACTTCCAAACGCAAGAGGTGAAGTTTGGTGGAGTTTCTTCCACTTCAGGTATGCTTGTAACCATGTTGCAACCGCTCGCGAGCTTCCCATGTAGCTTGGGCCAAAATTAATGTGGGAGGGGCAGTAACGTAAAGTGAATGGATTTGCGCTCGCCAATGCAGCATATAAAAAGGCGGAATAGACAGCGCTGCTCCTCATCGTCATAACATTGCTGCCAGGATGGCCGAGTGGTCTAAGGCGCCGCGTTCAGGACCCAGTCTCCCCAGGAGGCCTGGGTTCGAATCTCGAATTTCCCCATTGTGGGACTAATAAAGGGCAAATTATTATGGCTGCCAGGATGGCCGAGTGGTCTAAGGCGCCGCGTTCAGGACCCAGTCTACCCAGGAGGCCTGGGTTCGAATCTCGAATTTCCCCATTGTGGGACTAATAAAGGGAATATTATTATTATTATCATTTCTTTCGATCCAGTGCGCACCGAACCGTGACCACTGTATCGAACGATTCAATGTATGTATATATATATATATATATATATATATTTAGTAGCAATACTATTCAGTAAAGTGGTTTACTTCTGTCACGAAAAGTGCTTCAGTGATAAAGATGAGAGATACGTGATGGTAATTGGCAGAATAGAGGGCATTATGATTGCTTTACTTAATTTATATGCTCCAAATGAGGATAACCCAAATTTCCTTAAAAATATTGCAGCATTGATAGCTGATAAAGCACAAAGAATAATTTTAATAGGGGTCGACTGTTTGTGGTTTCATATAAAAGACAACAAGACGTGCGTAATCTTCATAACTGTATTGACTGAACACGTTTGTGCACACACACTTCCGCATTACAATCCTGCGGGGCATACTATTCCGGCAATACCAGGGGTGTCCCCTGACATCTCCCCTTTAATAGTAACAGCTTGAGTATACATTTTTCTTCCATTTTTTAATTTTTTTTTTAAAGAACATCTAACACAAGAAAAACCAACACACATCTACTGTGATACATTCATACAATTCCAACATCATAAATTCAGCCTATCAGGAGCTTTTACCCGCCTTCCACTGCTGGTTCTGTATTGCAATGTGTCTGAAGAGGGGCCCATCGGCTGATTGGGCTGCTCTTGCTGATTGTTGCTGTGACCCTGTGAGTTGTTCCACCTCCCCGACTGCAACAAGCAGTCTTGCTCCCCGACATGGCCTTCTGGTGGTTCTAACAGCACCGTCTTTTCAGCTGGTCTTGAATCTACCCTGTTCTGTCTGTACAATGTCCCCTCAACGTCCACCAAGTATGACCTTGACACACGCCCCTTTTCCACTTTCCCGTACGATCACCAGGCAATGGCTGCATCCTGATGGGCTGCCCAGTATGTAGCTCAGGCAAATCCCTAGCTGACCTGTCATACCAACGCTTTGCATTCTGATGCTTGGCCTTCAGTTTCTCAGCAACACCGTGAACAACACAAGGCTCGAGTTGCGTGTCAGAAACTGGGAGTGATGTCTTGAATCTACACGCCTCTGCGCCGGACTGCTGTGCATGTTTTCTGTGGCCATATTTCTCCAGTGGAGTATGGCCAACCACGTGTCAGTGCCAGCGCTTACAGCTCGTTTGCACAAATGACATTTTCATGGCTTATTCTGCTTTACCATTAGACTTTGGGTGCCTTGGAGATGAGGTGACATGTTCAAAATTCCATTCTTTTGCACATTTCTTAAATATCTCGTTGTCAAATCGAGATCCACAGTCTGTGATTACTTGGTCAGGCTGCCCATATCTGGCGAAGTGTGTTTTGCATTTGAGGACCGTTGTGTCTGCTGTGAGGTCATCTAGCTGTTCTATCTCCCAGAAATCAGAGTAGTGATCCATTAAAATTAGGAAATATTTGCCCGCCTGTTTGTATAGGTCCATGCTGATGATTTGCCACGGCCGTGTGGGTAGCGTGTGACATTGTTTCCTGTTGCTCTTTCTGTGAAGATTTGTTGCATGCTGAACACTGCCTGACAAAATCTTTTATCTCACCCTGTATGTTGGGCCAGTACAGTTTCTCTCCCCTGCCTGTAACATGCCTCACCCCCAATGTGGCTAATGTGGATGCGCTTTAGTATTTCGGGTCTCAAATGTCGTGGAATTATCACCCGTTGACCATTGAACAGCACCCCATCTTTGCACTTATTTCATCCCTAACCGACCAGTATTCCCTTACGGCTGCGGGAGTCTCATCCTTGCTGTCTGGCCACCCTTGCAAGACCACAGTCTTCAATGTCTGTAAGCAGTTGTCATCGGCTGTGTACTTTTTTATTTGCTTCAACCGAGGGCTTGTGACGTTTAAGTAATCGGCCTGATTAGTATGTTCTGTGGTCTCCGAGGCCCCCTGCAGCATGCATCGAGCGACGCCTATATGTGACCTCAGGCCTATTTGAATGTACTGTGGCTCTACTCAAAGTGTCGCAAATGTGCATGCGGCCCTGTTTTGTAAACTACATTGAGGTTGTAGTTTTGCAGTGTGAGAAGCATGCTCTGTAGGCGCTTGGGTGCACTCAAATGCGGCTTAGTGAAAATGGCAATTAGGCCAAACTGGCGGATGAAGGGGAAGGAATAATAGTGGTTGGGGGTGACTATAATTGTGTTTTGAACTCAAAAGTTGACCGATTACCTGCTGGGAAAGGACCCCAAACCAGAAAATCTGTCACAGTTCTGGGAATGATGGATGGACTTGACTTGATTGATGCATGGCGATATCACCACCCCAGAGACAGAGACTTCACATATAGGTCCCAGGTACATGGGAGTTATGCTCGACTTGATATGTTCCTTGTTTCAAAGGCTGATGTACATAAAATGATAGAATGTGAAATAGAACCGATGACTCTGTCGGCTCGTAGCCCGGTCGTGTTGAAAATAAAGTTAGATCAAGAAAGACAATTTTGATACTTGGAGACTTAATATTAAACAGTCCTCAAATCCAACATGATATACGTGCAAGGCTGAATGCATATTTGGACTTAAATGATAATGGAGAGGTTTCTCCATCTATTTTATGGGAGGGTGCCAAAGCGGTTATGAGGGGTTACATCATTCAAATCACGTGGAGATTAAAAAGACAGAGAGAGGCGAAATGACTTGGATTGGAGGCGGGAATTAAGAGACTAGAAAATGAACACAAAACGTCGGGAGACCGGGACTCATTAGAATTGTAAAATCAGGCAAGGGAAAGGGAAAGGCTGAGATGATGTGCTCCCCCATAACGGAACAGGAAATAATAGATTGCATTCGGAAGTTAAAGAACAATGCTTCCCCAGGGGTTGACGGGTACCCGGCGGAGTATTATAAAGTTTTTGCGAGGGAGCTGCCCCCAATTCTGTGCCGGGTGTATAATTATGCTTTAGATCAGGGGTGGCCAACCAGTCAGAGACTAAGAGCCACTTTTTTTACTGTGTTACTGCAAAGAGCCACATCATACATGGGCACACATGAACATCATTCCATGCATCATGTGTGTGTGCGCGCACACACAGAGAGAGACACACACAGGCCTCTGCTCAGCCAGATTTATTGAAAATGACCCACAGCAAGATAATGACAGTTATTTTTTTCAACAGTTAACATTGTGTGCACTGTCTCACACACACATAAACTCTCAGTTCAAGCAAGTCCACAAACAAAAATATAACAATTTTCAATGACATTTTTCTCTTACTATGCTGCTTAGTGGGACTTCTGGCATTCCTTGTCCTGAACAATCCTCCTCAAATCTGGCTTGTATTCCGTTGTTGCCACTCGAAGGAACTCTTTCACATGAGTGTCAGTCAAAACAGATCGATGCATTGATTTCACATGTTTCAGGGTGGAAAACACAGACTCGCAGACGTACGTTGACCCAAACATCGACAGGATCTTTAGCACAGCCCGTTTGATGTTGGGGTATTTTTCCATTGGCACACGTTTCCAGAACTCAATGGTCCCTTCCCTGAAAACAGCTTTCAGTTGATCCTCCTCACAAAGATCGATCATCTCCAACTCCGCCGCAGCCTCATCTGTGACGAGCGGGATTTTCAAACAGTCCATCTCCGCATTAAATGGGTCGACAAGGAACGTAATCTGTGGTCTTTTCAGTTGTAGATCACGGAACCGGGTCACAAAGTTTTCGTGCAAGTTTTCAATCAGCGTTGCATATCTGTCTCTTTTCTTTTTCAGGGCGGCACTGGTGACATGTTCACTGGCTTTTAGCAGAGTGGGAAAATGCGTTAAATCTTTCTTTTGAATTTGCGTCTTGAACAGTTTCAGTTTGTTGATAAACGCAAACACACATTGCACGAGGTCAGGCAGCATTTTTAACTTGCCTTGCAGGGTCAGGTTCAGTCTGTCCAAGTGACACAGCATGTCGACCAAAAATGCCAGATCCATAATCCACTCGAGGTCCGAGAGCTCGGGATAGTCCTTGCCCTTCTCTTACATGAACAGTTTTACGGCATCCAAAAGCTCAAAGAAGCGAGAGAGCACTTTGTCTTTTGACAGCCACCTCACAGTGCAGTGCAGCGGCAGGTCACCTGGAAGCCCTTGGTCCAGCTCAGCGATGAGACTCCTGAATTGCCTGTGGTTAAGCGCGTGTGTGCGGATGTAGTTCACGATTTCCATCACAGGCTTCATGACGTTGTCTGAATTCAATGATTTAGACACGAGTTGCTCCCTGTGGATGATGCAATGGAAATTCCAAAAGTCGGGAAATGTTTGATCAGTTTTACATAGCCCCACAAGCTCGTTCACGGATCCGATCATGGCCGGCGCTCCATCCGTGGCTATTGCAGTTAGTTTTGCTATGGGCAGGTTCGCTTTTGCAAATGCAGCCATCATCGTTTCTTTCACATCTATGCCACGGGTTCTGTCTTTTAATGGCACAATATCAAGGAATTCTTTTTAGATCATACTTTCATTTGACATAGACCGTGCAAAAATTGCTAACTGAGGCTTGTGTCATGATTTGTATTTGTTATTTTTGGTTTAGTATTTGGTTTCATGTTTTGGCCTTGTTCATGTGTCTTGTCTTGTCTCGTCTTGTCTATTGTTTCCACCTGTGCTCGTTTACCCAAGCCCTAGTGTTAACCAATCCGGTCCTTCCAACCCTCCGTGTCTTGTCCAGGTGCTCCTCGTTGTCTCGTCAAGTTGTGTGTATTTAGTTCCCTGGTTGCTTTCAGTTCTTGTTGGTTCATTGCCATTTTAAGTGTCGCTTGTCCCTGTCGCTTGTCCCGGTTGCCTGTCCCTGTTGCCAGTTCCTGTCGCCTCTCCCTGTAGTTGGTTTCCTGTCGTTAAGTTTTTCCAAGTTCCTTGTTTGCCTTGGTTTTCTGTTTAATAAATGCCCTTTAAGTTACCCCTGCCTGGCTTCCCTGCGTTTGGGTCCTCATCTTCCTCAACCTTGACAGAATGAACCAACCAGTACTGGACCCAGCGGGAAGCTCACGGCGACGAGTTCGCCGTTGCCGCTCAAGCTGGTACCCCCCTCAGCCTGCCGACCAACCCCTTCGTGTGAGTTCTATATGTTCCGCCAAGCCAGTTCCCCACTCTTCTTCGTCTCGTGTTAACATCTTTAATTACGACACCATTTTGTCCCCCCATGTTTTTGTTAATTCAGATTTAGATGATGACCCCTATTTTCATTTGTCTGATTCCGAGTTTTACCCAGATTTTGATTTTTCTCAAGAGTTTTCTTCTCCCAGTCAGTTTTTGTCACGGTTTTCTTTTGAGTCCACCCCTGAATCCCACCCATCAGACCTTTACTTGGGCACCCGGTTGGCCATCTATCCCGGACCTCCGCGGGGTGATCAACGACGGCGCCCAAGTAAAGGGTCTGCCACCTTTCGTCATAACACCCGCTATTTACACCCTGAGCCACATTCTTCACAGCCACTTCGTTCACCTCGTCCACAGTCTGTTTCTGCACCTCCTTCCGCTCGTCCTTCGTTTTGTAGCGCACGTTCACCAGCCCCTGTAGTCTCGGTCCCTCGCGTCTCCCGTTCCCCTGAATCCCTATGGCGGCAGGCTGATAGGGATCAGGTCCCGGACCCGGCTCCTCACGAGCTGCAGCCTCCCGACCCAGCTGCTTGCAAGCTGCAGCCTCCCGTCCCGGCTTCTCGCCAGCTGCAGCCTCCCGTCCCGGCTCCTCGCCAGCTGCAGCCTCCCGTCCCGGCTCCTCGCCAGCTGCAGCCTCCCGTCCCGGCTCCTCGCCAGCTGCAGCGTCCCGTCCCGGCTCCTCGCCAGCTGCAGCGTCCCGTCCCGGCTCCTCGCCAGCTGCAGCGTCCCGTCCCGGCTCCTCGCCAGCTGCAGTGTCCCGTCCCGGCTCCTCGCCAGCTGCAGCGTCCCGTCCCGGCTCCTCGCCAGCTGCAGCAACCCACGCAGCCTCCAGAGTCCCACTCGGGCTCACCGCCAGCTGCTGAACCCTGTTCCAGCTCCTCCCCAGCTGCTGAGCCTCGTCCCGGCTCCTCGACAGCTGATGAGCCCTGTCCCGGCTCCCCGCCAGCTGCTGAGCCCCGTTCCGGCTCCCCGCCAGCGGATGAGCCCCGTTCCGGCTCCCCGCCAGCGGATGAGTCCCGTTCCGGCTCCCTGCCAGCTGATAAGCCCCGTCCCGGTTCCCCCCGAGCTGCTGGGGCCCGTTCTGGCCTCCCGAGAGCTGCTGACCCCCGTTCCGGCGCCTCGCCAGCGCTTCAAGTTTAGATGTTAGGGATCCCCCAAAAACCTGGTCCGAGGCAATCATATACTCAAAGAAGGAAGGGACCCTTAGCAGTGCATGGGTTATTGGCCTATAAGCTTGCTGTGTCAGGATTTAAAAATCTTGACTTCTATTTTGGCAGACAGAATACAAAAATACACACAGAAATGAATCAATTCAGACCAGACAGGGTTTATTACCGCTAGACGTAGCACCGACAATGTTAGATGGACCCTCAACCTGCAATCCATTGCCTCGGCCAGAAGGACTCCATCAACATTTCTCAGCCTGGATGCAGAAAAAGCGTTTGACAGGCTGGATTGGACATTTCTGGACCAAACAATCTATATGGGCTTTAATGAAACTTTTTTGCGTTGGATCCAGGTGTTTTATATGACCCCCGGTCGAGAGTTAGGGTTAACGGACATTGTTCCGATTTCTTTAAGATGAGTAGGGGGACAAGACAGGGAGACGCACTTTCGCCTATCCTATTTGCTCTTAGTATTGAACCCCTCGCTGAATTGATCAGAAGAAATCGACTTATACAAGGAATACATGATGAGGGCGGACACCAACACAAAATAGTGCTGTATGCCGACGACATACTATTATTTGTTGAAAATCCAGCCCACTCAATCCCGGCTCTGTTGCAAAATTTTCCGGATTATTGTCATGTGTCTGGCTATAAAATCATTCCTAATAAATCAGTAGTGGTGATGGTGTCTGGGATATGGCCTAGTCAACTCGATGACATAGTGACCTTTCGCAGAAATAATCAGAGCTTTAAGTATTTGGGGTGCACGTTCACCCCCCAACTTTCACAATTATATAAAGCAAATTATAATAAATTATTCGAGACATTTAGAAACTAATTGGAAAGATGGGATGTACTACCGTTATCTCTTTTGGGTAGAATAGAGGCCATTAAAATGAATCTGCTTCCCAGACTCAAGTTCCTGTTCCAATCCCTCGCAGTTATTGTCCTGTCATCAGCCTTCCACATGCTAGACAAGCTTTTATCGAAATTTGTATGGCAGAACAAGGGACCAAAGGTGAGACTTAAAACACTCACTCTTTGGAAGAACAGAGGTGGTCTCGGTCTCCCAAATATGCAACATTATTTCTGGGCATCACAATTGACAGCAGTTGTTGCATGGATCACCAATGATGGAGAGCTGGACTGGGTGAACATTGAGCAGAACTCATTGCCAGCTGTTCCTCCATCAGTGCTAGTGTTTTTGAATACCCAGGCCAAAAAGAAACTGGAAGTTACAAACATATGGGTGAGGCACATGTTAAAAGAATGGTCAATAGAGCAAAAAAGAATTAGAGGATGCGCAGCTCTCTCTTGGGCTGTGCAGATCTCTAGAAATCCGGACTTCCCTCCCTCATTGTCAGATATCACCTTTACAAGGTGGGCAAACACTAAGATGAGAGTTATTGATCAGTTATTTTGTGACAATGTTATGCAACCATTCTCCTATTTACAAGAGAATTTTTCACTTCCCGGAAGTGACATGTTCAGATATTTTCAGCTCAGACATTGTGTAACAAACCACGAAGATTGGAATCTTATTAAGAGAGCGCCATCCAATCTTGAAGCTTACTTTATCAATGTGATCAAAAGTCGTCTGCCTACCAAAAAGAATCTCCCATATATACCGAAATTTAGTTTTGGATTCTACAGACAATAGTTCGTACATCAAAACTAAATGGGAAATGGAGTTGAATGTTATTATTGAGGATCAAGAGTGGGAAGAAATATGTACGGGGTCTCATGGGGGTACTAATGTTTGGACACAATTTGACTGGAAGATGTAGGTGAGATTTTTTTGGACCCCCTTGGTGTGTTCAAATTTATGAATAACACATCTGTTAAATATTGCTGGGGGGGTGTGGATTGATTGGCAACCACTAGCATATATTTTGGGACTTCACGAATTTGCTCCCTTATTGGAAGGAGGTTAAGAGCGAGATCGATAGAGCACTTCGAATCAATTTGTCATTCAATCCAAAACAGTTACTTTTTGATCTTCCGTTCGAAGCTGATGTTTATGACACAGACCAAAAATACCTGCTGCATATACTCTTGATGACAGCTAGGAAAAATGTGACAATAAATTGGATGAAACCTCAGCCACCAAACGTGTCACTGTGGAAGCAGTGGGAGGTTTATGATATGGAGGCCCTTAGTGCGAAGTTACAACTGAAGTCTGACACTTTTGAAAAGTTGTGGAGGACATATCTTTGTTTGATTAGAACAATGCATTACGTAATATTAATGTTCACACAGTTTGATATCCGCGTTTCCCTTTTCTGCCTGTTACTGTCATTTCTGGTGTACAAAATTGTAAAAATGTTTCTCTTGTTTTTTATTTCTACTATTTTCTTATTTTATGTTGTTCTGTGGAGGATTGTTACACACTGTTGATTCATAAAAATAAAGTTAAAAAAAAAAAAAGAAAATGGCGATCAGTTGTTTGTGGTCAGTTTCCTCTGTTATCATCTCCCTACCATACAAATAATGAAACCGTTGACACGATACTCAAGCACTCCTTCTCTATCTATCGCATAGTTCTGTTCAGTCTGTGTTAGGGCGCATGACGCAAACACCACTGGTTGTACCTCCTACATCAGGCAAAAGCCCAGTCCCTTTTGGCTAACGTTGCTCTGGATGGTGACCGGCTTCGTCACGTCGTAGTGCCTCAGGACTGGTGCAGCCATGACCAGTCACTTAATTTCCTGGAAAGCTGCCTCGTGTTTGAGCAGCCAATGCCATAGCACGTCCTTGTCCAATAGACGGCGGTTCACACATCCCCATTAAGTGCGGCAGAAACTTAGCAAGGTAGGTCACAAATCCTATAAATCTCTGGTCTGCTTTGACATCAGTGGGCCAATAGATGGCAGAAGGCTTCACACACCTCCGATAAGTGCGACAGAAACTTAGCAAGGTAGGTCACTGTCAAAGAAATTAGTTTGTCATATTATCAAGTTTCAAACTATGCTTACAGGTCATTTGAAATTCAAGTGAACATTGTACCCGTGTTATCCAGTGTTAACAGAAGTGCCTGCACTGATAGGAAGAGACAAGTCAGGCGCACATTCCAGACGGATATGAAGTAAAAGTGTCTGAGATCCAAGGACACAAACTGAAGTCACACTGACCTTTATGCGAGGGGTGTTTCCATTCTGTATGAGTTGCATATTCAAATTGCTTTGCTGTGATACAATAAAAACCACGCGGGAGCAGGAAGCAGTAGCTTCGCCCCTGACTGCTCAGGGGGCTGCTCCTCGCGAGTGACAAAGACGATCTTGGCTGGTTGATTCATTTTGTTCAGGCTTGTTTTAATAGAAACTTCCCTGACAGTCACAAATCCTATAGATTTCTGGTGTGCTTTGACATCAGTGGGGCAGGGCGTATCCTGTACAGCCCTGCTCTTCTCTGGGTCCGGTTGCAGACCCCCTACCATCAATATGTGTCCGTGAAACTTCACTTCTTTGACTTTGAACTGGAGTTTTTTTCGGCTCAGTCTTAGTTTGATTTCGCTGCATCTGTCCTTCAAAACTGCCAGTTTGACGTTGTGGTCTAATTCGGCCTCAGCATCAGTGTCACCACAACCCACAAACAATATTTCGTCAGCTATGGGATCGACTCCACTGAGCCCTGCCAAAAGTTCATGCTGTTTCCGCTGAAAAACCTCAGGAGCAAGAGACACTCCAAAGGGTAACTTCAACCACCGATACCTGCCCCATGGTGTCCAAAATGCCGTCTTGTAGCTGCTGTCTCTGTCCAATTTGTATTGTAGGAAAGCATAACGTGCATCCGCAAGTGTAAAAATCCTGGCTTTGGGGAGCTTGTACAGCCTGTGTCCAAAATTTGCTGCTTAGTAAGGGGCCTCATGCTCATGCGATCCACCTTATTCAACTCCTCAGGTATGGTGAAATGCATCAGCCCCAGCTAAACGCTCGTCGCACCACAAAGAAGGGGTCTTTGGTGGCACCTGACGATCGACGAAGTCTAGCCAGTGATATTTCTCAAGTGCTTTCAACACCATCCAGCCCGCCTTATTGGGAGACAAGCTGGAGCAGGCGGGAGTGGCCCACCACCTCATCACATGGATTCACGACTACCTCACAAACCGGCCACAGTACGTGAGAACACAAGAGTGTGTGTCTGACGTGCTCCTCTGCAGCACGGGAGCGCCGCAGGGAACTGTGCTGGCTCCCTTCCTGTTCACCCTCTACACCTCGGACTACAAATACAATTCCACAACCTGTCACCTGCAGAAGTTCTCTGATGACTCTGCGATTGTCGGCCTCATCACTGACGATGACGATCGGGAGTAAAGAGGGGGTACGCAGGGGTTCGTGGACTGGTGTCAGCAGAACCGCCTCCAAATCAACGCTGGGAAATCCAAAGAGCTGGTGGTGGATTTCCGCAAGCGTCGGCACTCTCCACCTGCACCAGTGAATATCCAGGGAACAGACGTTGAGAGGGTCTCAACTTACAAGTACCTGGGTGTTCATCTGAACAATAAACTGGACTGGAGCGACAACACAGATGCTCTCTATAGGAAGGGTCAGAGCAGACTCTTCCTACTCAGGAGGCTGAGGTCCTTTGGCGTTCGGGGAACACTCCTCAGGAACTTCTATGACTAGGTGGTTTCACCGGTCATCTTCTATGGAGTGGTCTCCTGGGCAGGAGGCATCTCGGACCGGGACAAAAAGAGACTGAACAAACTAGTGAGGAGGGTCAGCTCTGTCCTGGGCTGCTCCCTGGACTCTGTGGACTCAGTGGGGGGCAGGAGGATGAAGGCAAAACTGTCATCAATGCTGGACAAACCAGCCCACCCACTCAATGACACTCTGAGAACACTTTACAGCTCCTTCAGTGACAGACTTTTACACCCTCGCTGTACCAAAGAGAGATTTCGCCGCTCCTTCCTGCCGACTGCTGTAAAACTTTTTAACAAGAACATTGGGTCAGGCCTACAAACAGGAGGGCATTAGTGCAACTGTGCAGTCCTAGGATGCAATATTAACTACTACTGTACTTTCAGCCAAGGGTGTACTTAAACATCGACCAATGATGTATTATGTTTACCATTACAGTATTCTTATTACAATACTTCTATCACTGTAGTATTTCTACCACTGCAGGATGTTCACTATTACAGTACTTTTATCATTGCAGTACTTTTATAATTACTGTATTTCCTATCATTGCTGTACTTTTACTATTGCAGTATATTTTATCATTGCAGTACTTTTACCATTACAGTACTTTTATCATTGCAGTATTTTCTATCATTGCAGTACTTTCCTGTCATTTCAGTACTCTCACCATTACAGTACTTTTATCATTGTAATATCTTTATCATTGCAGTATTTTCAATCATTCAGTAGCTTTTATCATTACAGTATTTCCCCCTCTGTATAATGGACAGGCATTAGGAGTATTTCCTTACACTAGATACGTTTATACTGTGTATATTTGCATGCTTTTTATGAATGTCTGCTGCTAATGTTATACATCAACGGCTACATTACGCCGCCGACTCTGTGTGATCTATATCTTTGCTGCTGTAACACTTCAAATTTCCCCATTGTGGGACTAATAAAGAACATCTTTATCTTTATCTTTATCTTTACCCCGCACTGTGCATTCAGTTCGAAAGATCCCAACAGAGCCCATTGTTTCCCCTGAGTACAACAGCAGTTTGACTGTGCTCAGAAGCAGTGGTGCTTAAGGAGCCAGTTTCCTCTTATCCTCAATGCTCATGACATTGCACGTAGCCCCAGAATGCAGCTGGCACCTTTGTGATCGTCTGTTTATCATGAGAGTGCTCTCAGTTGAAAAGACATAGTCCCTCACACTCTCATCTTCACTGCTTGTTACCTCTGCTGGATTCACTTGATCTGACCATGCATGTTTCATGCACACCATTACAAAATGGTTGAGAGATCCACACCCACGGCAGGTCTTTCCGGGGCAGGCATCACGTCCGCGTAAGTGTCTAAGTCCACAGTACTTGCATACACTGTTGGTGACCTTCTGCCGCATATTCTCGTGGGGCTTGTCTGAGCGGTCATGCTTGAACTGACCTCACTGCTGTTGCCTGTTTACAGCATGAACCTGTTCCATGTGTTTGTTTTGGATAATAATTTTCGGCTTGATATTCGTCGCTTCCGCTGCTCTGCATATGTCGATTGCAGAATCAAGTGTGAGGTTATTTTCCCTGAGTAAGCAGCGCCGCACACTTTTATCACAAATACCAAGGACCAGCCTGTCCCTTATCAGCTCTTCCCACAGCACACCATAATCGCGAGTGGTTGCTTTTTCCCTTAGTCTCGTTACAAACGCACTGATTGGCTCGCCTTTGTCCTGCTTTGTCGTTCCAAAGACATACTTCTCAAATATGACATTCCTTTTTGGCTTAAAATAGCCTTCTAATGCATCCAAAATTGCTTTCACATTCACCTGTTGTTCTACCGCCAGATCGAGCTTGTGCTTATAGATGTGTCGATATTCCCTGCCCATCACTTGTCTCAGTGTTGCCGCTTCCGATTTCGCATCCAAGCCAGAAGCCAGTACATAATCCTCAAATTCGGCCCTGAAATTGTCCCAATTCTTTGCTACATCCCCAGTCAACTTCGTTTCGTCCGGGGTTGGATTGCTTGATGCCATGCCGCCTCTCGTTCTCCAAAATCAGCTTGAAGACATTGAAAAAGATAAGTCCTACTCACGGTTATCCAAGGTATTCATGTACTTCTGACAATGTGTTTGTGGTTTCTTATAAAAGACAAGACATGTGCGTAATCTTCATAACTCCATTCATTGAACACATAAGTGCACACACACTTCCGCATTACAATCCTGAGGGGCATACCATTCCGGCAACACCAGGTGTCTCCCTAAACAGAGACTTTAACTGTGTCTTGTGGGGATATAATGATCAACTACCTGCCGACTTGGGTCCTAAATCCAATCTTTGACAACGCTAATGCCGGAATTAGGCTTGGTAGATGTTTGACGCCGTTTACATGCCAGGGAAAAATACTTCACTTTTTTCTCACATGTACAAGGCACCCACTCTCGGCTAGATATGTTTTTTATGTCTGCGGTGGACTCCTTTAGCGCTTTTCAATGTAATATTGAAGCAATCACAATATCCAAATAGAAATTCAAATATTGATGAGCCAATGTAACCATTTTAAATTGTGATAAAATTTAACAGGAATTGCAAAAATGACTTTTGGAGTATTTTCAAATTAATAATAATAATAATAATGGGTGTCCCCAACAATTTTATGGGAGGCAGCTAGGTGTTTTTTTTAAGGGGCAACATTGCGATCTACACTAGATATAAAAAGGAGTGACTTGCGGAGCGACACAGTTGGAGAACGAAATTCGTAAATTAGAGAGATATTATCTAACAACGCAAAATGATAGCACACTTACCAGATTTACGATTTATTAATCTATAAAGTGGAGGGACAACTCAGATTCTCGGCTCAGAAGTATTATGAATTCAGTAACAGGGTGATCCGTCTTTTGGCATTTCAGTTGTGTTAAGCACAGTCAAGCAGAGTAGTGCCTAAAATTAGATGCCCAAGTACTGGAAATATGATGCTTCAGCCCTAGGATCATGCAAATGCTTTGACCTCTTCCATCCATCCATCTTCTGTACCGCTTCTCCTCACTAGGGTCGCGGGGGGTGCTGGAGCCTATCCCAGCTATCTTCGGGCAGTAGGCGGGGGACACCCTGAACTAGTTGCCAGCCAATTGCAGGGCACACCGAGACGAACAACCATCCGCGCTCACACTCATACCTAGGGGCAATTTAGAGTGTCCAATCAACCTGCCATGCATGTTTTTGAAATGTGGGAGGAAACCGGAGTACCCGGAGAAAACCCACGCAGGCATGGGGAGAACATGCAAACTCCACACAGGATGGCCGGAGCCGGGATTGAACCCACGCCCGATGCTGTCTCTCACTGTGAGGCCATTGTGCTAACCAGTCGGGCCACCGTGCTGCTTTGACCTCTTATTACCAGGAAATAAGGAAAAAATTAGGAACTTTCTTGACGCGATTACTCTTATTAAGTTGACTTAGGACGAGGCAGATCAGTTAACTTACAGAGGAAGAAATTAAAAGAATTTTGAAACTCAAAAACAATGAGTCATGGCAGTAACTGAAAAAGAAATTATAAAAAAACAAAGCAAAATGCCGTTATATGAAAAAAAGCTAAAATTTACTTTTCATTTTCTTTCTTGTTTCTTTACTTTATTTGCCTTTTATTTAACCTACAAATGTGTCCGATCATTTTGCCTGATCCTGTATATCAAAAAGAATTTGGTGCAATTTCATTACTAATTTCTTCTCTCTATTCCTGTTGTTTATCCAGGTAGCTGAAACATCTAACAGCTTTCTGAATCGATTGTTGAATAGAGACAGCATCACAAGAGTAACGTATAAAAGTAAGTGGTTGTTTGTCTCAACAAAGCTTACTACTGTATTAGATTTAAGATGCTTGGAATACTAAATTTTATAATAAATAATGGCTTTACATTAGAAGTATTGTTATTGATAAAATATTTGATATAATGATATATTTGTAAACTGTACTTCAAAACTGGCGTTTTCCCATCAGATTTTATTTATTTTCTTTTTATAAATTGCAAAAGTTATTCAGATTTATGAGGTTTACCAATTACCGATCTATATTTTGCAGTTTTCAAAATATTTTGAAAAACTATTAGCACATAGATTGAACATTTTATTGCAAAACAATCTTTCAAGCGAAAATCAGTACGGTTTCAGAGAAAAGAGGAGCACATCTCTGGCAACAATGGAACTTGTGGAAGAAATTCCAAACAGTACAGATAAAAAATAATTCACTGTTGACCCAAAAAAAATCTTTGATAGTATAAACCACATTATATTAATGGAAAAATAAGAGATGTATTGTATCAGTATGTACAGTTTAAGAATTTAAAATCAAACAACTTGAAGATAACTCACGGGGTCCGCCAAGGGGCTGTGCTTGGTCCTAAAGTATTTCAACTTGCTGATGACACAACTTCATACTGCTCTGGATCAGCTTTGAGCGGCTGCTGAGTACTGTGGGAAAAGAAATAGACACATCAAATAATTGGTTTGACACTAATAAATTATCTTTAAATTTAAACAAAATGAAGTATATAGTCTTTAGTACCAGACAAATTAAACGCAGTCAAAATTATTGTTAATGCAATTGTAATAGCAAGAGTAAAAGAGAACATTTCTTGGGAGTTATTATAGATGAAATGTTAAAAATCTCAGAAAATATAGGTATCCTGTATAAAACCATCTCCTGCGTAAGGATTTACATATATATGTACTTTATATACTTTATACTTTATATACTTAATATTGCTCATTATTATTTGCCATACTGACATACTATGTGGAGGTATGGGGTAATGCTTTCAAAACAAACATTCGGTCGACTTTTAAGCTACAAAAAAGAGCTATATGAATTATTAATCGTTCAACTTATATAGAATCACCTAATCCATTATTTATTGAATTAAACACTGCAATTCTATCGCTTAGTCGAATTCAGAACAGCACAAATAATATATAAAGCACACAATTAATCAACTTTGCCAAAGTATCCTGAAGCTGTTTGAAATCAGAGGTGCTCTTATACTTTAAGGGGAGCAAAGGTCTTTAAAAAAACCAAGACTAAGAACAAACATAAGGGAAATGTGTGTTTCTGTAAAAGGTGTTAATTTATGGAATTATTATGATAATGAATTGAAAATTTGTCAATAACCAGTGTTTGAAAAGTGGTTTAAAATGTAGTACTACAAAAATATCAAAATCATATGTAGACATAAGAACTTGTACCGAATCTATAATTCTAGGGTCTACCCTTTCCAGGCTGGTGTAGCAGATTTGTAACACCTATATGCTAATCCCCTAATTAATACACAATAATATTTTATGATTCTTTTTTTACTTAAAGAACCACTGCAGAACTTAGTTGTGAGTTAGCAACAAAAAGTATCCTACTAGCTCACTAGATGGCAAGCTCTCTCACTTTGAAAAGGTCTTTTTAGGTTTTGCTGAAATTGATTTTAAAGGCATCAATTAAATGTAATTATCTTTATCAATTTAATTTATTTTGAAAGCAATTCTGCAAAGGATGCATGTTAAAAATAGAGAGATACAGTACATGCCAATTTGTAGATTTTATCTCCTCTAGTTTTTACACCAGGGGCTATTTCACTGTTGCTAATTTGCAACATTTGGCCAGCTATGTGCCAGTGGTTGCCACATGCTTTATCTACTAGTTTGCCAATATTTTGAGGATCAGTCTATATTTGGGTTATTTTCCAATCACCAGTATTTACTTATTACTTTGGAGGTGTTATTGATGGTATAGCCAATGGAAAATGAAATTATTTAGTATGAAGTTACACACTATCCGAGGGAAATTTGATCAAAAGCAATGGCATAATAGGATGTTCATTTGATTCTGCAGTGATCAAAACGGATGTAGCCTAAAATCCATGACACACAATAATATAGGTCTTTGTTGGACTGAAAGCTTTTGCTTAATATTATAACAGTTGCTACCATAAATCGTAGCCGTCTCTGTGGATATACCCACAAAAGTGACAAGGAGCTGTCATTGGCTGTGCGTGGTGTGTAATTGGTGAAATCTGAAATGATAAGTGGGTTGGCCATCGTCAAGTTGTATGAGGAGGCAGTGTTACTGGCATCACCCTTCATTGGCCCTGATCCTGTTGATTGATACAGATGGTGGTCGAAAGAGAAGAAATATATGGACGTAGACAGACCCCACATTTTTAAGGTGTACAACAACACGGGATGAGTTGACATGGAGGACATGTTTTGGTAGCTCTCTATCACAATGAAATCCACCCATGTCGTTTGTATCTGCACATTATGTACTACTTGACTCTTAGGTGGCCGACTGGTTAGCATGATGGCCTCACAGTGCAGAGGTCGTGGGATCGATTCCAGCTCAGGCCTTAGGCTCAGGACACTCTAAATTGCCCCTAGGTGTGAGTGTGAGCGCGGATGGTTGTCCGTCTTTGTGTGCCCTGCGATTGGCTGGCAACCAGTTCAGGGTGTACCCCGCATACTGCCTGGAGATAGCTGGGATAGGCTCAGCGAGACTTGTACGGATAATGGATGGATGGATGGATGATTGACCCGAGGTTAAATGGCTGTCTTTCTACCGCCATCATCTCAACCAGAAGCAGGAGAAAGAAGTGCATGCCGCTTCTTGACTTCCGTAATCAAGGTGGAGTTGCCCTCACCAGGGTTGGCAAATGGGCTGCCTTGAACACCAAGAAAAGAGGACGACTGTCATCAGAAGATGCTCCAGAAGTCGTCAAACTGCTCACCCCCACCTCCACTTCAGAAGATCATCAAACAAGACCGATTTGATCATTTTCCCACCCATCTGATAAATATGGACGATGCAGACTGTATGAGAATGGCGACATGCAAATGGCCTGCCCTAAAATGCAAAGTGCTTTTGTGCTTTACAAAGCACAAAAATTGTTTATTGGACTACCACACGACATTCATATACGGCCTTCTCAATTAGGATTTGAGATGTCAGTGTAGTATTTCTCCATATTATTTGATGCAAGCAAATCAAAAGTTATAGTTTTTATTATTGAAATGTATTGTTACAATTGTATTTTTTTTAATATATTTTTCATTCATGTATAACAAAGTTGCTTTTGTTGTTATTCTGTTACTGTGAAACACTCAGTTAGTCTTCAGTGTTAATTTCCCACTCCGGGCCAAAGTTGTAAATCGGCAACATCCCAGAATGCATTGCATGTGAAGGTTTCACTCCAAAAAAGGTCAGAATTATATTCTACTATCCCATATGAAAATTCAAGATAAAGATAAAAATGTCCTTTAATAGTCCCACAATGGGGAAATTTGCAGTGTTACAGCAGCAAAGATATAGATCACACAGAGGCGGTGGCATAATGTAGCCGTTAATCATAAAAAGCATGCAAATATACACAGTATATATGTATATGCACAGATCCCCATGTACACACACACTTACATCCCACAACATATACAAGTGTAAGGAAACACTCCTAATGTCTGTCCATGGTAGAGAGGGGAAATAAATTAAAACGCTGCAATGATAAAAAAATACTAAATGATATAAAATACTGCAGTGATAAAAATACTGCAATGATAAAAGTACTGTAATGGTAAAAATACTGCAATGATATAAAATACTGCAATGATAAAAGTACTGTAAAAGTAAAAGTACTGCAATGATAGAAAATACTGCAATGATAAAATACTGTAATGATAAGAATACTGCAATGGTAAACAAAATACAGCATTGATCACAATTTAAGTACAGCATTGGATAAAGCACAGTAGTATTGTGTATTGCATCCTAGGACTGCACAATTGCACTAATCACCGCCCGTTTGTAGGCCTGACGTAATGTTCTTGTTAAAAAGTCTGACAGCAGCCGGCAGGAAGGAGTGGCAAATGAGTTGAACCTATTTTTCAATAGGTTTGATCAAATGCCTGCCCCCGCTCAGTCTCCCCTGCTGCAGCCCCTACCAACCCCTCCTGCCTCTGCGAACGAGACCCTCTCTCCCACTCTCTCTCCTCTTTTCTCTACCCCTCTCTCTCTCCTCCCTTCGCTCCCCTCTCTCTCTCCACAGGCTTCAGTTCCCAGCCACATCAGACAACCATGTCCATGGTACAGAGGGGGAAATAAATAAAAACGCTGCAATGAAAAAAAAAAAAAGACTGAATTATAGAAAATACTGCAATGATAAAAGTACTGTCATAGTAAAATACTGCAATGATAAAAGTACTGTCATAGTAAAATACTGCAATGATAAAAGTACAGTAATACCTCGCTACTTCGCGGTTCACCTTTCGCGGGTTCAGTGCTTCGCAGGTCTAAAAAATATTCAAAAATTAAAAACTTTTTTGCCCGGGCACGATCGGGGCTCTCCATTCGCTCCGCTCCGCGGGGGCATTGTAGTTTCGTCGAGCGGCACGATGGGGCGCTGGAGCGGTTAGACGGCCGCCGTGCGCCGAAGAAGAGCGTGGGCGAAGAGGAGAGTGGACGAAGAAGAGCAAGTTCCCCCGGGCACGATCGGGGGCGACGTTTCGCGAGGTTCGGACAGTACCAGAGCTCTGGCCGGCGTGTGTGGCAGTTAAGCCGAAGAGGAGCACCTTCCGCCCGGGCACGAGCGGGGCGACATTTCGCTCCGTTCGGGACCGTACGAGAGCTCTGGAGCAGGCCGGCCGCCGTGCGTGGCAATTACGCCGAAGAGGAGTACCTTCCGCCCGGGGCACGAGCGGGGCGAAATGAAACCGAGTTCAACCGAACGGAGACACGCTTCGGGAGAGCAGGTCCGGCGTGCGTGACAATTAAGCTGAAGAGGAGCACCTCTTCCGCCCGGGCACGAGCGGAGCGCGAAGCTGTCAGTTATGAATGAATAAGTGAATAAATAAATAAATGAAGAATGCCACCTTTCATCTCACAGGGCACACCGGACGGCGTACCAGCAGGTAAAAGTCGAAGTAATTAAATAAATACAAAAAGAAGTAATTGAATAAATACAAAAATAATGGCTGGGGAATAAAACAATACGTTTTAATAATAATTTGTTTTTTTTTGTTATAACATGAATTTCACTCTCTCTCTCTCTCTACCCGTATTCTATATGGTGTACTGTATACAGGGGGGTATACTGTATACCTGTATAGGTTTTTTAAAGTATTTTTGAAGGGGCGCCGCTACTTCGCGGATTTTAAGTTTTCGCGGGTGGTCTCGGTCCCCATTAACCACGATAACCGGGGTATTACTGTATATAATGTATTTATATATGTATATACTATATATGTATATGTATATATATATATATATATATATATATATATATACATAGATTAAAAACCGTGACCTTTAGGAGTGTGGTGACTATTGACATCCCTCCCTGACATTGGTGATCTCACATTATTAATGGAAATGTGTTTAACCAATGGCTGGTTGGCTGAATTCTCACAAAAGCTGCTTTACCACCCGAGGGACTTCTTATGACGTGACAAACAGTTTTGGCCTAACTAGGCTGACTATTCCAAAATGCTAGCATGAAAAAAGTAGAGTATGGTGCACCCAGTGTATGTGTTCAAAACAGAAATACCACACACAACTGAGACTGCGCCCTTTAATTCTCTGAGCCCTATGGTTGAGAAAATATGGTAGTTTTTTTGTTATTAATCACTAACTATGCTGCTTTTGTCTTCTGTTTGCTTCTTTCAATACAGATGATGCTTATCTTCTGACAGGACTAAACATAGAGGAGATATATCCAGACACAATTAGTTTTATCACTTACGATGGCTCAATGACTATCCCTCCATGTTTTGAGACTGCCACATGGATCCTGATGAACAAGCCAGTTTACGTCACTCGCATGCAGGTGAGCCTAATGCCGATTCAAGCCTCATTCTCCCTGAGCTACCCGGATTTTTCAAAAATATTGTTACACTTCATTTACACACGTACAAAAATAAGGTCCCTGATATATATATATATATATAGCGGTTGGGATGAAGATCAACGCCTCTAAATCTGAGACCATGGTCCTCAGTCGGAAAAGGGTGGAGTGCCCTCTCCAGGTCGGGGAGGAGATCCTGCCCCAAGTGGAGGAGTTTAAGTATCTTGGGGTCTTGTTTACAAGTGAGGGGAGGATGGAGCGAGAGATCGACAGGCGGATCGGTGCAGCCTCCGCTGTGATGCGGACGCTGTATCGGTCTGTCGTGGTGAAGAGGGAGCTGAGCCAGAAGGCAAAGCTCTCGATTTACCGGTCGATCTTCGTTCCTACCCTCACCTATGGTCACGAGCTGTGGGTCGCGACCGAAAGAACAAGATCTCGGATACAAGCGGCCGAAATGAGTTTCCTCCGCAGGGTGTCTGGGCTCTCCCTTAGAGATAGGGTGAGAAGCTTGGCCATCCGGGAGGGACTCAGTGTCGAGCCGCTGTTCCTCCACGTAGAGAGGAGCCAGATGAGGTGGCTCGGGCATCTGTTTAGGTATTCCGGGCATGTCCCACGGCAGGAGGCCCAGAGGACGACCCAGGACACGCTGGAGAGACTACGTCTGGCCTGGGAACGCCTGGGCATCCCTCCGGCAGAGCTGGAAGATGTGGCTGGGGAGCGGGAAGTCTGGGCTTCCCTGCTGAAGCTGCTGCCCCCGCAACCCGACCCCGGATAAGCGGCGGATAATGGATGGATGGATAAAATAATATATATATATATATATATATATATATATATATATATATATATATATATATATATATATCGGCTGCCATGTTTTTCACAACTTCAACTTCAGGGTTTTCCTGCACATCCCACACAGACTTCCATTCATTCGTCCGCTTTGCCTCATGTGTGTCGCAGGCGTGCTGGAGCCTATCTCAGCTGCAGCAGGCTTGGACTGGTTGCCAGCCAATCGCAGGGCACACAAAGACAAACAACGATCCGCATATACACTCATACCTAGGGACAATATAGAGTGTTCCATCAAACTACCATGTTTTTGAAATGTGAGAGGAAACCGAAGTACCCGGAGAAAACCCTCACAGGCACGGGCAGATCAAGCTCCACACAGGAAGGCTGGAGCTGGAATTGAACCCTGCACCTCTGTACTGTACTGTGAGGCACCTCTGTACCGTGATTACCAGTCGTCCACCGTGCCTCCCTCATACATAAACAAAATGAATTAAAAAAAATACTTCATAAACTTCATAAAATAATAGCCCAAGTCAGTTATATCAGTTTTGCTGACCTGTATTTATGTTGCTTTGTCTCCCTCTACGGGCATTTTGGCGTAATTAACTATTTTCCCTGCTATTTCTAACTTGCCTTCTTATTGGCACATTTAGTCACGTGACACCTCCAGTTCAAAGTGCATGCAGAGTCTGCTCACTGCCGCATTAGCTTTACGTGTTTACAGCCATTCGACGGTCTGTGTTCTCATAATTTCCTCTCGCTGTTTGTGCCTGAAAAAAGCATCGCTTGTGAGTAGCATTTTCCTTTCCTTTTCATGTAACACTTGCGCATGTGTGGCGAATTTGATGTTATATACATTTAGTTTATTGCTTGCATTCTGAGTGTCAGTTACTTTATAGTAAGCTATAGACTACATTTTACATTGTCTACAAGTTATGCACAGCTCTTTATATTATCGTTTGTGTATGCTTATTTTATTTTGAATAACGTGCTATAGTTGTACTACATGTTTTACAAATAATTATACTCAAGAGATTGAAGACAACAGTAAAACAATTCAACTTTACTCCAGCCTCTGCATTTCTCTTGAAGATTGTTCGCTATCTGTCAATTTGTGTTCAGACACACATTGAGGACAGAATAACAAGAAAACTGTACTAAATACTGATGTATTATATTCAGTAATAATTTCATTTCAGTGGAAGTAGAATTCTGTAGAATTGATGTTTAACTAATGCTGTAATGGCCAGCGTCTTGAGGAGATACAAATATTTTGGAATGTAAAACATGATGTTGGCCAAAACCACAAAAAAATGCTGCTTTATGTTTGAACTGCAACTATTATGCAGCGCTGACCAAGTTTATTGTATTATATTTAGTCTAGCAGACATTTTAAGTCAAACATTTTCATCACCTTTTCTCTTTCTCAGATACACTCTTTGCGCCTGCTGAGCCAGAACCAGCAGTCTCAGATATTCCTGAGCATGAGTGATAATGTCCGTCCAACTCAGCCACTGATCAACCGCTGCATCCGCACCAATATTAACTTCAGCATGCAAGGAAAAGATTGCCCAAACAACAGAGTCCATAAGCTTCAATATAGAGGTAAAAGGGTAGAATTGATATATAATACATTCTTGTTGCTCTAAGATATTCTCATTCTTCCAGGTTGTCTTATTCTCAGGGCATTGATTTGATCACACTGCTCTGTTGGTCTTAGATGTTTCTCCTCCCATCCAAGTAGGCTCCTGCACTTAGTTAACAGCAGTACAGCCCAATTGACTTATACTGCCATTTCCAAAATTGGATTGCATAGTTTTCAAGAAAAGGTTGAAACTAAAACCTACAGTATTTCCACTTCCATTTAACCATAACTTTTCAAACACTTTGCAAGTGGCGTTGAAGTTTCACGTGTGTTCGAGCATGGTTGCGATAAGATGTTGCCTGGTGACATCCCGGCAGACGTCTTTCAAATTAATGCGCTCCCATCATGGTGGAAGCGGCGACGCGGCAAACATCGTGGCCATCTGATGAAGCTAGAAAAGGAGTTAAAACACGCTTCGTCACTTGCCTGTTCCCGAATGCATGGATGTACTCTTTTGTGGAGCGTTTGAGAGCCCGTTGGCTGTCCAGGAGCGCTTCGTTTTCGCTGCTGTGCATGCGTCCTCCAACTACTGAGAGACCTTCCCAGAAATCGCCGATTGGAGGATCTACGCACACCTGCAATTCCCGCAAGGATAGCATTGTTAACGCTTGTGCGTTGACAAACAAAACACTAGTCTGAGGGAGCTATTTCTTTACAATGACTTGGATTTCCTCTGCCTGACGGAGACTTGGACTGGCAGCGGTGAGTGCAGTGTGATGCTTGAACTACTACCGCCTGCAGGTTCTTACTTGGACACTCCAAGAACGTCAGGTCGTGGTACAGGATCGGCGACTATTTTTAAAAACAATTTTGAATGTAAGCCTTGTATATTTGCCACATTGATCAACAGCTTCGAAAGCACTCTATTTAAAGTTGGCAGGGCTGCTTCTGTGCTCTGCGCTATCATTCCAACCGTGCTGTCATTGCCAACCTCCCAGATACAACCCGGAGTTTCTCAATGACTTTTCAAATTTTCTTGCCGAAATTACACTGAAATATGATCACATCCTGTTGATGGGGGATTTGTGTGTGCTGTCCGGAAAAAGGACAAGCAAGAGACATATCGTATCAAATCCCAAAGGACTGGCTGTCGCTGGCGGTTGCTGTTACTAAAGCAAGGTGAATGAGTATAAAAGGAAATACATGTCCAGTCGATCAGGCAAATTGTCATAATCCGCGTACTCTATTTAGAAGCATCGATTCTGCACTTAAACCCCATCAGCCGATTTGCACGGACTGTTCCCCTGAAACGTTCCTTGTTCCACAGTGTTATATTCCTTTGAGGCGGTCTCCTTGTCATCTTTGAAGGATGTGGTTTGTAATATTAGGCCAATCGGCTCCCTATATGATTCCATCCCTCCTCGTTTCTTTTAGGAGGTTCTCCCAAGTATTAGCCAATCAGTTTTGGCAATTGTCAATAGCAGTCTACCATCTGGTGTCAGTCCCCCAATATTTTAATGATGTTGTGGTGCAACCCCTGCTTAAGAATCCTGGCCTTGATCAAGATGTGCTGTCGAAGTTTAGATAAAGAAATATTTATGATTTTGCCAAGCCTGATGTGTTTGCAAAATTTCATGAGTTTTTGTGTTTAGAACTTCAAAATCAGCGTTGTTTTATTGACGAACTGTGTGATGCCACGGCAACAGCTTTTCACGAAAAATTATAAATTTTGTATTTTGACATCTTCAAGGCGTAAACACTCAGCTGAGCATATATGAGGTTTACATGTTAACCTGCGAGGGTAAAACATCAAAGAAAATAACTTGTATTTGCTTTAACCTGTAGGTGGTGCCACCACTATGATGAAAAAGAAATTTGTAGATGCCTACAGGGCTGGACTATTATCAAATATGAAACATTTCGAGAAGATTGGATCATCTGAGTCATGTTACAGCAGCTTTTATTGCCACAGTGAATAATCAGACTTTGCAGCACTGTAATGGCCATGCCCTTTGCCAAAAAGTCACAAAAGTTACGTCTCGAGGCTGTATTGCCACATTTTCAGTTGGATTTGTTCAACAGGCTCCGTGCAGTATGTTAAAAAGTAAAAAAGTATACCATATTTTCCAGGCCATAGGGCGCTCTTTAAAGTCCCTAATCTTGCCCAAAACAAACAAAGCGCCTTGTAAAGCGGCGCGCCCATTACATGGACTATGCATCACTCGCGACCATCAACCCTTTTACTCATTGGGCTGTTCGGAGTGCATGTTAGCACACCCTGCTGGTCAAAGTCTGAGTCATCTATGCTTCTAATTGACCGTGACTTATACATTATGTGACTATGGTGTTTGGGTGATGGTGTAGGAGAAAGCTGGACAAAAGGGCAGCTGTCCACAATGTTGTAGTCTGTCTTATCATTTATGTTATTGCAAGCAAGAAACGTCCCAGGTTGAGACAACAGACAAAAAGCCCAAAGCACAACAGCACATCTCTCTAAACAGCCATGCACATCTCTCTAAACAGCCATATGATTGGCTGAGTCTGAGTGCCTCCCAAGAAGGCATTTCTGTAGTGATGGGTCGAAGAGGCATCCTGTATCGTTTCGACACAGTGACACAATGTATTGACACTGTGTTGCTGAATACTGACACCTGGTGGACTTGCAGGAAACATTTGACAGGGTCATCTGACACTGATCTGTCAAACTAATTTTATCCAATTCCATTGATTAGCGACGTGATGTGTTTTTATATATCCTATTTCGTATTACTTTCCATCGCACTAATTATTCTCTTATCTAATTTATATATTTAACTGAATTATTGTAGTATTGCACTGGAGAGGGGAGCTCTCTAATCTCGTTGCACACTTGAGTACAATGACGAAAGGGATTTCTGATTCTGATTAGGCATTTGCTTTCACATTATTTTTACATACACGCAATTTCATAAAAAAAATCTTTGATATTCGAGACGCAGTTGATAAATTAAGAGAACATCTGTCTGAATGCCCAAGTAAAAGTGTTGTGACTCACAATGGACTCATTGTAATTAAAGATTTTTATTCAAAAGAAATTAGTTTCTCCAGCGTTTTTGTTCTTCAGTTTATTTCTTTTTTTGAGGCAATTTCCCCCGCCTTTGAGAAAATCCTCTCACAAGGCACTGAAGAGGCCGGTGTGCACAACGCCTGTGTGGCTAATATAAATAGGTGAGGGAACGTTGCCTCCATGGACTTCCAGTATAAGAGCGGGTCTTCCGTACGTGCAACGTGTCCTGCGGACATATAGCGCTGCACCTCTGAGTGCGCATCAACAGTGATGTCTTCCATCTTGCGGATATTTAATGCAAAGTAACGCCAATAACTCGATGCTTGTTTTGAGCGTCCATCCTGTTGACAGATGCGCTTCCTTATGAACACAGTTTGGTGCGCGACCGCTGTGTCGACACGATTCTGGTAGTGGTCACGTGACTTTCTCAAAGCAGTACGCGCACCGACGCGGGGTTTGCCCTGGAAACTCGGCGTGCGCATCGACGCCTCAGTGTCGCTGGACCCATCACTACATTTCTGTAATTGGCTAAGGCTGAGTGGCTCCCAAGAAGTCATTGCTATAATCCTTTTGTGTTATTTTTATTTCTTTTGGGTATATTGATGGCATGAGAGATACATGTTTTGTGTTAATCTTATTTCTTTGTTTCATTGTTTGCTTGTATGCTGAGTTTTTTTTAATTTTTTATTTGAAACCGTGACTCTAAGGAGTGTGGTGACCAGTGAAGTCCCTCCCCTGACCTTGTCCAGTAGGCTAATGCCAAGACACCTTTTATTGGTTAGAGTCCTTATTGACATTGATTCCTATTAGTTTCATGACATCTGTCAATGAAATGGGGTGATGCCTCTGGCAGCGATTCTTGATGGGATTGAGTTCTGGTGAACTGGCAGCAGCCGGGCTAGTGCGAACGTGCTAGCGGGAGCAGCCGAGCTAGCGCGAACGTGCGAGCGCGAGCAGCCGAGTTAGCGCGAACGTGCTAGCGCGAGCAGCCGAGCTAGCGCGAATGTGCTAGCGCGAGCAGCCGAGCTAGCGCGAACGTGCTAGCGCGAGCAGCCGAGCTAGCGCGAACGTGCTAGCGCGAGCAGCCGAGCTAGCGCGAACGTGCTAGCGCGAGCAGCCGAGCTAGCGCGAACGTGCTAGCGCGAGCAGCCGAGCTAGCGCGAACGTGCTAGCGCGAGCAGCCGAGCTAGCGCGAACGTGCTAGCGCGAGCAGCCGAGCTAGCGCCTTGTAATTTAGAATTAGAAATTAGAATTAGAAATCCCTTTATTGTCATTGTACTCAAGAGTGCAACGAGATTAGAGATATGCATTAAAGACGGAAATAGCACCCTCAACTGGTGTTGCGCCCTTTGAGGCAGCGCGTCGTATGGCCGTAAAAATACGTTATTTTTAGTCGCCACAAGCTGACACACACACGGAGACCCAGAGAAGACCAACCGTGACTAGCTGCAGTAGCGTATATGTACGACGGCAAGTGGGGGCAAGGAAGCCAAGCACGCAGTCGCCCGGCGTGGTGGATAGAGTGAGCCAACACAGTGCATGTTGGTGGATGAGTATTGGAACGAACTTGAAACAATGGAGATAAAAAGAATGCCAGAACACATGTCACGAAAAAGTTCAACCAGCAAGAGAGAACACACGCGCACATAGCGTAGCACACGCGTTTGATGGTTGGGAAGAAAGTTCGATCAGGTTTCTCCTGTGGGCGTATATTTTTGTGGGCGTATATTTTTGCGGCCATTATGGTGTTTTCTACGTGAATTATTGTTTTGATGGGCCTGTGACCAATTAGGTCTGTCAACACCAAATTACGTTTGTTGGGCGCTGATTTGCCGTACTGTCACGAAACAGTGTTGTTTTCGTCAACGATGAAGATAACGAAAATATTTTGTTAATGCCCCTTTTTTTTCCGTGACGATAACGAGACGATAACAAGCTAAACGAGGTTCTTTAATGAAGAAAACATTACGTGACGTACATGAATTTTCGTTGACGAGACGAGACGGAACGAAATTGTTAGTGTGTGGTTCATCAGACGCTCAAACTTTATCACATCCCTTCCAATTATACATCTAATCTGTCTTTCAAAAAGTTGCAAGGAAGTGCAACCTATCCTTTGTTTGGGCACACCCACCACCGGGACAGGACGCATGCCCCGCGCACGCACACTCTGGCACAATAAAACACAAACATGTCGGCGGTCATTTGTCTCTGCTCACACACACTGACACGCTTTCATATGACGGACCATGGCGACAATGACAATAGGTAGGCTACTTGGTTCTGAAGTAGACATGTTTGATACGGTTTGCACTTGTGCTACTGTGTTGGAACAAGTCTACTACAAGTCAATGTTGTCTATACAATTTTATTTTATGTTGCTTTACGTGAAATAAAGCTACAAGAGTGGCCAAATTAAATGTTTTGGTTCTCTGCTTATTTTGGAGCAATGAGCATTGATTCTGTTGTTACCACTTTTATCTGTAATGCATAATCTTGAGTAGTTGATCAGAAAGTCTTTGCTATTGGGTGGAAACCTTGCACGCCTATTTTGAACTAAAACGGACTAAAACCTTTTTGAGTTTCCGCCAAATAAATTTTCGAAAACTAGACTAAAGCTTTCATTTTGCGTTTCCGTCAACTAAGACTAGACTAAAACATTTTTGAGTTTTCATCAACTAAAAGTATCACGAATCGGAATGACTAAATGTGACAAAAACTAATAAGCGTTTTTGTCCAAATGACTAAGACTAAGACTTAATCTAAAATGCCTGCCAAAATCAACACTGCACGGGACCTCCTTATGGGATTTGTAGGAGGCGCCCTCAAGTTAGGTAGGCAAGTCTTGGCTTACATTGTAAACCCCTGCCTCTGTTGGTTTCGCGTATGAACATTTTAGCTTTGCATTTCCTTTAGGAGTGCAGCTGTGAACTTGTCAGCGTCTGCGGGCACAAGCCCAACTCCAGGTAGTGGTTGAGGTTTGGTTGTAGATTTTCTTCAAAAAGCATTTTTAAATCTTGATATTTGTTCATTATGTTTATTGTGACACCCGAAATATGCCTCTCGCAAGCGACAATAATATAGCTGAGGTGACTCTTATCTCCCTTGTTTAATGGACAAGGAAGCCGCCATGCCAGTTGCGGCTTGTGGGCCGCCAAATTCCAGGACCATTGCTTTGCGTCTTCTGGATTGGCTAATTTATGAGCAGGTTGTCGCTCGATTTGTTGATTCACTGCTTGAATGTAGACATCTTGATAAGGTAGAAATTGTCATCAAGTGTAGTTGCTGGGAACCCTTTTAGATAGTAGTCAGATATTCTTACGTATAATGGGACACCCTCAGTTCAAACTTTTGAATGTTGTTTGCCAACTTGTCCAAACCTTTCCAGGTCATGTTCATGTGCACTCCTGGTTGTGGAGTGGGTGTGTGGCTACTTTTGAAGGGGTTAGGAAGAGTGTGGCACTGGGTCTCATGAGTGCTGGCGTTTGTGCCGGAGGGCCCAGGAAGACGCCGGTCACCGGTGAGGTCCTCCATGCTGGTTCCGGTTCACACACTGGCAATGGTTTAAGGGGTGGTACTGCCGCTGTCGTTTTACTTGTTAGTCAAGGCAAGTCACGTCATCAGAGGCTTTGTCTATCAACAAGCAGCCTTACTGCTGGTCCTCCTCAACGCATAGGGATTGGTCTCTGGAGGGTTGGTCAGTCAGTCGGTTCGCTCAGATCTTAATCTGGTCATTTTCGTGGCAGTGACATTGAATACATGTTCTTGTTTGCAATCTTTGTTCACATACAAAGTGACCGTCTGAGTCAATTCGCGATTTATAACGGTCATGTAAGCATCTTCAGCAGGCGAAACAAAATGGAAACTGCTAATTTTGCTCGTTAGCACGGTGAGGCATGCAACAGGTCTGTATGTGATGCGATTGGCCGACCGATCGTCACAATGGGCACCGCTGGTGGAGTTGTCTCTGCTCAGCAGCAGGGACCAACAGTACGGATAAGATCTTTATGATCAGCGTACACGGTGAACGGTTCTTGGGAGCCTTGCAGCCAGTGTCTCCATTTTTGGAAAGCCAGGACCTCCGCCAATAATTCTCGATTGCCCATGTCATAGTTCGCTTCAGCCGGGCTGAGCCGACGGGAAAAGAAGGCGCAAGGGTGGAGTCTCTGGTTGACTGAAGAATACTGTGACAAAAGCGCCCCCACTCCTGAACCTGAAGCGTCTACCTCTACAATGAAAAGAGAATCAGTGTTAGGATGACGCAACGCAGGTGGGTTCGTGAAGGCTGTTTTGAGGTCTCTGAAAGCGGTTTCAACTCTCTGATTCCTCATAAAGCGAGTCTTGACAGGGGTAATACGAGTGAAGGGTAATGCTTTGCTTTGCATTTCTAATGAATCAGCGTTAAAAGTTAGCGAACCCCAGGAAATAATGCACCTGTTTGCGGTTAGTAGGTGTCGGCCACTCTACCACGGTACCGGTCTTGGCTGGATCTGCCTTAATTTGCCCTTTCTTGACTACAAACACTAGGAACTGAACTCTTTGTGAAACTCACACTTCTCTGCTTTAATGTACAATATGTTTTCCAGGAAGCATTGTAAAACACCCCAGATGTTTTGTTGGTGTTCCTCTAAGGCAGGGGTGTCAAACTCCAGTCCTCGAGGGCCGTTGTCCTGCATGTTTTCCATCTCTCCCAGCTGCAACCCACCTGATTCAAATGAGCAGGATACTTATCAGGCTTCTTCAGAGCTTGCTGATGAGCTGATCATTTGAATCAGGTGGGTTGCAGCCGGGAGAGATTGAAAGCATGCAGGAAAGCGGCCCTCCAGGACTGGATCTTGACACCCCTGCTCTAAGGAGTGCGAGGAAATTAAAATGTCGTCGAGATAAACAAAACAACAAACGTTCAACATATCTCTTAGGATGTCATTGATAAGACTCTGAAAAACTGCTGGGGCAGTGCGATGCAGGAACCATTACCTCCAGCGTGTTCTTACTTGGAAGCTCCGAGAACGTCCGGTCATGATGGAGGAACGGCAACTATTTTCAAGAACCATTTTGAATGTAACCAGTGTGTATTGGCTACATCGATCACCAGCTTTGAGAGTACGCTCTTTGAAGTTGGAAGGGCTGCTCCTGTGCTCTGCGCTGTCATCAACAGACCTCCTAAATACAACGAGGAGTTTCTGAATGACTTTTCAAATCTTCTTGCCGAAATCATGCTAAAATATGATCACGCCCTGGTGATGGGGGATTTTAATATAAATGTGTGCTGCCCTGAAAATTAGTGCTGTTCCGATACCGATACCAGTATCGGTAACTGTGCCGATACCGCCTTAAAATCTGGTATCGGTATCGACGAGTACCAACCAGTATTGTCCCGATACCGGCTATCAACTCCCACATCCTCAGAGATGAAAGCATGCGAGCAAGAGGCCACTGGATTTCACGCATCACTGAAACAAAAAGGTGTGCCATGTTGAACAGGCTGGAACTTGGGATCCAAGACAACAGAGAGGGAAGTAGAAGTCAATAGACAGCGCTTCAGGCCAGTAGACGCACTGTGTGCGTATGATAAGCTACCATGGTTGAAGTTTCATTGTAATTGAATTAATTGATATTAACATAACGACTTCCCCGGGTGTGGCGACGCGGAAGTTGTTCACCTCCGTAGGAGTGCTCATCGTAGTAAGCTTGCACTACTTTTACTGCTTGGACATACTTTTTATACTTTTTATTATTTTTTGTATACAGTGACTGTTTTAAATTTTTAACCTACGGACATGCTCCCACCGGTGAACCGGCCAACTGTCAAACAACTGTCAAACAGCTAGCATACTCCTGCCTCAGACTAGCCGCTGCCAGCCCGCCGTGCTAGGCCCGGTCACCGGACCCGGTTCATAATGATGCAGGATGAAACAAATAAAACAATCTCTGACCTGAGAGAGGAAGTCCATCTTCTGACGGAAGAACTCTGTCGAAAAGAGTCCCTCATCTCGTCTTTCACAACCCGTTTCCCACAACTCTCCGCCGTTATGGATGGGCATTCCAGCGGAATCATGACAGCTGTGAGTATGACTGAGGCTCCACTGACGGACACGGTGAGCACGATTTAGGTGAGCCTGGGGAGCACGATTTAGGACAACAAGGTCGGGATTCTCTCCACAGAGTTCACGGTTCCCCTGGCACTCATTCTTCACATCCTCTGCACTCACCAACCACCGTCATTGTTGGCGACAGCATCATTAAACACACACGCTACATTGGTACTATCACCCGCTGTTATCCCGCAGCCAAAGTCACGGACATAGCTAACATCCTGCCAGATGTTCTTCTCTCTCTTCCACCATCTGTATCCCGGCTTGTTGTCCACGTGGGGACGAATGAAACAGTGCGCCGAAAATCGGAGCAAACCAAGCGAGATTTTAATGTCCTTTTTGACCTGCTAAAAACTTGTGGTCTGTCGGTCTGGATAAGCGGCACTTTACCGCCGCTATCCCCCGGCAGCGAGCGCTTCAGTCGTCTTTTAAGCCTGAACACATGGCTCATACGCACTTGCGGACATTTCGGTTTTGCTTTTATTGACAATTTTAACCTATTTTGGAACCGTCGTTCCTTTTACCAACCAGACGGTTTTCACCCGCGCTTCCTGGGTAGCTCGATTTTAGCAGCTAACATTCATTATGCAGTTGTCAATCACGCTCCCAGCTGACTCCTATGGACAAATCACTCTGCCTGTGTTCCCACTGATAATTTTAACAGGGTTTTAAAATCAACATTAGACTCGGTTGCTCCACTTTTAAAAAAAAACATAAAAATCAAGACGATACCCCCGTGGAGAAATGATTTAACTAAGAAATCAAAAAGAAAATGCAGGAGTGCAGAAAGGAGGTGGAGAAAGAGCAACCTTACAGTTCATTATCAAATATTATGTCAACAACTCAAATCCTACAATAAAACAGTCAAACTGGCAAGAATGTCTTTCTTCTCAAATCTCATTACAATTAATAAAAACAACCCTAGGTATCTTTTCTCCACCTTCGATCTTTTAACCAGCTCTGATCTTAAAAAGTCCTCACAGACAGGGACAGACGCTCTCTGTGAGGAATTTGCAGACCACTTCAGAAGTAAAATCGATGACATAAGATCCAGTCTGTTAGCTCATCAAAATGTAAATTCTATTAACGCTGGACAGTCATTTTTACCAGAGGAAACACTGGAAAGTTTTGCCCTGGTTTATGCAAGGACACTTGGTCAAGGTTTCTCCCAGGTAAATCAAACAACCTGCCTTTTAGATCCAATTCCCACATCACTTTTAAAAGCTTTTTTATGGATTTTTTGAGGAACAGATTTTAAATATAGTTAATTGCTCTCTTCAGACGGGTGTCTTCCCCGCTGCATTTAAAAAGGCGGTGGTGAAGCGCAAGAGGAGCAATTCAGACCCCAGTGTTTTAAATAATGACATACCTGTATCCAACTTACCGTTTTTAAGTAAGATTTTAGAAAAAAATGCTTTTCTGTTGTTAAATTATTTTTTAAATACAAATATTGTTTTAGAGAAATTTCAATCTGGTTTTAGAATGAATCACAGTACAGAGACAGCTCTTTTAAGGATTTTAAATGATTTCAGGTGTTTTGCAGATGCAAAAAAACTCACAGTTTTGATGCTACTGGATTTAAGTGCCGCCTTTGACACAGTAGATCACCACATTTTATTAAATAGACTTAAAAACCTACTGGGCATCTCTGGTACTGCTTTTAACTGGTTTTATTCTGATCTCACAGAGAGACGTTTCTTTGTAAGTATGGATACTGTTCCTCCAAAACCCATGAAATTAAATGTGGGGTTCTCCAAGGTTCAATTTTAGGCCCAATACTTTTTAATCTGTACATGCTTCCTCTTGGGGATGTCATTAGGAGACGGCATCAGCTTCCACAGCTACGCTGATGACACACAGCTGTATATTGCCATGTCTCCGGATAACACAAAGCCTATTGATACCCTTTTAAATTGCATTTTAGATATTAAGTCATGGATGGAAGAGAATTTCCTACAGCTCAATCAGGACAAAACAGAGGTTTTAGTTATCGGTCCTGAAGGTCAGAGAGAAAAACTTTTACCAAAACTACAACATTATAAATCATCACAATTTGTGAAGAACCTGGGCGTCATTTTTGACTCTGAGCTCAGTTTTATTCCTCATATTAAAAATGTAACCAAGATTTTTTTTTTTAAGAATATAGCCAGAGTCCGCCCGTTTCTCTCTCAGGCTAACACAGAGGTGCTGATGCATGCTTTTATTTCCTGCCGCCTAGATTATTGTAATGCCCTGCTCTCTGGTCTTCCCAAAAAGAGTATTTCCAGTCTACAACTACATCAGAATTCAGCCGCACGGGTGCTGACGAGGACCAGAGGGCAGGCACATATTACACCAGTTTTAAAATCGCTACATTGGCTCCCCGTGTGTTTCAGAATTGATTTTAAGGTGCTTCTATTAGTTTTTAAATGCCTTAACGGTCTTGGGCCGTCTTATTTATCTGACCTTCTTTTCTCGTATCAACCCTCGCGGACCCTGAGGTCCTCTGGCACCGGCCTGTTAATTATTCCTAGGGTGAGGACTGGAACACATGGCGAGGCTGCATTCAGCCATTCTGGTCCTCGTCTATGGAATAGCCTGCCGGAGGTCCGCAGAGACTGTTGATATTTTTAAAAGGAGGCTCAAGACTCACCTTTTTAGTTTAGTAAGCTTTTAAATAATTTATCTTTGTCTTTTAATTCAGGGCTGTCATTTTATCTATTATCATTGTCTTTAATTTTTAGCTTCTTTGTCTTTTAGTATCATCATTTCTGATTCTGATTGTGATTATAATTTTCTTTTATATATTTTACCTCCAGTGTTTCCTCAAGGGGGGCCTCCGCGCTGGGAGGTGTGGCTGGCCTTCTCGCAGGGGGCTTCATCCCGGAGGCTCCTTAGGCCCGGCGGACCGGGGCCCTCTGCACTATGTGTAGGGTCTACCCCGGTCAGTCTGGGCCGGGGGTCTTTGTGTTGGCGGAGCTCCCTGTGGCCGTGGGCCGTCATCCCTCTCAGCGCGGATGACCTACCCTGGGTACATTTTCTCATATGGTTTCTCTGTGCCTTGCCATGTCTTTCTGTCTTTCTACTAAGATGGTTTACTAAGTTGTGTGAATGCGAGTGTTCTGTGTGTATGCGAGTTCAGGCATGTATGTGGATGTGTTTATGTTGGGTGGGTGGAATGGGTTTTAGTTTTTTGTAGTAATTTGGATGTTTTTATTGTACAGCACTTTGAGCTGCATTTAATGTATGAAAAGTGCTGTATAAATGAAATTTGATTGATTGATTGATCGACATTGGTATCATGCTTCGATCGCAGCAAGCCATACGCTGAGGGAAAATACGAGGTGAAGCCTTATCCATTGTATAACGTTATTAGTCATAGTCTACTTATGACTAGTTTGTTGAAAGAGGTCCTTAATTATGATACCTGCCCACATTGGAGGCAGTTGCTTGGGACTTTGCTGTCAAGAGCCAGCAGTCTTGTGTCGCGAGGGGATCGTGTTTGCTGGATTTTTGCCTCCTGACAGGTATTTTGCCTTTGGTTGACACAGATCTTTATTTACTACTTTAATGGAGGAAAATGTCATTCATTAAAACGTTTGAGTCTGGATATACTCGTCTTTCTGTGCGCTGTCGAAGCTTGAGCTAGCGCTAGCATGCTAAAGTCATCATCATACTTCCGCAGACTAAGTCCGCGAGCACGTCCCTACGGCAATGCCGCGCATGGTTTGCCTTTATAAATCAAAGGGACCTAGATGACTTGGCGATGCATATGATTGGACTCGATCAGGAGGGTATTGGCGAAAGTTGTACGTGCGTGTGTAGTGTTAAACCGTTCCTGCTTGCTGCCAATCCATGGTCGGGAGACGCTCCTCATACAGAGCACAGAGAGAGAGGGATCGCACTTTAGTCTAGGGCTGAACAATTGATGATCATTTTGGGACTGAAATCACGATCTCAGACCTCGTGTTTTCGAGATCATAAACGTTGCGGGTTGTGTCCACGTTTACGAAGCAGGTCACGACGCACTGGGGATTCCCCCAATAATTTCTTTCACCGTTGCTTGAATGCTCTGCGCCAATCTGTTTTGTGCCACTGCAGTATGGACTTTATTTGTACTATATGCAAGTCCGTGCACAGCAGCACCATCGAGCTGCGTGATGACAAATAAACGTTCCCACTAACAAGTAGCATTTTAAATGAGGAGGCGAACGGGGGTCGCTAAGTGTGCTAATCGCTAAAGTGAAATACAGATTCGACCCAAAATAAGTGCTTAGGTGCACAGTCGACTTTAAACTGATGTCTGGTTAGAACTGCGTTAGGTTGGAGAACCAGCAGCTATGAACAGAAATGTATTTCAATCAATACGTACGAAGACATAAAATGAGATGACGGCTACATTTGCAATTTTGCAGACGCTCTCAGACCGGAAAACTTAAACGGATGGCGTCGTCATGACGAAGAGTTCGATGTCAAATGTATATCAAATATTTATCATCTCATCTATAATATTTTGCACCACAGAGTACTGAGTTTCGAGAGCTACACAATAATAGGTCTCCAAATTACGTTTTAATAAATTTAGCTTTGCTATGGCACAATGATTTTATTGACATAATCTGAACTCTACGTACACATATACATTAGTACAAAATGTAAAACATTTGGGGGTTTCTAAAATGCATTTTCAAATACACAATTATACATAAATATTCTTCAAATTTCAATCAAATGTAATCTTATAACCCAGTGTCCATGAAAATGAAAACCATAACTGATATAAAGTGATCAGAGCATGTATGTTGTGATGGTGTTCGGTGGTCATATTGAAGATTTAACAGCCTTTGTGCGTATGGTGAATGAATAATTTTACATCCAAGTGAGTATGCAATTCTTCAGAATTACAAGAAAAATTGTGCTTATTTTGATTTTTCAAAAGTATCGGTGCAGTATCGGTATCGGCAGATTCTGCACAGCCAGTTAGCGGTATCGTTATCGGGACCCCAAAAGTGGTATCGGAACAACACTACTGAAAATGGACTTTTCGAGACTCATGGACTCTTTCAATTTGGTGCAGTGCGTGTCTGGCCCCACTCATAAACAGGAACATACGTTAGAACTTGTCCTTACTTTTGGTTTATCCATCCATCCATCCATCCATTTTTTGCCACTCATCCAGGGTCGGGTTGCAGAGGCAGCAGCTTCAGCAGGGAAACTCAGATTTCCCTCTCCCAGCCATGTCTTCCAGCTCTTCCGGGGGGATCCCCAGGAGACATAGTCTCTCCAACGTGTCCTGAGTCGTCTTCGGGCTTCCTGCCGGTGGGACTTGCCCGGAACACCTCACCAGAGGCGTCCAAGAGGCATCCTAATCAGATGCCCCAGCCACCTCATCTGGCTCCTCTCAACGTGGAGGAGCAGTGGCTCGACACTGAGTCCCTCCCGGATGGCCGAGCTTCTCACCCTATCGCTAAGGGAGAGCTCGGACACCTTGCGGAGGAAACTCATTTTGGCCGCTTGTATCCGAGATCTTGTTCTTTCGGTTACGACCCACAGCTTGTGAGCCTCTGTGAGGGTAGGAACGTATATCAACCGTCAAATCAAGAGCTTCCCCTTTTGGCTTTGCTCCCTATTCACTATGACAGACTGATACAGCGTCCGCATCACAGTGGACGCTTCACCGATCCGCCTGTCGATCTCTCGCTCCATCTTCCCCGCACTCGTGAACAAGACCCCAAAATACTTAAACTCCTCCACTTGGGGCAGGATCTCTTCCCCGACCTGGAGTGGGCGCACCATCGTTTTCCGACTGAAAACCATGGTCTCAGATTTGGAGGTGCTGCTTTTCATCCCAACCGCTTCACACTCGGCTGCAAACCGCTCCAGTGAGAGTTGGAGATCACGACTTGAAGAAGCCAACATTACCACATCATCTGCCAAAAGCAGAGATGCAATCCTGAGGCCACCAAACCGGACACCCTCATTACCCCGACCTTTGGTTTATTTATCTCAAATTTGAAAGTGTTGGACGATATTATTTCTGATCACATGATGGTGCTCTTTGATGTTGTGTTTTCCTCTGCTGCTGTAAAACCTACTACCAGTGAATACCATCGCCGGATTTTTAACCCCCCCACTGCTAGTCGGTTCTCTGAACCCTTTGATCAGCTCTGAGTTCCCTCATCAAACACAGAGTAACTCAGCTCTTGGTTGCATTCTACATGTAGTAATATTTTGGATTCTGTGGCTCCATAAAAAATCATGCGGCCAAAAGTAAGACTGGAGCCATGGTTTAATGAAAGAACTCGTGCAGCTAAACCAGAATGCCGCAAAGCTGGACGCAGGTGGAAAAAAGACAGGTTGCAGGTCTTGTATCAAACCGTTAAAGACTGCTGGCACACCTATCAAAGCAAGGTGAAAGAGTCAAAGAGGATCACATGGATTCATGACAACCTCACAAACTGGCCACATTACGTGAGAATACAGGACTGTGTGTCTGACGTGCTTCTCTGTACCACAGGGACGCAGGCAGGGAACTGTTCTGCCTCCCTTCCTCTTCACCCTCCACACCTCGGACTACAAACACAACACCCTTACCTGTCACCTACAGAAGTTCTCTGATGACTCTGTGATAGTCGGCCTCATCACTGACAGACGACTGGTGTCAACAGAACCGCCTCCAAATCAATGCCGCAAAATCCAAAGAGCTGGTGGTGGATTTCTGCAGGCACTGCACTCTCCACTAGCACCAGTGAATATCCACTGAACAGATGTTGAGAGAGTCTCAACATACAAGTACCTCGGTGTTCGTCTGCACAATAAACTGGACTGGAGCGACAACACAGATACTCACTATAGGAAGGGTCAGAGCACACTCTTCCTACTCAGGAAGCTGAGGATTTTTGGGGTTCCTGACTGGTTGCATGAGTCATTTTCTATGGTGCGGTCTCCTGGGCAGGCGGCATCTTGGGCCGGGACAAAAAGAAAATGGGCAAACTGGTGAGGAGGTCCAGTTCTGTCGTGGGCTGCTCCCTGGACTCTGTGGACTCAGTGGGGGGCAGGAAGATTTTGGCAAAATTGTGCTGGACAACCCATCCCACCCGCTCCAGGGCATTCTAACAGCACCTTAAGTGATGGACTGATACACCCTCGCTGTGCAAAGGAGAGTTTTTTTCGCTCCTTCCTGCCGGCGGCTGTCAGACTGTTTTACAAGAACATTGGGTTGACTCTACATCCTGACAGGCTTAGTGCAATTGGGCAGTCCTAGGATTGAGTATTGTACTCAATACACCATACTACTGTACTTTTATTCAATGGTGTACTTATATTGACCAATGTTGTATTTTGTTTACCATTGCAGTATTTTTATCATTGCAGTATTTTTATCATTGCTGTATTTTTTTTATCATTGCAGCATTTTTATTTATTTCCCCTCTGTAGTGTGGACAGATTTACCTTTGGACTGTAAGTGTATAAGTGTGATATATGCGGCTATACTATAAAAACACTGAGTCTACCAAAAGATTAGACTCTCTTCTTTCATCCAAAAAAAGTATTTATCTTTCTGTTTTTTTGCTGACATAAAAAATCGCTGAATTTGGTCAAAATGCTAATTTCTGAGAAAAAAAGGAGAAAGAGAGCTTTTTGTAAAAACAAAAATTTCACAACCTCGACTTTAAAGCTATTTTTTCTTTTGTGATGTAATGCTTTCTTTCTATAAAATAACAAAAACAGCACGACAAAAAGTGCTTTTGATAACAAAATAGCAATTTGCCCATGAAAAAGTTATTGAATGGTTGAAATGAACAATACACAAAACGGCGTAAGTGACAGTGTGTGCATGTATTTGTGCGTGCATGTGTACACCCCCACCTGAAAAGACTCTTTTTTTGCGCATAGTATAAACTGAAACAAGGCAGCACAGTGGACGACTGGTTAGCATGATGGCCTCACAGTGCAGTGGTCGTAGGTTCTATTTTGGCTCTGGGCTTCCTGTGTGGAGTTTGCATGTTCTCAGCGTGCCTGTGTGGGTTTCCTCCAGGTACTCCGGTTTCCTCCCACATTCCAAAAAACATGCATGGCAGGTTGATTGAACACTCTAAATTGCCCCTAGGTGTGAGTGTGAGCGCGGATGGTTGTTCGTCTTTGTGTGCCGTGCGATTGGCTGGCAAGCAGTTCAAGGTGTCCCCTGACAACTGCCCGAAGACGGTTGGGATAGGCTCCAGCACACCCCTGCGACCCTAGTGAGGAGAAGCGGTACAGATAAAGGATGGATAATAATTAAACTCAAAAAGTTTTTAAATAAGTAGCTTTATAGCATTCATCTTGTTCTCGTTAAAATGGGTTTGAACTTTTCTCTTTTTCCAGACAAAAAAAAATGTCAAATTCATCAATACTATGTTAGCAGGATAAACACAGTCAATGATACACATGCATACATTCAAATATATTTATTTTCAATGTAATTCCCGTTGGTAAAACTGCACAGAAAGCTTAAGCTAAGCTATAGTTTCCACGTCCATCCCTTGGGGTCAGTATTGACTCGATTTACATAGCTTGTTTGTTTAGCATTAAACAGCTTTGTCACCACAACCAACCTCATTTTGTACTGCATGTCAAAACTCCTGCTCTCTGTGCAAAGAGGTACCCATAGCGCACCATCACATGAGTGACACTATTATTAATGAAGCACGAGAGAGCAACGTGAAACGCCAAGGCCCATCTATTGTAGAGTGTCATTGATGAAGGTCATAACTGGCAAGTTCATATATAGTAAACTTAAAAATAATAACAATAAATTCTGAAGTTTTGTCTGCTTCGCTGGGTTAGAAGCCAATCTTATTCTAGAGTAATATAATTCATTATGGAGGTTTGATATCAATGTAGTTTATGTGCAGTGTGTTATGCATTTTGTGGGTTACTTTTCCAACTGCTCTTATTTTCATTTTCAGTGAATGAATGGTTACTAAATTAGGATCCTTCTGAGGAGAAAAATGAAGAATGGTAAAGGAAAGCAAGGCAGGCCGATGGATTACAGTTGTGGAACCACGCATGTCATCTTATTCAAGAGGACTTATCAGAATTGTATCTCAACATATGTATTAATTTTATAAAAAAATTTGCAATTGTGTAAAGCATGCAGAGTCGATCCGCTTTATGCATTAACAAATACTGTAAATGTATTTTATATAGTACTTCCTCTATACATGATGGATACAATTGTATAACTAAAGAAACATATGAAACAATCTTGTACTTATTTGATAACCTTTTGGTTCCCAATATGGGGATAAAACATTTCTACATGTTGCTATAAATTGAAATAAATACTGTATTTTCACGACCATTAGGCGCACTTTAAAGTCCCAAATTTTCCCCAAAACTAATGTTGCGCCTTGTAATGCACCGCACCTATTGTATAGACTGAGTAACTCTCTCGACCATTGGGCCTGATCCCCTTGGGGCATTTCAGAGTGCATGTTAGCACACCCTGCTGGCCAAAGTCGGAGACATGTATGCTTCGAATTGACTGTGACAAATACATTATCTGAATACGTTTTTTGGTGATGTCGTGGTCTGTCTTATCATTCATGTTATTGCAAGCAAGAAACATCACAGGTTTAGACAACAGAATTGCTGAGGCTGACTGACTCCCAAGAAGCCATTGCTGTAATTTTTTTTGTTATTTTTATTTCTTTTGCGGATATGAATGGCATGAGAGATGCATTTTTTGTGTCCATTTTATTTCTTTGTTTCATTGTTTGCTTGTGTTCTGTTCAGAGATATTTTTGGTTTTGATTTGAACCGGGACTCTAAGGAGTGCGGTGACCAGTGACATCCCTCCCCTGACGTTTTCAGTTAGATGTGTTGCCATAACACCTCTCAGTCTGAAGTGCTGCAACTGGCAGAGATCCCTTATTTACATGGGTGCTGGCATGTGCAAGCTAGCATGCGAGACCTAGCATCTGAGAGCTAGCATGCAAGAGCTAGCATGCAAGAGCTAGCATGCAAGAGCTAGCATGCGCCTCGTAGTGCAGCGCGCCCAGTTTAAGTATTGAATACAGAAATAGCACCCTCAACTGGTGCTGCGCCCTTTTGGCCGTAAAAATACGGTATCTGACATTTCACCCATGCAATCCAGCAGGTAAGGTGGAAAATCATTATGCTTGTCTGCAGCTCCTCATCATCTAACGCTGTGGTCCCATTTGTATTTTTCTTAGTTATGAATATGTACAGCAAATTCAAGATACCAATACATAAGAGTGCACATGAACTTTATTTAAGAGCAGAAATACTGATGAACTTGTGAAAATCTGTTGTGGAGTTGTCTAAGTTGATGCCTTTTATTCCTGTATTTATCACAGACTGAACAATGTCATTGGACCAATAAATTGATCTAAAAAAAAACCCTTTGCAAATACAGTACTTAACAACGTTCGAAGGACAACAGGTCAAAGATAAAAGTTTTATTTGGCACTTATATAATATGTAGTGACTTATTTTTAGAAGCATTTGTCAGCAACTGTACAGCACAAACTAGTCCCAGATCTTGTGTCACTACTTTGGCCATTGGAACTGCCTAGAAAATAGATGTTTCGAGCAAGTGAGCGTTGATATTCAGTGTCCAAAATGTAGTTGTAGTTGGTTTAGCTTCCCATTATAATGACAATAGCTCAGTTGTGTAATGCTTCTTCCTTTCCTAGCTGTGCGGTGAATGTTTTAACTGCTGTTGTATTTTAATAATCTTAACTACCACAAAATGAACTTGATTAAATGTAAATTGAGGCAATAGCTGTAATCACCCATATCTTGTTTTGTAATTGTTGTTGTTGGTGTTGTTGTTGCTGTTTTGTAACCTATCCTGTTTTGCAGCATCGTGGGAGGGTCTGACTCTGTTTGGAGTACTAGTCACAACTGCATTGGTGCAGCAATAGGAACCTACGTCTTACCTGGCCAATGTACAGAAAATGGGTCTCATCCAGCCTGTCTCCAGTGTCTGGCCGTCCATCGCAGTCTTACTAAAGTCAAACTAAGCACAAATATGTAGTACATTTGTTTTGAAAATTGAAGTTTTATTTTGATGTGTGTTGGTGATTCTGATAATTTGGGAGTCCCAACTAGAAATAGATAATACTGGATATTGTATGAGTTAGCAGTTAGTGCTCATAATGTCAACAGCCAGCACACTCTAAATGAAAGAAAACAAAAATGATTCCACTAAAGACATGTGATTAGTGATATAATGTAAATGCAATTTGACTACTTCTGATTTTAACAGGGCGGCACGGTCGACGACTGGTTTGCATGATGGTCTCACAGTGCAGAGGTCGTTGGTTCGGCCTTCCTGTGTGGAGTTGCATGTTCTCCCCAAACCTGCGTGCCTGTTTCTACCCATATTCCAAAAACATGCGTGGCAGGCTGATTGGACACTCTAATTTGCCCCTAGGTATGAGTGTGAGCGTGGATGGTTGTTCGTCTATGTGTGCCCTGCAATTGGTTGACAACCAGTTCAGGGTGTACCCTGCCAACTGTCTGAAGACAGCTGGGATAGGCTCCAGCGCCGCCCACGACACTTGTGAGGACAAGTGGTGTAGATAAAGGATGACTTTAACCTTTTAATGACCTAATTATACAAACGTTTCCATCGACACAAATAGCATCTGATTGAAAAATATAATTACCTACTTCATGCACAAAACAAAAATATAAACAGAACACTTGTTTTTGGTCCCATTTTCACGAGATGAATGCAATTATATAGACATTTTGTATTTGAAATAATATGCCATGACATATTTTCAGTTATTCGATAAAAAATGTAAAACATACTAAGACTGATTACCTTTTCTCACTATATTTTGAAGAGACATTAAACAGACCCGTATCGAATGACAAATGCTTCCAAGGACTATTCCAAGGTTTATTTCTATAGCACATTTAATAACAGTAAACACATAAAACAATCTTCTTCTTCTTTTCCTTTCGGCTTTTCCCTCCATGGGTTGCCACAGTGAATCAGTTGCATCCTTCTGCCAATATACTCACCATCTCTTCTCTGGACATGTCCAAAACATCTCAGTCTGGCCTCTCTGACTTTAATCTTCATTCCCCTCCTTTCCAGGGCAAACCTTCATGCCTCCAGCTTCTCCTCCACATGTTCCCTGCTCTCACTACATATCCCAATGTCATCTGCAAACATCATGGTCCATGGGGATTCCTGTCTATTCTCGTCTGTCATCCTGTCCATGAACATAGCGAACAAGAAGGGACTCAAAGCTGATCCCTGATGTAGTCCCACCTCCACCTTGAACTCCTCCGTCACGCCTACAGCACACCTCACCACTGTCTTACAGTCCTAATACATGTCCTGTACAACTTGAACATACTTCTCTGCTACTCCAGACTTCCTCATACAGAACCACCATTCCTCTCTGGGCACACAGCTTTCTCCAGATCTACAAAGACAATGCAGCTCCTTTTGACCTTCTCTGTACTTCTCTATCAGCATCCTCAAAGCAAATATTGCATCGGTTGTACTCTTTTTTGGCATAAAGCCATACTGCTGCTCACAGATGTTCACCTCTGCCCTCAGTCTAGATTCCACCACTCTTTCCCACAGCTTCATTGTGTGGCTCATCAGCTTTATTCCTCTGTAGTTTCCACAGCTCTGCACATCTCCCTTGTTCTTAAAAATGGGCACCAACACACTGCTTCTCCATTCATCGGGCATCTGCTCACTTTCTAATATTATATATCGGTTGAACAACCCAGTCAGAAATTCTACTGCAATCTCTCCTAGACACTTCCATACCTCCACAGGTATATCATCAGGGCCGAGTGCCTTTCCGCTCTTCATCCTCTTCAATGCTCTTCTCACTTCATCCTTACTGATCTTTGCTACTTCCTGGTCCACAGCAGTCGCCTCTTCTTCTCTTTGTTCTCTCTCATTTTTCTCATTCATAAACTCTTCAAAATACTCTTTCCATCTTCCAATGAAACCACTGGCATCTGTCAACACACTTCCATCCATGACCCTAACCTGCTGCAAGTCCTTCCCATCTCTGTCTCTCTGCCTTGCCAATCTGTATAGATCGGTGTCCCCCTCCTTTCTGTTCAATCTCGCATGCAAGTCATCGTAAGCCCCTTGTTTGGCCTTTGCCACTTCCACTTTCACCTTCCGCTTTATGTACCTGTATTCCTGTCTACTTTCTTCAGTCCTCTCACTGTCCCACTTCTTCTTAGCTAACCTATTTCTTTGGCTCCATTTCTGCACCTCCTCATTCCACCACCAAGTCTCTGTATCTCCTTTCCTCCCAGATGACACACCAAGGACATTCCTACCTGTCTCTCTGATCACATTTGCTGTCGTTGTCCAGTCATTTGAGAGCTTCTCCTGACCATCAAGAACCCGTCTCAACTCCTTCCTGAATGTCATACGACACTCTTCCCCTTTCTACTTCCACCATTTTGTCCTCTGCTCTGCCCTTGCCTTCTTTATTGTTTTCACCACCAGAGTCATCCTACACACTACCATCCTATGCTGTCTGGCTACACACTCATCTACCACTACTTTGCAGTCGCTGATCTCCTTCAGATTACACAAGATGTAGTCTACCTGTGTACTCCTACCTCCACTCTTGTAGGTCACCCTATGTTCCTGCTTCTTTTGGAAGCATTTATTCAGAACAGCCATTTCCATCCTTTTTGAAAAGTCAACCACCATCTGTCCTTCTGTGTTCCTCTCCTGGATACCAAACCTGTCCATCACTTCCTCATCACCACTGTTTCCTGCCCCAACATGTCCATTGAAATCTGCTCCAATGACAACTCTCTCATTTCTAGGGATGCTCTCAATCATTTCATCAAGGTCCAACCAAAGTTTCTCCCTCTCTTCCAGCTCACAACCTACCTTTGGTGCATACCACTAACAACATTGATCATCACACTTCTGATTCCTAGCTTCAGGCTCATCATTCTATCTGACACTCTTTTTACTTCCAGGACGTTCCTAACAAACTCCTCTTTTACAATAACTCCAACTCCATTTTGCTTCCTATCTAGACCGTGATAGAACAACTTGAACCCTGCTCCTAAACTTCTTGCTTTGCTCCCTTTCCACCTGGTCTCCTGAATACATAGTATGTCCACTTTCCTCCTCTGCATCATGTCAACCAGCTCTCTACCTTTTCCCGTAATAGTTCCCAGATTCAAAGTCCCTACTCTCAGTCCAAGACTCTTTGTGTTCCTAGTCTCTTTCTTCCTTCGAACACATCTTCCTCTTCTCCTCCTTCGAACGCAATAAGATGCAAAATTACACAATAAGATGCAAATGTCATGCTCAGCTCAGGTTGCACGCCAGCACAAATAAATGTGTTTTTGAAAGTGGCTTAAAGCATTCAATCGAAGTAGCAGAGTGAATTTTCAGAGGAAGCTCATTTAAATTTTTGGGTCCAGCGAAAGCAAACACCCTGTCCCCTCTGGTTTTCAACCTTGAGCGTGGGCTCTTGCGGGTGTATATAAACAGCATTTCCGACAAGTATGTTGGGGGCAGACTGTTCAAGGATTATAAATTATAAGTATGTGAATTACTTTTTCCAAATGGACAAAATAAGAGTTTACTGTAGCAGTCGCAGCTGGAAGAAGTTTGCTTCAACCACTGTGCTGATTTGCTTATCTTGTTTAAAAGAACCGTCAATCATGACGCCAAGATTCTTTACAAAGCAACTCTGAGGAACACCAAGAACAAAGGTATGGTCTGGTTCACCAAACACAATTTCTTCAATTTTAGACTCATTTCATTGCAGAAGATTTTATGTGAGCCAATCTTTAACTCCTTTCATACAGTTTTGAAAGGACTGGAACGACACCCATTTAGATGTGAGTGGCATATTTATTTGAATATCAGCAAAACAATAAAAGAAGATCAGATGTTGGAAGGCTTTGGACTACCAGAGTGTGTTCTGACAAAGAAACAAGCTCAAAGTGTCTGAGACCCATATGATCTCAGCAACACTCAATGATATCTATGACAGAAGCTGCAACGACACATTGAGATCTGATATTCAAGATTTTTGGAGTAAAAAACAACAAAAACGTTTTACACAGTGAGGCACTTGGAGCAATTCCAGTTGACTCGATAGGGTCATGTAGCCTATTTAAAACATTAAAGGGACACATAACTGATGTTAACATTTGCACTTACATAATAATTTAGCATAAAAAAATGACATCAGTACTTATATGCTCCCTCTGAAAAGGTTTTTTAGTGATGAAATTTACGAAAAATTGGAACGCCCCCTTTTGGTGCTCGGCTTTTTATTTTTTTTCCAGTCTCAGCATCAAAGCAGGGAGGCAAGTAAGGTAATATTGCTTGAATTGTCAGTTCTGTTGTCTAAAACGGTGACCGATTGCCACCAAAATGCAAATGTACATTACTACTCTTCTCCACTTCAACTTGCGTTATCATGTGATCACCTCCACAAAATCATAAATACCATGCCGATTGATTCTCATTTTCATAAACATCCTTTGGTTTAGCTGTTATAGAATTTTTTTTATATAATGCTGCAAATGGATTTTCAGCTCGCATTGTATACTTTTTCTAAGTATTGCATTATCTCAAAAGGGAAATGCTGGACAAGGAAATTAATGACTTTACAGTCTTCAGGATGTCCCTTCACACGATGGAAAGGAGGACATTTTCATAAACATCCTTTGGTTAAGCTCTAATAGAATTCTTTTTTTTGTGCTGCAATATATCCTAAGTTTGCATGCCAACTTTTGCTGCCTTTTGATTTTGACGCATTTGTGCTCCTTTTTAATTTCATACATTGTAAATAGAGTTTTGAAATTACTTTTTACCTTTGGCTTCTTGTTGTTCTATTAAATCTGGTGAAATTGTTATTACTTGTGTTTTGTATTCCTTGGGGACCGAGAGTGATTCCCTTCCCTGTAACCTAACCCTAGATGGCTGCTAAACAATATGGAAGACATTTTCAGGAGAACCAATGTTGCAATATTTTCTCAACTTCTTACTCTAACTTGGTGCATCAGTCATTCAGAATCAGAATGCCCTTTATTGTCATTGTACTCAGCGTGCATAAGCAACCTTCGGTTTAGCTGTCATAGTAGTATTTGTTTTTAGTGCCGCAAATGCATGATCAAAATCACGCTGTACACTTTTTCTAAGCGTTGCATTATCTCAAGAGGGAAATGCTGGACAATGAAATTAATGACTTTACAGTCTTAAGGATGTCATTTCACACTATGTAAAGGTGGAAATTTTTATAAACAACCTTTGGTTTAGCTGGAATATTTTTTTTTGCGCTGCAAATGCATGATCAGTTCGTGCTGTACACCTTTTCTCAGTGTTGCAATATCTCAAGAGGGAAATGCAGGACTATGAAATATTTTTTTTGTATGCTGCAAATGTATTGTGTGTATTGTATTGTACTGTTGCATTATCTCAATAGGGATTTGCTGGACACTGAATTAATGCCTACAGTTTTTAGGATATCCCTTCATGCAATGCACATTTTGAAATTTTAAAAAACAAACTTTCATTTAGTACTTGAAATAGCATTTCAGCACGTGTGCTATACACTTTTTCTACACTGCAAAAAAGGTTTCGTTGGACTTAATGAAAAAAAATGTTTTTCTTGCAGCTAAATGTATTAGTTTTTCCCAAATTAAGTTTATTTGGTTGAAAGTATCATTTTCAATTGAATATAAATAGAAAACATTTATTTTGCCAAAGCCAAAACAAAAACAAGTCATAGATTCAACCCATAAACCCATGCAGATATGGGGAGAACATGCATGCTTACTTTGTGCTATTTTTTCTAGGTTTATCATATTTACGTGACGAACCTATGAATAAATCGTGTTAAACTTTGTGCGAGTGATATATCATGTACTGCCCTCGTAGTAAAAAAAAACCAGAGGGTGAAATTTAATTTGGCGTAATCATCACCACCTTTGTCAGGTTTACATGGAAAAAAAAACTAAAATTTATTATTCAGTACATGATGAAAGGGCATATACTGTGATGGTCCGTTTTGTCCTGTCATGTTTGTTTGTTTTTGTCCTGCTGGAGTGGGGGCGTTTCCTTCCAGCGCTTCCTTCTAGGTCATATTGTCATGGCTGGAGAGACGCGCCCACCAGCCTCGCACCGGTCACTCGTCACGTTCTTGATTACAGGGCTATACTGTGATTTATGTCCTATGTCTCCTTGTCCTTCAGGAGCAAGCGATTTTCGTTGCGTTTTTTTCCTTGCCTTTTGCAAGCGTTTTTCGTTCCCGTCGTTATTTTCCTGGTCTGTTTTCCACCAACGTCATTTGTTGCACTTTGTCGGTCTCGCTTATGAATTGTATTTTTTGTAAAATAGATATCTTTGTTAAATTCATTTCCTGTGTCTGCGCTTCAAGAGTCCTGACCTTTTTCCAGAGATTCCGGAAAAACATAACAGAATATTCCAACCATGGATTCTGCGGCCAGAAAATATTTACAAGGCTTTGGCCAGCCAAGGACGAATGAAGGGGACAGCAGGAGACTGAACTTGCAGATCTCCGCAGAGCAGTCGGCCAGCTGGCCCATCGTTATGAAAACTTAGATGCCCGCATAGGCAGTATGCACTCACGCCTGGATTGGGTTCCAAGCCGAACACATCCGCGGCCGGAGCTATTCTGCCTGTTTACCACGGTCGCGAGCCGAGCTTGCCTCATCCCTCCCAGTATGGAGGGGAACCCGGCCTATGTGGGCAATTCATCCATCAGTGTAGCCTAAATCTACGATCAACAGCCCCTTACATATGTTCATGACAGCATCAGAGTAGCTTTCATGATGAGTCTATTTACTGGCCAGGCTAGTGCTTGGGCGTATCCTACAACTGGACGTATTCTACTGAACGTGGTCCAAGTGGACCGAATATGTCAAGCCTATAGGAAGCGACTTCAATTCAAACATTAACATAACATACATTTTTTCTTTGTAGAACTATAGCGATGTGAAAGGTTCCTCTTCTCCTCTGTTAGTCTGCCTGTTTTTTTCTTCTTTTCATTTCTCTTTTTTTTGCACAAAATGGAAAAGCAATAAATTGTAACACTTTTTTTCCTTTTTCAATTGAACATGTAACGGGCTTTTCAATAATAAAAACAAAATTAAAAAAAAAAAAAAAAGAATTGGTACCTGTACACATTTTCTACTCTGCACCAATTTGATCATCATCAAACTTTACATTTACTCTCTGAGGAAACGTATTAGTTTCAAAATCCTGAGCATCTATCTCAATATATTTAGGACAGGTCTTAAATAGTTGCTGAATGTTGTGTTGATTCACTTGTTTGTTTGTAGGAAATATGTGCAATGCTGAGCTGACTTCACCAGTTTCACAACGTTTCAGTGTTTCAATGTCAGTTGTTGACATTGGAGTACCTTTGGAACGAGTTCTTATTGTGTTCAACAACTCTGCAAACTCGCAGTCTTTCTGCCTGACTGTCTTTCAGTTCTACAATTTGAAATTGAGTAGACCACAAGTTAAAACCGACATCAACATCCTTTTACCGTTGGTAACTGGAAAAAATCTCCAACAGCAATTGCCTTACCTGAGCAAAGGGGTAAAAGTCACCAGTTTGTTTAATTTGTCTTAATCTACCATGGATGTAAGATATTTTGTTATCTACCATAGATACTTCATAGATGAGAATCTCCAAATCACTGTAGTTAGCACGCATAGAATTAAGAGTCTTGTAACCTGGGTGATTGTAATATATGGTTGCTTCCGTTTCCCTCTTGCCACTCTTTATTTTTTTAGTTACACAATAATCACGTGGTTTTGTTTTTATTTTATTTATTTATTTATTTTTACTTAAGAACTTCAATATATATAAACAATACAAACAACAAGGATGTATGATCTACTTAACTGGTCCAAGAAGATTAGGTAGTAACAGACAAACAATAAACAACAACAACAACAAAATAACAATAAAGATAACAATAAATAAAATACAACAAATCTCAAGGTTACTTCCTTAATATAAGTCGTAGTCCTTGGATATGTTTCTGGTCCGAATAGCTTTGGGGTTCATGGAAAAACGTATATCATCCATATACATTGAAAATAATATTTTAAATACAACATAAATTTGGTCGTTGATTTGCAAATTTTACACAGAGAAAATGAAACTTAGCCAAAATTAAGAGGAGGTTAACAATATACATTTTATCTAAACACACTTTGTCAAGGTCAGGTAGCCCAAAAAGAATAGGTTGTATTGTCACCAAAGGTTCAATTTTTGAATTGATGAAATTATTCAAGTCAGTCCAAAAGATGTGTGTATAAGTACAGTCCCAAAACATATGGGATATTGATTCTTCTTCATTTAAGCAAAATGAGCATGTTAAGTCAATGTCAATTTTATATTTTTGTAGCTTGATTTTGACTGGATAACACCTATGAAGAATTTTGAAAGTAACCTCTCACTTTGTTTCTAATCAAGTACTTCTTGGGCAGAAGCCAAGTAGATTTTAAATTTATGTTTTTGTATAAATTATTACAGTAAGAAACTGCTACAGATTTGGAGACAATATCCCTTTGAATGATTTCTCTTACACGGACATTTGAGGCTTCATCGCGTAATATTGATCATATATTACCAAAAAAAAAAAAATCCTCTTGGATTAAAATTTGGAATGCAACAATTCGGCCCTTTCGGAGCAGAAATTAGCAACCTTCGAGAACCATCAGGTATTGCATCAAATACAATCGAGCATTCACGAGGCGTAACAGAGATACCATTGTAAGGGTTTTTCCAGAACCGCTGGAAAAAAGGTCGGGGCTCTTTAAAGCGCAGACACAGAAAGATGGATTTAACAAAGATATTTATTTTTTTTAAAAAACAGTATATACCATAGGCAAGACCGACAAAGTGCAACAAAGGACGCTGGTGAAAAACAAACGCACCAGGGGAATAACAACGGGAAAGAAAAACGCTTGCAAAAGGCAAGGAACAAAATTGAAACAAAAATCGCTTGCCGCAGAAGGGAAAGGAAAGCCAATTGACAAACGAGCACAACAGAGTAGTGATGGGTCCAGCGACACTGAGGCCTCGATGCGCAAGCCGAGCTTCCAGGGCAAACCCCGTGTCGGTGCGCGTACCGCTTTAAGAAAGTCACGTGACCACTACCGGAACCGTGTCCGCGCGCTAAACTGTGTTCATAAGGAAGCGCATCTGTCAACAGGATGGACGCTCAAAACAAGCATAGAGTTATTGGCGCGTTACTTTGCGTTAAATATCCGCAAGATGGAAGACGTCACTGTTGATGCGCACTCAGAGGTGCAGCGCTATATGTCAGCAGGACACGTTGCACGTACGGAAGACTCGCTCTTATACTGGAAGTCCATGGAGGCAACGTTCCCTCACCTATTTATATTGGCCACACAGGCGTTGTGCACACCGTTGTCCCTCAAAAAAAAGAAATAGACTGAATAACAAAACGCTGGAGAAACACATTTTTTTAAATAAAAATCTTTAATTACAATGAGTCCTTTGTCATTCACAACACTTTTACTTGGGCATTCAGACTGATGTTCACTTAATTTATCAACTGCAATTTTTTTTTATGAAATTGTAAAAATAATGTAAATGCAAATGCCTAATCAATGGAATTGGATAAAATCAGTTTGACAGATCAGTGTCAGATGACCCTGTCAAATGTTTCCTGCAAGTCCACCAGGTGTCAGTATTCAGCAACACAGTGTCAACACAGTGTGTCACTGTGTCGAAACGATACGGGATGCCTCATCTACCCATCACTACAACCGAGATAATAAATGAGAAAGAAACCACTTACGAATGAACACAAACAAAATTTGCGGAAAGCAACAACGAGGCGTCTAACAATTCGCAGCTTGGGACCATGATCAAGGAGAATCTTCCGACACTAAGTTGACTGCACGAATTCCTTAAATAGTTCCGCAATCGATAGCATAACGAGTGGCTGGTGGGCGCGCCTCTCCAGCCATGACCCAGAACGACGTGCCGGGAGGAAACGCCCCCACTCCAGCTGGGTAAAAACAAACACACATGACAGAACAAAAAACGCACCATGACAACCATAAGCGGGGCAAAATTCTACATAGGTATACATCTGACCTTTTTCATTCAACAACTGGGTGACTAAGAATATAATATTATCAACCCACCTCTCAATAAATAACATTTTATTCTTCTAATATCCTGATTATTCCAAATATAGTATCTGTGAGGAGAGAAATTGTGCATGTAAATCATCGACCAATACATTAGAAGTTCACTATGAACATTTGCAAATTTAACTGGTAATTTTGAAACATTATAATTACATCTCAACAAAAATTCCAGACCCCCTACTGACTTGAAAACATGGGTAGGAATGAAGTTCTAAATTGATTTGGGTTTTTTTAGATAAGACTTGATATGTTAAATTTCAAATGTTGCATTGAGAGAGGAAAAATCTAAGGCATTAAGGCCACCACAGGACAAGTTATTTAACATAACATTCTTCTTTATATAATGTATTTTATTTTTCCAAATGAAGTTAAACAAAATTTTATCTATCTTGACACATATGTCTTTCGATACATCAAGAGCCATAGCAGTAGATATTAACCAAGAGAGACCTTCAACTTTAGCAACCAAAACTGGACCAGTTATGGACAGATCTCTTTGAAGCCAAAAATGTAACTTTTTTTAACTGAAAATATAATTGGCATAAAGTTATCAATTAGTCTTTCTTTTTTGTCTTTTTCAATTATGACGCCAAGATATTTAACTTTATCTTTGACAGTAATTCTTGAGAAACTCCCAACACAGCATTTTTTAACTGGAAGAAAATCACATTTTGAGTTCACTTTGAGACCAGAAGCTCGAGAAAAAATTTTTACAGCTCGGCATTCAACACGATCATCCCAGACATCCTCGTCGCCAAACTGGACATTCTCGGCCTCCCTGCCCTCACACGCATCTGGATTAAGGACTTTCTGACCAACAGACCCCAGACTGTGTTGCTCGGCCCCTACACGTCCTCCACCCGCATGCTGAGCACCGGTTCCCCTCAAGGATGCGTGCTGAGCCCTCTCCTGTACGCCCTCTACACCTACGACTGCAGCCCGGCCCACGGCAACAACACCATCGTCAAGTTTGCTGACGACACGACAGTGGTCGGTCTGATCTCGGAAGGTGACGAGACAGCCTACAGAGAGGAGGTAAAGAGACTGACAGCTTGGTGCAAGGACAACAGACTGCACTGCAAAAACAAAGGAGATTGTCGTCGACCTCAGGAGGAACAAGACGGTGCCGCCCCCCCTCTGCATCGAAGGCGTGTGTGTGGAGAGGGTCCACACGTTCAAGTTCCTGGGAGTACAGATCTCCGACGACCTTTCTTGGACTCACAACACCACAGCAGTGGTAAAGAAGGTCCGCCAGCGTCTGCACTTTCTGAGAGTCCTCAGGAAATTCAACCTGGACAGGAAGCTGCTGCTAGCCTTCAACCACTCGTCCATCGAGAGCCTGCTGACGTACTGTGTCTCCACCTGGTCATTCATATCTTGTCGCGGTAATGCCTGATCCAGGAGAGGGCGTCATCTGTGACATCTCGAAGATCCTCGTCGGAACAGTGAGGACCAGACGGACAGTGATGCAGGATGTGATCCATCGTCTCTTCTTCTCCGCATATACATCTTGCGTCTGTCGCTATGTTCCAGCGTAATAGATTGTTTTTAGTCTTGCCTACCCCAGACTCCACCTGGTACAGCGGCTGCACTGAGGCGGACAGAGTGAGGCTCCAGAGGACAGTCAAAACAGCGCAAAGGATTATTGGCTGCCCTCTCCCCTCACTATCGGACATCTACACCGCCCGGTGCCTCAGAAGGGCTCTCAACATCGTCAAAGACAATACCCACCCAAACTCACACCTGTTCGACCTGATGCCCTCTGGCAGGCGCTACAGATGCATCAAATCGAGGACCAATAGACTGAGAAACAGTTTCTTCCGAGAGCCATCTCCATTCTGAACTCTCACACACACACGAGAACACCCGTACCTTGCAGAACAGCATTGTGATGTGTTTTTATATACACTATTCAGTACTAAATTCCATTGCACTCTTATTTATTTATCTAATTTATATATTTGTCTGTATTATTGTTGTATTGCACTGGAGAGGGGAGCCCTCTAATCTCGTTGCACACTTGAGTACAATGACAATAAAGGGATTTCTAATTCTAATTCTAATTTCTAATTCTAATTGCTTATCAATTTGAGATTTTTCATTTAGAAATAGCGTTGTGTCGTCTGCTTGTTGGGTGATCAATAAAGTTCTGTTTGCTGTTGTGAGACCTTCAACTATTTTTGAAGTTAACAGAGAGTAACTGCATCGGAAGAAGTAAGAGAAATGCTGAAATCGGACACACTTGATGAATCCCTCGGTTGATATCACGTGGTTTTGTTTCCATAGTACATCTGTAAGCTTGCGTAGCGCTACGTCTGACGTCACTGAAGTCACACACCGGCGAGCGCTTAGGAGGTAGATGACCACTTCAAGCTGTTGCCGATAGGTGACTTAATTCCTTCAAAAGTATTATCTTGTTTGATTCAAAGTATTCTAATAAGCTGTCAACTGACAGGTGCTTCAACCACCGAACATATCATTCGGTATCCCAATACTGGTGAACTAAATCATTTGTTTGTTTGAGCGTGCTAATAGTAGCCGCTAAATTCTTATTTGGTTGAATGGTACCTGGATGGATATTATGGGAAGTGAGCACCGATAAAGTCGTCCTGAATTGCCGGTAGTTTTGTTTATTAATACCTTTTATTTTGGTATTCCTTAAAATAGTTTTGAGTTGATGACGTTTAGTATTTTTGCTAGTGATGGGTAGATGAGGCATCCTGTATCGTTTCGACACAGTGACACACTCTTGACACTGTGTTGACACTGTGTTTCTGAATACTGACACCTGGTGGACTTGCAGGAAACATTTGACAGGGTTATCTGACACTGCTCTGTCAAACTAATTTTATCCAATTCCATTGATTAGGCATTTGCATTCACATTATTTTTACATATACGTACTTTCATAAAAAAAATCTTTGATATTCGAGACGCAGTTGATAAATTAAGTAAAAGTGTTGTGAATGACAATGGACTCATTGTAATTAAAGATTATTATTTTTAAAAAAATTGTTTCGCCAGCGTTTTGTTATTCAGTCTTTCTTTTTTTTTAGGCAATTTCCCCCGCCTTTTGAGAAGACCCTCTCACAAGGCACTGAATAGGCCGGTGTGCACAACACCTGTGTGGCCAATATAAATGGGTGAGGGAACGTTGCCTCCATGGACTTCCAGTATAAGAGCGGGTTTCCGTACGTGCAACGATATATTCCAGATTTTGAACATTTGATGTAAATACATTGAGGTTTAAATTGAAAAGAGTTGTAAAGTAAATAATGTAATTATTAATTGGTCCGGTTTCACGCAGGCCAGGTTCCAGTTCTTATCTCCCTCGATGGAAATTGGACATTGACAGCAAACAAGTACAGACTTCCACATGAAGAACAACAACGACAACCACAATAATTCAGCAGTGTGGTAAGAGGTGCTACAGTCAACTTTTCTTCAACATCATTCACTCAACTACTTCGACCAACATCAATCACATTGACATTAATATGGAATATACGACTGCGCAGGACTCTCTATCCGGTAAAGGAATATCAGAGTTTGAGCTTAACGTAGTTCATTAGATGTTGCTGCATCCTGTGTATGAAAGTGTGAGACTGTAAAGTGCTAAGCGTGTGACTGGTGGAGCGGAACAGGGTATGTGGTGCAAGAATGGAATGTTTTAGAACAGACGGTGTAATGTTCTGCCTTCTATTTTATAAGAAGTCACGCAGGAACAGTGATGCTGCAAGCTTGTGTCTCTTTATTAACTGACTCGCATTCTCGTCTATGTGCATACACACTTGTTCGTCTGGTAACCAAACACACATATCAGGCAATACTGGTGACCAATGATATAACTGCTATCATTACATCTCCCTTTCAAACGTTAAACAATGCCTATGCCTTTTTATTTATTTATATATAATTTTATAATATTATTATTATAATAATTTAGTTCAGTTATCAATTATTTTCACTTCTAATCATCATCTATCTTTTTTTTTTACTTTTTCTTTTTTTTTATGAGCTAAATTTTTAGCAACAATAACACAACATTAAACATTTTCAATAAGCCTGTCCGGTGGTCGTCTAACTCTTTTTGATCTTCGAAGAGGTTCAGTAATCCCAGAAGTTGCTGGTGGTTGAGGTCCGTGCTCCCTCGATGTATCCACCTGCTTTGCAGCCTCAGCCTTATCAGAAGATTTCTCACAGTCCTCGGGAACCTTCAGCAAACTCCTTCTGTTCCTCCTCACTCTTTGTCCATCCTTTGTTTCCACAATGTAAGATCTAGGTCCGGCTTCGCTGAGGACAGTCGCTTTTCTGTCCCAACAATTAGGTCCCTCGATCCTTACAGTGTCTTTCTCAGAAAGAGGATCCAGATGTTTTGTAGCTCTGTCATATGCGATTTTCTGTTTGAGTTTGAGCATTCTCCTCTTTTCAATCCAAATGTTGTTGTCATGTCCTTGTGGTATTTGTGGAAGCGTGGTGCGAAGCTTACGGCACATAAGTAGCTCAGCAGGCGAAGCTCCACACTCCAGAGGTGCAGCTCTGTAACTCAATAGGGCAAGGTAAGGATCAGATGCATCATCCTTGGCCTTCCTTAGCAGTCTCTTGATGATTTGCACTCCCTTCTCAGCCTGGCCATTTGCCTGTGGGTGTAATGGGCTTGAAGAAACGTGCTTGAATCATATTGCTTTGCAAACTGTTGAAATTCTCCACAGTCAAATTGCGGACCGTTGTCACTCACAGCACACTGCGGAATTCCGTGTCTTGCAAAGAACCCTTTCATGTGCACAATAATGGACTGTGCAGTGGTACTGGTGAGTTGGGCAATCTCAGGATAGTTAGAGTAATAGTCAATAACGATAAGAAAGTCTTTGCCATGTAAATGAAACAAATCAGTGCCTACCTTCTGTCAGGGAGTTGTGGGAAGGACAGCTACCAGCATTGGCTCTTTGACTTGTTTGTGTTGATGTTTTTGGCAAACTTGGCATTTTTGAATCATTTCTTCGATGTCTTTGTTAATGCCCGGCCAGTAGATGGCTTCTCGTGCTCTTCTCTTACATTTCTCCACACCCAGGTGTCCTTCGTGAAGACGTTGAAGCATGTCCTAGTGCATCGTTTGTGGAACTAGAATCCTGCCCGTCCTCGACGTTGTGATGCAGCAGCTCTCTAAGGGACTTTGTCCTCGACGAGAGGTTTGGAATGAACTTGCCCAGGAAGTTTATCATCCCCATTGCTCGCAGAAGTCCTTTTTTTTCGGTTGGAGCTGGCATGTCCAGTATCGCTTGCACTTTGGTTCTGTCAGGCACCACTCCATCTGCTGTGAGCTTGTCTCCCAAGAATGTCAATTCTGTAACTCCAAACAGACATTTCTCTCGTTTTAGTTTAAGTCCATTCATTTGAACTCTTTGTAGCAGTTTCTCAAGTCTCTCATTGTGTTCTTGTTCCGTGTTTCCCCACACAACCAAATCATCAATGTACACACGGGTTCCTTCCAGACCTTCTATGATTGACTCCATAGCTCTGTGAAAGATCTCAGGTGCAGACTTTATGCCAAATGGCAGTCTCAGAAAACAGAAACGCCCAAATGGTGTGTTGAAGGTGGTGTACCTGCTGCTTTCGGTGTCCAGCTTCAGCTGCCAAAATCCATGCGATGCATCTAATTTGCTGAAGTACTTAGCACCTGCCATGTCACTCAGGATTTTGTCACACTTGGGAATCTGATAATGTTCTCTTTTAATGTATTCATTCAGATCTTTATGGGTCGAGGCAAACACGTAACTCTGCGGAATTCCTCTTTTGAACACATGTGATGGAATTAACCCAGTCGGTGGGTTCTTCCACTTTCTCTATGACTCCGATCTGTGTCATTCTGGTCAGTTCCTTTTTTAATCTATCTTTGAGAGGGGCTGGAACTCTTCTCGGGGCATGTACTACAGGTTTAGCATCTTCCTTGAGCTGTATTTTTTAAGTGTAAGGTAGCGTACCTTGTCCTTTGAAGACAGAAAAGTAGTTGTTCACTATACTCTTACTACCTTCACTCTGCAACACTTTGTTGTTCTTATTGACATGCATGCTGTTGATTTGGTAAATTCTTTTTACCCGTCCAAGCTCTTCAGACGCCTTGTCTCCAAGGATTGACTACAGTCCACTTGGCACAATTGTGAATGTCAGTTTGTGTTGTCTTCCCTTTGCTGTCACTTTTAGCCTACAACATCCCTTTGTTTTTATTGGCTGATTGTTGTAGGTTTTCAATTTCATGGCCTTGTCTGTGACTCTTTCAGGTTTCTCTTCAAGTGATTTCAAGTCTTTTTCATTAATTATGTTTGCTTTTGCTCCTGTGTCTATTTTAAAAGTAACTAGAGTCCCATTGACAAGCAGTGGTGCAATCCATTTGTCTTCTTTTACTGCATTAACAGCTTGCTCTGTGTCACCTCTATTTTGTTGCTGCACTTCGCTTTTGCCGTGTGACACGATTTTGATGAAAAAAGTGTCACTTAGGTCATCACTATCATCTGTGTCTTCCTGCACGGTGTGCACTTTCTTCTTGGTGTAGCACATCTTAGCATAGTGATTTTGCTTTTTACACTTAGCACAGGTTCTCCCAAATGCAGGACACCGTTTTGGCTCGTGCCTTTCTCCACACTTTTTACAGCTGAATGGAGCTTGATCATTTTCATTGGTTTTGGTCTTTTTCTTGAATTGCAGTTTACCTGTCCTCGTCACTGCCTTCACGGACTCAGTTTCTTCATAAAATGGCGCTGCTTGGAAAGTTAGCACATGCTGTTTTGCTAGCTCGTTAGCTTGGCAAGTCTTTATTGCACTTTCCAATGTTAGGTCCGCTTCCCTCAACAGCCTCTCTCTTAGCTTCTTTTCGTTAGTCCCGAACACAATCTGATCCCTTATCATTGACTTTTTCAGATCACCAAAGTTACAAGACTTGGCTTTAATTTTGAGATCGGTGAGGAAATTGTCAAAGGACTCACCGGGCTGTTGGAGTCTTGAACGAAACACGTATCTCTCATAAGTTTCGTTTTTCTTAGCAAGACAGTGTTCATCAAATTTTTGTAGGACCTTTTCAAACTTGTCTTTATCTTCAGGTTCATCATACACAAAGGTGTTTAATACCTCGATGGCCTCGGCTCCGGCAATGGTTAGCAAAAGGGCTATTTTTCTTTCGTCCGCTCTGTTACCGACTCCCACGGCGGCAAGGTAGAGCTGGAATTGTTGCTTGAAAGCCCGCCAACTCGCGTCCACATTTCCCGTCATTTTCAGCGGTTCTGGTGGCCTTACGGAGTCCATCTCGCGTCAGTCCTTTTCTTGACTCGCGACCTGGTACCATGTAATGTTCTGCCTTCTATTTTATAAGAAGTCACGCAGGAACAGTGATGCTGCAAGCTTGTGTCTCTTTATGAACTGACTCGCATTCTCGTCTATGTGCACACACACTTGTTCGTCTGGTAACCAAACACACGTATCAGGCAATACTGCCAACTAGTGACCAATGATATAACTGCTATCATTACAGACGGTGATAACCGCAAGGAGAGGGCGGAGACGAGATGACTCAAGCACAACCAGGAGGAGCCACCACGTGATTCTGCAGGGGAAGAAAGACCAATAAGAGCAAGCTAAAGTTAACTGCAGGATACACATAGCCAATAGAATCATGCCAGGATGCCTTTGTTGCTGTGCCATTTGAATATTGTATAGTATGAATCATTGCTGGGCAACTCGGATGTAGAGTACGTCTGCTGGTGGCAAGAGAGGCGTACAGAGTTGTATTGAGAGGGACCCGAGACCCAGCTGCACATGTAGTAAATCTGTGTATTGGGAATAAATCCACTCGTGCGTGAAAATGCCGGCTTCCTGATACCTTTCTATTGCCGAACGAGCGCGCATATTGTTGGATGAGTGAGAGTTGGGTAAGGTCACAAATTGGAGTCAGATTGCTAATTTGAGTTTACGTTGATTTAAAATTAAATTCCAACACCGGGATCATGAATGTTTTTGTTGTGAACACTGTAAATATATATAGATATATATGTATTTCTTTTCTTTAATATTGTTACATTTTCCATCACAAATTATGTGTCTACACTTTGAACATTTTTCCAACTTCCTCCCTGAGTTGAACTTTAGATATCTAAGCCTAGCCCAAGGGTATATTATAGATGTGAGCATATTATGTTTCATTCTGTTTACTAATTAATATAATTGATAATTAATATAACATCAGGATATTAATTCCATGTCAATCTGCAAATCACTGCAGTTAGCATGCATAGAATTAAGCTTCTCTTCAGCGAGTGGTGTGTAGTGTAAGCGACAATCTTTGCTCATACTAAATGTGTGGTGAATAGTAGATGCGTGTAAATTGTAGGCAGCAATCCCTGTAGGAGCTGTTATCAAAACACAAATGTTATCAGGATGGCGACAGATTGTTGACAACCATCTTGTTGCTTCATATTGAATAGGTTTTATTAGGTGACTTACTTCTCTTTTCCAAATGTGCATTTTTTTGTTATTTCCAGCTAAATCAGGAATATGTTCAACGGGTTCTTTGAGCATTTGGTTTCTATCTTTTTGTTCCTTCTGACATTCTAATCATTTGAGTTCTTGCCCCGGAAACAGCTCACACAAGACATTTTCTAAAATGCCATCAGAATTAATCAGGTTCTGGACAGATTCAAATTAATTTGTTCCAATTTCAAATTTTCATGTTGAATAGCTTTTATTAGGTGACGTTTTCCTGTTCCGGCACCACCTGTGATAAATACATTTAATGGATTAGGATTTTTGCCTGCTACCTTGTCCAAACACCATAGTCAAATCTGATAGAAAACAGATAATTGTGTCTCATTGAGCGATCTGATCAAATTCAAGCTGTTACTTGTGCTCATGATGTTACTTCTCTTTTCCAAATGTGCATTTTTTTGTTACTTCCAGCTAAATTCCATTGCACTCTCTTATTTATTTATCTAATTTATATATTTGTCTGTATTATTGTTGTATTGCACTGGAGAGGGGAGCCCTCTAATCTCGTTGCACACTTGAGTACAATGACAATAAAGGGATTTCTATAAATCAGGAATATGTTCAAGGGGTTCTTCGAGCATTTGTTTTTTTTGTTCCTTCTGACATTATAATAGTTCGAGTTCCTAAAATGCCATCAGAATCAATCAGGTTCTGGACAGATTCAAATTCATTTGCTCCAATTTCAAATTTTCCTCTAGTGATTTCAACAACCAACTTCACAGAATGTCTTGAGCCATCACAACATTTTAGTTGTGCTTTTGTGCGGTATGGCAAATACAACTGCATCATACTTTGATCAAATGATTTGGGAATTTAGTCTCAGAAAAGCGCATATAACGAACAACTGCTGGTTTTGTGCATATTCTTTTAGTGATAAAACCGTAATCATTGTTTAGTTTAATCCGGTTGTATTTATAAGGTAAAAGCCATGCTTTTTTCCAATTTACGTCCACAATCTGAGAATTCCAAAAAGATTTCCCTCTGGGCACAATTTTGTTATTTTTTAATAGAATTCGTCGTATATGCTGATTATTACATTTTATGTCTATTAATTCAATTCCGTCTAGTGTTAAAATAGAATCTGTAGGAGCAGCTTTACTATATTTTAAGTGGTTTGCCATAAGATGAATCAGACCATTAGGAATGGCACGTATTACGAAATTAAAGATTTTGAAAGGAATTGGGAAGTTGTGTACAGACATGAATTGCTCATAAGATAGCATATTACCCAATTCATCAAATAAATTTAGGAGGTGATTAATTCCTTTTTCATGCCATTTGGGAAGAAATAGAGACTTGTTTCTAACAAGTATATTGGAGTTGTTCCAAAGGAGAGTTTTGTGAGGTGAGAAATTGTGGACAAAGGCCAATACCCACGCAAGCAGGGCCTGTTGATAAAATTTGGAGAGTTTGATAGGTAATTTGGTTGGCACAAAATTACACTGAAGAAGAAAGTGAAGTCCTCCAATTTTGCTGAAGATGTAATTAGGAATAAAATACCAGATTGAATTTGGATTAGAGAGACACTTCTTTAACCAGGTGATCCTAAATGTGTTAAGAACATCACAGAAATTCAGGACTTCAAGACCCCCCTCCGCTTTGCAATTAGCTAGTACTCTATTCTTGAGTTTGTGGGATTTATTTTTCCAAATGAATTCTAAAAAAAATCTTATTTATTTCAGTGACTGTTGACTCTTTCACAAAAAGAGACAAAGATGGATAAACAAGACGAGATAAACCTTCTGCTTTTGAGAGGAGTACCCTTCCTATTATAGATAAGTCCCTTTGGAGCCATAAACCAAATATCTGTCGAGATTTTTTAAGTCTGTCTGAAAAGTTTAAATGCTGTCTAACTATAAGATTCATCCAATACAGAATCCTCGTAGTCATGTAAGGGTAAAATTTCACATTTGGTTTTATTTAGTTTTAATCCCGAAGCCTTGGAAAAGTCATCAATCAATGCTATAGAATGAGCTATCTGTTTTTTATCTTTTAGAAAAAAGGCGGTGTCATCTGCAAGTTGAGAGATTCTAAGTTCCCTGCCAAAAATGGTGATCCCTTCCAGTATTCTGTCATTACGAATATAAATAGATAATAGCTCTGTAACAATAATAAACAAGAAGGGGGAAATTGGGCAGCCCTGCCTGACCCCTCTGTTGACAGAGAATCTATTAGATGTTTTCTGATTTACCATCACAGAGCTATTGATATCTTTGTAAAACATACGGACAACGTTAACAAAGTTGTTCCCAAAACCAAAAGCCCGAAGAGATTGGAAAAGAAATGCGTGTTCAACCGTGTCAAAGGCTTTATAAAAGTCCAGGAACAAAATAAGAGCCTTAGATTTGACATCATCTGCGTAATCTAGCAGATCCAAAATTAGTTTTATATCACAGCTGATGTGGCGATTTTTCATAAATCCTGTTTGTTTTCTGCAATGATGGAGTTCAGGTCTTTCTTCAGCCTGTTTGCATAAGCTTAGGCCAAGATCTTATACTCTATTGTTAATAGTGTAATGGGGCGCCAATTTTCTATTAATAAGGGATCTTTATTAGGTTTGGGAATAAGCGATATAACTCCTTGCTTCATTGTAGTTGTCATCTCTCCCCGACTGACGCACTCGCTGTACATTAAATTTAAAGGAATATTGATGTGATCCCAGAAATGGACGTAGAATTCAACAGAGAGTCCGTCAATTCCGGGGGATCTCCCCTTTTTCATGGATACGAGAGCATCTTGAATTTCTGCCAAGGACAAATTTGAGTCACAAGAAAATCTAAAATCCTCTTTGATCAGAGGAATACTGTGGACTTTCTTCATAAACCTCTCACAGTCGTTTTTGTTAAATGTGGTTTCATATAAATTTTTGTAAAATTTACTGATAAAATCAGATATCAACCTTTGATCTTGGGAGGGAGTTCCATCAATATTAAGAGCAGTAACTGAGTTTCTTTTAATGTTTCTTTTCTCAAGAGCAAAGAAATAACTAGTATTTCTTTCCCCATTCTCTAACCACCGGGCCCTAGATCTAATAAATGCTCCTTTTGCCATATCTAAATATGCTTGGTCCAATTGTAGTTGAATCTCTTTCAATTCAAGTTGTTCTTCTTCGGTTAGATCGTTATTTTTTTAATAAATAGTCAAGCTTATCCAGCAGATCAGATTCATGGAGGTTTTTCTCTTTCTTTAATTCTTTACTTCTTTTTATAGAAACACATGGGACCTTAAATTTGAAAAACTCCCATTTCCTACTAAAGTTGTTGTCCGCCCGATCATTTAGAATGTCATTTATTAAGGATTTGATGGAGTTATTGAATGAATCGTCACTAAGTAAAGAGTTGTTAAATTTCCAGTATCCTCTTAAACCAGGGTTTTCTTGGGTTTTACCCAATTTTAAAATTATTTGCATGTGATCTGTTAATGGGGCATATTGATGATGAACTTCTTTTACAAATTGAAGAATAGATGATGATATTAAAAATAAATCTATTCTAGATTTCAGTGTTGCATTTCTATTACACCAAGTGAATTCCACCACATTGGGGTTAAAAAATCGCCAAGCATCAGTCAGGGAGAGATTAGAGCAAAGCAATGACACAAGGTTATTTGTTGATCTCTGGGATAATCTAGGAGGATATCGATCCTTTGTGTCGTCTGGGCACTCGTTAAAATCTCCACAAAGAATAGTGACAGCTCCATGGTATTTTTTGTTGAGGTCCTATAATTTTGAATTTATTAATTCAAATAATGTTTTATTAATTAGAATTAGAATTAGAAATCCCTTTATTGTCATTGTACTCAAGATTAGATTAGAGATTAGAGAGCTCCCCTCTCCAGTGCAATACAACAATAATACAGACAAATATATAAATTAGATAAATAAGAGAGTGCAATGGAAAATAATACTGAAGGGTATATAAAAACATATCACGATGCTGTTCTGCAAGGTAAGGGTGGTCTCGTGTGTGTGTGTGAGAGTTCAGAATAGAGATGGCTCTCGGAAAGAAACTGTTTCTCAGTCTATTGGTCCTCGATTTATGATGCATCTGTAGCGCCTGCCAGAGGGCATCAGGTCGAACAGGTGGGAGTTTGGGTGGGTATTGTCTTTGACGATGTTGAGAGCCCTGCTGAGGCACCGGGCGGTGTAGATGTCCGACAGTGAGGGGAGAGGGCAGCCAATAATCCTTTGCGCTGTTTTGACTGTCCTCTGGAGCCTCACTCTGTCCGCCTCAGTTCAGCCGCTGTACTAGGTGGATACACAGTACGTCAACAGGCTCTCGATGGACGAGTGGTAGAAGGCTAGCAGCAGCTTCCTGTCCAGGTTGAATTTCCTGAGGACTCTCAGGAAGTGCAGACACTGGTGGATCTTCTTTACCATTGCTGTGGTGTTGTGAGTCCAAGAAAGGTCATCGGAGATCTGTACTCCCAGGAACTTGAACGTGTGGACCCTCTCCACACGCGCGCCTTCGATGCAGAGGGGGGGCGGTACCGTCTTGTTCCTCCTGAAGTCGACGACGATCTCCTTTGTTTTTGCAGTGTTGAGTTGCAGTCTGTTGTCCTCGCACCAAGCCGTCAGCCTCTTTACCTCCTCTCTGTAGGCTGTCTCGTCACCTTCCGAGATCAGACCGACCACTGTCGTGTCGTCAGCAAACTTGACGATGGTGTTGTTGCCGTGGGCTGGGCTGCAGTCGTAGGTGTAGAGGGCGTATAGGAGAGGGCTCAGCACGCATCCTTGAGGGGAACCGGTGCTCAGCATGCGGGTGGAGGACGTGTAGGGGCCGAGCAACACAGTCTGGGGTCTGTTGATCAGAAAGTCCTTAATCCAGATGCGTGTGAGGGCAGGCAGGCCGAGAATGACCAGTTTGGCGACGAGGATGTCTGGGATGATCGTGTTGAATGCCGAGCTGTAGTCCACAAAGAGCATCCTTGCATAGCTCTGCTGTTGTTCCAGGTGGCCCAGCACAACATGCAGAGCAGTGTCGATGGCGTCCTCAGTGGATCTGTTAGCCCGGTATGCAAACTGGTAGGGGTCCAGAGTGGGAGGAAGGCAGTCCCTGATGTGCTGGAGAACCAGCCTCTCAAAGCACTTCATGATGACTGGTGTGAGAGCAACAGGACGGTAGTCATTCAGGTGGACGGCGGGTGACTTTTTGGGGACAGGAATAATGGTGGAAGTTTTCAAGCAGGAGGGGATGACTGCTTGAGCCAGGGAGCGGTTGAAGATCCTGCAGAAAACATGTGACAGTTGGTGGGCACATGCTCTGAGGACCTTGCCTGGAATTCCGTCGGGTCCAGTAGCTTTCCTGGGGTTAACAGCCAGGAGCGCGCGCCTCACACCGTGTTCCTCTACGGTGAGTGGGGGGGAGTTGGAGCATGAAGTGCAGGGGTGTGACGGTTGGGGCGAGTCAAAGCGAGCGAAGAAGCAGTTAAGCTCCTCTGCCAGCGATGCACTCGGGTCTACAGAGGTCGTGCTGCTGCCACGGAAGTTGGTGATGCTCCGTAGACCCTGCCACACCTCCCGTGGTCTGTTGCTGGCAAGGTGGGCCTCCACTTAAGAGTGTGAGAGTTAAATCCATATATGTTGCAAATGATAAATTTAGCATTGTCTTGTTTAACTATCAACAGAATCCATCTACCATCACTAGCAGATATTGTCTCAAGAACCTCTCCCTTGAATTTATGCAAGAAAATCAAGACCCCTGCAGAATGATTAGTGCCATGGCTAAAATAAGATAGATTCCCCCATTGTGTTTTCCAAAAATTAACGTCTGACTCGCCAGAATGTGTTTCCTGAAGCAAAATTAAGTCAGCTTCTGATTTTTTACAAAACAAAAAAATTGCCTTACGCTTAGTAATATCCCTCAGACCTTTAACATTTAAGGACACATCATTAAGAGACTTAAACAAATGATCCATGAAAACAGAGTAGAACACTTAAAATTTTGAAATACCAGACAAGAAATGCGCTTTTAGAAAATAAACATCTGAAGAGGTGGTGATTAACAACCATTTAAATTATCTAAGCATTTAGTAAAAGAACATGTTGCTCTCACGGCACAATCGTGAGTTAAACAAATTTGAAGAATAAAGGATCTAAAGTATGTGTAGACTATTTAGTGATTGAAGATGTCAGACAGTTGTAGGATGAGTGATTAGTGCAACAAAGTATAGGAATGGTTTAAAGAAAAAAGAAGAGTTTAGTAATAATAAATAAATATATAAAAAAAGAAAATAAATAAATAAATAAATGAATAATAATTAAATAAAATGATCTTCTTTAGCATTGTGGCTCAGAGAATGACGACCTACCTAAAGCAAAACAACTTGATTGATACATCGGTACAGAAAGCCGGAATACCAGGCTTCTCAGGATGCTTAGAACACACTAGCATGATATGGCATCAAATCCAATCTGCAAAAAGAGAAGGAAAAGATCTACACGTCTTATTCCTGGACCTAGCCAACGTCTTTGGATCTGTCCCCCATTCTCTCATCTGGACAGCCTTTGACTTCTTCCGTGTACCGAGCAACATCACAAACTTGGTCAGAACCTACTTCCAGGACTTGCAGGTTTGTGTTACAACAGCAGAGTATACAACAGCTTGGCAACCACTGGAAGTGGGAATAATGGCAGGATGCACCATCTCCCCGCTGGCTTTCACCATGGCAATGCAGATATTGCCACGAGGTCTGTTACTGCTGCGCGTCTCCCTGAAACCAGCTGGCTGAGTGGCCCTACGTTTCTAAAACAACCCATGAAAGTCCAGTCTGAAGAAGACACCTTCTACCTGGTGAACCCTTCAACAGACCCAGATATTCGTCCCCTGGTGTCCACAATGAGCACAACCATGTCGACCAAACATTTAGGCTGGCAGCGCTTCTCTAAATTTTAGAGCTGGAAGTCACTGACCCGCGCTGTTGCTCGCCTCACTCACATTGCTCGCCTCTTTCAGAAGAGTCCTTTTACCAAACTAAGTAGTTGTAAAGGCTGGCATCATTGTCACCTTACCATCTCCATCAACGAACTTTCGCAGTCTGAAAAAACCATCATCCACGTTGTTCAAGAAGAGTTCTACGCACTCGAGTACACCTGTCTGCAAAAGAAGGAAACTCTTCGAAAAGACAGCCATCTCAGAACCCTAGATCCCTTCATCGATGCCGATGGCCTACTGCGAGTCGGATGTCGTATCAGAGAAGCACAACTCCACCAGGAAGAAAAAAATCCTCTTATTATCCCTGGCAAACATCATATTGCAACACTCTTGGTCAGACACCACCATGAGAAAATTCAACATCAGGGACGACTGTTCACTGAGGGAGCCATTCGAGCTGCCGGTTTCTGGATCGTTGGTGGGAAAAGGCGTGTGTCACGTGCCGTAAACTACGTGGCAACCCACAAACACAAAAGATGGCTGATCTTCCGGCAGACCGTTTGTCTACTGATCCTCCATTCACGAACGTTGGCTTAGACACGTTCGGCCCACGGACTGTGTCTTCACGCCGCACAAGGGGTGGCGTCGCACAGAGTAAGCGGTGGGCGGTGTTATTTACCTGCATGAGTGTACGAGCTGTCCACATAGAGGTAATTGAATCGCTTGACACCTCAAGCTTCATAAATGCTCTCAGCCGTTTTTTCGCTCTGAGAGGTCCTGTGAAGCTCATCCGTTCTGATCGAGGAACCAATTTCGTCAGCGCTTGTAAGGAGCTAAAGATTCCCTCGAATATCGACCACTCTTCAGTCGAGAAGTTCCTCCTGGACCAAGGATGTGCATGGGAATTTAACGTTCTACATGCCTCTCACATGGGCGGATCATGGGAGAGGATGATTGGAGTGGCACGTAAGATCCTGGACTCCATGTTCCTCCAGCTAGGAACTTCAAAACTCAGCCACGAGGCACTCACCACATTGATGGCAGAGGTTGATGCTATCATCAACGCCAGACCTCTGATTCCGGTGTCTACTGACCCAGATGATCCTTTCATTCTTACACCAGCAACTCTCCTGACCCAGAAAGTGAGTCTTCCTTCAGCTCCAGTGGAAGACTGGATTAAGGACCTCCACAGGTCCCAATGGCGCCAAGTCCAACATCTGGCTCAGAATTTTTGGGATAAATGGAGGAAGCAATATCTCGCATCACTTCAGCCACGACGGAAGTGGCAGGCTCCCAACCCTGACCTTCAGCCTGGAAGCATTGTCCTTCTCAAGGACAGTCAGTTTGACAGAAATGAGTGGCCCCTGGGATTGATTACTCAAGTGTTTCCCAGTAAAGACGGCAAGGTACATAAAGTCGAGGTCAAGGTCCCCAGGAGAGATGGAACTCAACTCTACCAACGTCCTGTCACAGAGACAATTCTCTTACTTGCTCCTGACAAGAAATAGAACTATGTTTTGGGCTTTTATGTTGTGACATTCGAGAATGCCAATCGGGGAGTGTCCTGCCTCTGCTAGGCAGATGATCTCCTCTTATTCAGACTTCCTGTTTATAGTTTGTTACTCTCTCTAACTTTACTTATTTGTTTCTGTAAAGTATGCTGACGCCTTTAAGAGCAACGTAGTCAGTCACATGGTTAAAAATCCCGGAAGTAGTGCCGTCGTGCGAACGTTGCCTCGTTTCTTTCCGCCAGTTCTGTGGGTCATTCCAAACAACTTGCTACATCTTGAGCAGCCGTGGCATCGTCGTTTCACCCTTTCAATCGTCAATAAACCTGGAGTTGACTGGTCAAGCTGGTGTCCAGAGTCTTGATGAGCGGAAGGTGTTGAGCTTACTGCCTTCGCGTTCAGGGAACTTAAGGAAGGCAGGACAGTTTCTATTTCCTTGCTTTTGTTGTAAGCCATGATGAGCTAGTTTCTGTTTTGTTATGAGTCTGCTTCAAGCTCTAATAAAAGCGGAGGCGGCGGGCGGGAGGACAGGGGGTCCTACGGAGCTGCGAGCAGGTCAACTGCTCGCTCTCTGTCCCTCCCTCCCTGCTGGCCGGTAAAACAGCGGATCCCAACTGAAGAATATGTTGTCTTGATTGTGCGTGGTCGTGCGGTATATGCCGTGTTTGTAGACGGGTAGCATAAATCTGGCGTTGTTGGTCAGGCCTTCTCTGTACCAGAATTGGTTGTAAGACGCCTGCGCCGGTTCTTCCCACTCTGTTTCGTAGTTGTCGTCCGTGGTGTTGTTGAATGTGGTGATGGTCGTGTTTCCCTGTATGGCTGTCTGTTCCGTCAGCGGTATCATGTTAGATACGGTGCATCTGGCCCCCGTGACCCGAAAGGCTCTGTGATTGTATATGAGCTGGAACCAGTCCCTGGGTGTCAAGTAGTTGATCCATGTCTGATTGGGAATGCGGTGATAGCCCGTATTGTATTCCAATGGGTTTCTGTCTGCGCCTTGTGCCGGGTAGTCGCATTTACCGTTTTCTATGTAGGCGTAAAAGCTTTTACTGAATCTCATATTATGTCTGCTTGTTCTTTTATGTATAGCATGTAGTCGACCCAGTCCTGTTCCGTTATCGGTGCGCCTAGCTGGTCGTCGGTAGTATCAGCTTGCCCGCCCACCCCACCGGTTGCTTCAGTTTCAGTTGTATCCCCCTTGTCAGACTGGCAAAAGAGTTCGGTAAGAGAGTATGAGAGTTCCTCACCAGTCTCAGGATCAGTTGGTCTTCTTCCGTGTTGCTCAGTATGTCCCTCATCAACACGTCTGAGCTGGGCGAGAGGAGTGTTTGCGAAGATGAAGAGGCCGCCTGTTCTGCCCCTTGCGGCGCTGTCGGGTCCGTGTTCTGGAAACCGCCCTCCGTCAGTTGCGGCGCCACGGATGCCTGGAGGTCCTGTTGCGTCGGCCCGCCCGTGATCCTGCTCAGCGTTGCTGCCGCCTCGTTTGTTGTCGTAGTCGCACCAAGCAGGTTGGACGCTTGATCAAGTCGTTGAAAAGATTCCTCGCCTCCTGTATCAGCGTGTTTCCCAGCGATACTGCCGGATCCGCTTGTCCCAGCAGTTGATTGGCCGCTTCCAGCGCCGCTGTGACCGCCGCCGGGTTGTAGCCAGGTTGTCCGGCCACCCTCAATGCGACATCTATAGGTTTTGCCAGCTGATTGTGGATGTCCAGTATTTGTTGCAAACGCTCTTGCAATCTGCTCGCTATCGATGGTTCTGGCGCACCTGTAATAAAAACAGCGGTTAGTTATGGCGTCTTTCTCCGCCGAGACGAATTGCCACGGCGGTCTGTTAGTTGTCAGCAGGATCGGCGTTCTGGCCATCTTGACTGGGTCTCTGAATTTGTGCGGCACTTCCGCCGGCGTCCCCTCAAATATCCGTTTGCACATGTCTATGTTGGCCGCCGTGATGAGCGGTTCCTCCCACGCCACGATGTCTTTTCCGCAACATCCCGAGAAGCTGAAGGTGTTTTCGTTGTGCGCTTCTGCGTAGTTGTATAGTTTCAGCAGAGGCCTGATGAATGATGTTTATCCTGTATTGCTTAGACCATGCAACACCAGCGTGTTCTTTTTCGGGTGCAGCTGCAGAGCCCACATCTTGAAGTCGTTGTCGAACCCGTCCGGGTCGATGTTTTGGAATCTCAGGTACCGGTGGATGCTTGCTGGAGTCGGCGCCTCCGACGGCAGGTTCTGCAACAGGTTCAGCTTTCTGTGCGTGGTCAGATAGTACAGCCTGCAATTGTGGATCACCGTCTGCAGGTTCGATCGGTGCAGGTGATTCTCTATGATGTCCGGAGCTTTCTCCAGCATCTCCTGCAAGGTCAACGCATTGTAATTGTGCATGATGTCTTTGGTCACTGGGTTTTTTATGTTTTCCTCCGACTGCCAGCGCACCAGCGGGCTCTGCGTAGCAATGGCCGACGCCTCCATCAGTATCATGCTGTTGGTCCATGCAGACATGCGCTGTTTTGAAATGTATCGGAGGAGAGCAGGCAACGATCTCACCTTCTGGCTTTTGAAGCATCCAGCATTGTGGAAGCACTGGTTGAAAGTACGTTTGATGTTGTCCGAGCGTTTGGAAGTCGACATGAGCACGTGGTAATGCAGGACGTTGCCTTCTGACAACTCGCTTGATACGAGCCATCGCTGCGAGTTCATCTCCAGCCACTCGAAAAGGCTGCTTATCGCCTGGATCGTGATCACGAGTGCGTTGAAGGTGTGTATGATTACCTGCGTCACCAGTCTCATGTAATCGGCGTAGGTCGATTGCGCGCACGCCTTCTTGAAGTCCTCGCTTATGTCTTCCGAGCAGTAGATACTGTCCAGCGTTATTGCGCGCTCTCTCCAGTCTTGTTCCGGTCCTCGTAGAGTACTAATGCCTCGTCCGTCCCCACCCCCGGCGGCCACGGAGAATCCTGGTTGTCCGCTTCCTCCTTGTAGTTGTTGTTGATGTCTCGGTCGTGATAGTATTTCTCGTAATCCGGCACCCTGTAGTGGTTCTCCAACTTCTTGAGTTCCAGCAGCTCCTGCAGGTCCATGGAAGGCTCCGGGAACCTGGTCAGCGTCACCATCCGATCCAGGGTACCCAGCTGCGCCTTCAACGTGGTGTTTTTCAGCCTGAATCTCGTGCAGTGGAAAATCAGGCCCTCTCTCGTCAGCTGGAATTGCGAGCCGTGATACTTCGAAAGCAAAAGTCTTTTGACGTCCGTAAGGATCCTCTTTCGACGGCCCGGATCCTTCTCTGGCGTCTCGAGCAGGAACTTGCATTCGCTCATACTCACTTTCTTGTTCTTCTTGAGAATCGTTCTCCTCTGTTCTTGGTCTCTTTGCAGTGAGTTTCTTCTGTATGGCAAAGTGTCTCTGTTGTTGTTTTCGTCTGTCCATCTCCGACGTGGCAGTCCGAACCTTCCCTTTTTATAGTGTGTGTGCCCCCTCCCTTTCTTATATAAGACCTGTGTCAGCAGTTATATAAATGTCCTACTTTGCGGTTGGGACATTCCGTGGTTGCTACTCCTCCTTCATTCTAACTCAACCTCAATAACAACTATACTGCCAGTAACTACCACGTGGCACTGTTAATAACGCTGTACGGCCGACGGCCGTTGTAACAGCGTACAATGCCACGTGGTAGTTACTTGTATATTATGTACATGTGAGATAGAAGGTGGGGCGCTGTGGAGCCGCGATCCAAGATGGCTGCTTAGGCTTTTGTCTCTGTACAACCCTGCAAGAAAACTATTTGGTGACCCAATATATATTTTTTGCATCACCGGAAAAATATGTCTAAAGCCAACCCAGTTAAAGACTGTGAAATATTTACCAGAAAACGCGCCCTTCAGAAGTTAAAAAGTGTCGCGGCGAACGATCAAAACGACGAGGCCGACGCTGATATGTCGGAACTAGCGACGGTGCTTGTGGAGCTAAAATCACTTCGGACTGAAGTCCGCGCTGAATTCTGAGGATTTGGATCCAAGCTTGATAATATTAACAAACGTCTGGAGGAAATGACCACCTCAGTCGCTGCTTTGGAAAGCAATGTGACGGAAGTTAAAAAAAATGTGGCCTCTAATGCCACTCGAATGGAGGAAGCTGAAAACCGGATTGTGTCAGCAGAAGAGCAGCTGGAAAAAAGTAAGATCGACCTATCCCAAGCCATGAAACGCATTTCTTTTCTCGAATCAAAGATAGATGATCTGGAAAATCGCAGTAGACGAAATAATTTACGACTGATTGGATTTCGGGAGGGCGCAGAGGGAAGCCATTCGTTGCTGGAATATATTCGGGAGATGCTCCCGTGCTGGCTAAAGCTGGATGCTAATCAAGCGCTCATGCTGGAGAGAGCCAACCGGACCCTGGCCCCCCCCTCGATCGGGTCGGACCCGGCCGATCATCATCCGATTCTTACTATATCAAGATCGGGAACTAATGCTTCGACATCTCTCACGACGGTGACAAGCTTTTTTTCACGGAGGACCTCTCGGCGGAAACCATGAGACAACGGTACGATTTCAATGACATAAAAAAAGTCTTCGTTGACAAGGGTACATTCCGTGGATTTACATACAACCCCTGTAAGATGACGGTCCTCCACAGAGGAAAAGTTATTTTTTTCTCGTCACCAAAAGCTGCAGAGGAGTTCCATCGTGAAAATAGATGCGATGATAAACAATAACACTGCGTTGAGCAAGGCCTTAGTGGAACTGGTGGAACATTTTATTATTATTATTATTTTTTTTAGGTACTTAAATACATATCACTTGAAAATCGTTCCAACTTATGTTTCACAATCTATATATTTATTGTCTATTAATATCTTTGGGTTAATTGTATATTCAATACTACAATATGCAGGGTTGCATGACACATTTCTTTTGAATTTATTTATTATTATTATTTTTTTTTTTGTAACTCTAGGGTCGGGCTACCATAGCTTTAGCTGCTCCTCCTCATGGTGGATCCGTTTTCCCCCCATAATTTAGTTTAGAATAAGGGTGGGGATTTAAATGTTAAATTTGTGTCTTTATTTATTTTATTTTTTTGGTTTGTACGTGTGTTATTTTGTGTGTATGTGTGTCAGGCTACTTCATTTGTATGTAAAATGTTCTCTATATTGTTGCAAACACTATGTATGGGAAAAGAAATCTAACTAGCCTTAGAAATATATTGGTGACAAGCTGGAATGTTAGAGGATTGCGACAAATAAGCAAATTAAAACAAATCATGAATAGGGTGAAGCAGATTAAATTATTATTTGGATCCATAAGGATATACCATTTCAATTGGAAAAAACAATATCAGACCGGGAAGGTAGATATGTTATTGTTCAGGACAAAGTACTTTCACTTAAATTGAACTTGGCATGCTTATATGGCCCTAATGAGGATAACCCTAAATTCTTTGAAGATTTTTTTCTGACTATGTCTACACTACCTGGAAGTTTTATCATTGGGGGAGACTTCAACTGTACTTTGAACCCCATAATTGATCGCTCTACAGGCCTTGACACCACTAAGACTCAGACTAGGAAATTAATCAAACAATACATGGATGATTTAAACTTGGTTGATATATGGAGGGAACGGAATCCTGAAAAAAAAGAATACTCATGTCATCCAGCCGCATTTAAGTCTTGATTATTTTCTTGTTTCTCGGGGTCTTATATCCAACATTAAGGATTGCTGGTATGATGGTATTTTACTCAGTGACCACGCCACTATCTCACTAACTGTGCACATTGAGAATTTTTGTGATAATCCACCGAATTGGCACCTGCAAGTGATATGGCTGCAAAATGCTGATTTTGTCAAACATGTAGGAAGTAAGATTGATACCTATTTTGAATTGAATACTCATGAAACTTCGGCTGGTATACGATGGGAGGCATTTAAAGCCTACATCAGAGGAGAAATTATCAGCTATACGGGTTTTAAGATGAGACAGAAAAGAATAGTGATGGATGGTTTAGAAAAACACATTAAAGAGCTGGAAACTAATCTCAATATGAACGATGATCCTGCTCAAGAAAGAGACCTGTTCCTTCTCAGAGCTGAATATAATAAATTGTCAGCTGATAGAGTGGCTAATAGTCTTTTGTGGTTGAGAAGGGCCTATTATGATCAAGGTGAGAAGGCGGGTAAATTGTTATCTTGGCAAGTTAAAGAGGGGCATTCTGAAAGAGCTATTAAGAGCATTACAACCTCATTGGGAAATATATCTATGGACCCATTGGAAATTAATGATACCTTTAGAGAATATTACCAATCTCTGTATAAGTCTGACATGTCTAAAACACTAGAAGAACAAAATGAATTCCTGGATCAATATCAGTTTAAAATATTACCAGATGATCTTAAAAAAGATCTTGATAGCGATTTAAATATTGAAGAAATTTCAGAAGCTATTCAAAGCACAAAAAGGGGTAAAACTGGTGGAAATGATGGACTGCCCATTGAATTTTATAAAACTTTTAAGGACAAGTTACTTACCCCTTTATTGAATATGTATAATGGCTCGTTTCAAAGTGGGATACTCCCACCCTCCTGATGCCTGGTGATTATAACACTCATTTTGAAACTGGGAAGCCCCCAATGGAATGTTCATCTTTTAGACCAATAAGTTTAATGAGCTGTGATACTAAAATATTGTGCAAATTATTGGCCAAGAGGTTGGAAAAACACATACCACATCTGGTACATCATGATCAAAACGGTTTTGTGCAGAAGCGTCAGGGATTTCATAATATACGACGAGTCTTGAATATAATACATGAAAAGTATAATACAAAAGATATGGCATTGCTGTCACTAGATGCCCGGCAGGCCTTTGATAGAATAGAATGGCCATATCTATTTAGCTTACTGCCAAGATATGGACTTGGTGCTAATTTTCTCAGATGGGTAAAACTGCTATATACTGGCCCGATGGCTAGTATATTAACAAATAACCTTGCTTCAAAGCCAATTACTTGAGAACGATCTACTAGACAGGGATGCCCTCTATCACCTATGTTGTTCATTCTTGCCATAGAACCCCTTGCGATGACGGTTAGAACGCATACAAGTATAGAAGGTTATTAATTTAGGGGGGCAGGAACACAAAATTTCATTATATGCCGATGATGTCATTCTTTTTTTACCAAACTTATGCAATAGCATTCCAAGTCTTATTAGCTATATAGACGTATTTGGAAAATTATCTGGTTATGATATTAATTACTCAAAATCATCAATACTATTTCTAAACAAGGAAGAAAGGTCAAACCCAACCGTAATAACCCTTTTTATTAATGCAAAAGGAGGATTTCTTTATCTCGGAGTGCAAATAACACCTTCAATTAAAACAGTGGTCCCTTCTAACTACGACCCTTTGATTGCAGAGATGAAGGAAACGCTGGATCGTTGGATGACTTTACCTATATCAATAATTGGACGGATTCATTTGAAAAATGAATATACTACCAAAGTTTTTATATCTATTTCAGTCAATTCCACTGCAACTGTCAAATGCATTCTTTAATAAGGTTAACAATACCTTTCGCACATTTATTTGGAGTGGTAAAAAACCACGGTTGAGATTGCGACTAATCTACCTCCCATATGAACGAGGAGGACAACGACTTCCGAATTTAAAATGGTATTATTGGGCTGCTCAATTGCGATCTATGGTGTTTTATTTTACAAATGAGATGAATCCATCATGGCTGTCGATCGAACAAGCCTCAGTGTCACATCCCCTAAAGCTCTATCTATATTCAGCAAACTTTAAAACCCTAAAAAAGGAGACTAAAAACCCGTTTGTGAAAAACTCTATAGATGTCTGGTATAAAGCACATCACCATATTAAGGACACCCCTCTAATTTCACGCTTTACCCCTTTGAGGGGTAACTTAAATTTTCTGCCTGGAAGGGTAGATGGGGGTTTTAAGTTGTGGGCAGAAAAGGGTATTGGAAGTGTGGGTGATTTATATAATAACGGTATATTGCTTACATTTGAAGAACTTGTACATAAATATCAAATTCCTAAAAAACATTTCTTTAAATATCTGCAACTCAAAACATTTCATATTTGCAAAATCCAAAACGATTAACATTGAACCTCCCCTTTCAAATCTGGAACGTCTGACACTTTCACATAGTGAGGATAAAGGTTTAATTTCTGTGTATTACAACCTTTTGGTAACCCATGATGATGAATCCTCTATTGATAGATTACAGGCATGGAACTCTGACTTTGAGGAGGCTGTAATAGAGGAAGAATGGCACAGGGCATGCCTTAAAGCCCAGAAACAAACTGTCAATACAAGAATGAGACTATTACAGTATAAATGGCTGATACATTACACCTGTAAAACTGAATACCTGGTCTCGTGATATACCAGACACCTGCATCAAATGTGTAGAAGGACGGGGCTCCCTCTTTCATTGCGTTTGGGAATGCCTGAAAGTGCAAAAGTATTGGAGAGGAGTAGGACAGACTTTGTCAACTATAGTTGGAATTAACATACCCCATGTTGTGAAACTTTTTGTGCTGGGCATCTACCCCAAAGACTTTGTCGCTTGCACAAAAATTACTACTTTGATTGACTTTGGATTACTACAGGCCAGAAGCCTTATTGCATTATACTGGAAAAAAATGGACGCACCTTCACTGAATCTCTGGATAAAAGAATTGACAAATAACATGGCAATTGAAAAACTTACGTATGTCATTAGAGGGAGCGCAGAGGAGTTTGAGGAAATGTGGAAACCTTTGCAGAATTTTGTGGGCCAGTGGGCCGCTCAACCACCTACTGTTCTATAACATAATGTGAAGCTGCCTGTTTTATTTTATTTCATTTATTTGTTATTATTATTATTATTATTTTATTCATTTATTATTATTATTATTATTATTTCTGTTTTTGTTTTCTGTTATTGTTGCTGTCATGTGTATAATGTGTGAAAAGCAATAAAAATATTGAAAAAAACCCCCATGTGAAATAGAAAAAACGCAAATTGAATCGTAATCGCAATATTGGTCTAAATAATCGCAATTTTTTTTATTTATTTTTTTTTCAAAATTGTGCAGCCCCAGTGCATGGTCTGTTAAAAATAGGATTGCCATTATGGTATGACCTTCCAAAACTGTATTTCCAGTGTGGCTGCAAAACTAACTTACAACATACTCAAAAAAACAAACAAACAAAAAAAAGCCATTCATTTTATGTTCCGTTGTCTTGTATGTTCCACTCTTTGATTATTTCATGATATGCATTTCACATCTTATAAGACTATACTGCAGGTATGTATGTATCCGCCATGTTCATCCGCTGCTGAATGACTTAATAAAATACAATACAATACAATTTTATTTATATAGAAAATAAACGATTGTGCATTTTGAGTGACAATGATGACATTTCTAAAGCGGTCCACTTCACACGGTATAAGACTCAGCCAACATCTCATGGTTCACCTACCTAGCATGCGTATTAACAATTTGTTGTTCATCTCTTTAATCACTTTTTGAAAATTGATTTATTTTTATGCATGGCACCTTGTTTTTTTCCCTCGTGTGTTTTTTCCCTTTAACCCTGTTTTATTTTATTTTATTTTATTTTTACCTCATCTCAGCAATGGACATACAATTTGCGGTGGTTTTACTGCTGTTGGGGGCTGTTTTTTGCGCAATCGTGTCCGGAGATGAAACGCGGAGCTACGGATCTATCGTGCACTCAAGAGATAAGCTGTTAGCACTCCGTGCTAACCCCGCGTCGGCTCCCGGAGCGAGACCCGATATCCCCCGCGAGCTGAGGAGGAAGAGGATGATGGGGATGTCGTGCGGGGAGCTAAACGCCAGGCAAGTAGGAGACAATACAACCCCGTCCTCCTGTCCGTTATTATGGGGAATGTTAGATCCAATAAAATGGACGAGCTAACAGCGCTAACTCGGCACAAGAGGATTGCCTGGGAGGCTAGCTTGCTGGTGTTCACGGAGTCGTGGCTAACAGAGCTAACGCCGGACGCCGTCGTGGAATTGGACGGCTTCCAAATACGACGCGCGGACAGGACACTGGAGAGCGGCAAGAGGAAAGGGGAGGGCTGGCTGTGTTTGTTAATGATAGATGGTGTAACCCTGGGCACATAACTGTTAAGGATCAACTTTGCAGTCGGGACATTGAGCTGATAGCTGTTAGCATGCGTCCGTTCTATTTACCGCGAGAGTTCAGTTATGTGATCGCGGTGGCGGCGTACGTGCCACCCTCTGCAAACAGTGAGACAGCCTGTGACGTACTGACTGCAGCTGTGAGCAGGCTACAAACACAGCACCCAAATGCCCTGCTCCTTATCTCTGGTGACTTCAATCATGCTTCTCCTTCCTCCTCTCTGCCTTCATTCACACAATATGTAACCTGCCACACCAGAGACAATAAAATATTGGACCTTTTCTATGCCAACACCAAGGAGGCGTACACATCATTGCCCCTACCCCTGCTGGGCAAAGCTGACCACAACTTGGTTGCTCTCCTGCCTGTGTACAAACCTCTGGTCCGCAGGCAGCCAGCTGTGACACGCACAGTTCAGCGATGATCCGGAGAAGCCGAGGAGGCCTTAATGGACTGTGTGGGAGGCATTCAGCGAAGCTCACGGTGAGGACATTAATGGTCTAACAGACACAATTACAGACTATATTAACTTCTGCATGGAGAACACCATTCCCACCAGGACTGTAAGATGTTTCTCCAACAACAAACCCTGGATCACACCGGACATTAAAGCTCTCCTGAAGGAGAAAAAGAGGGCTTTTGTGTCAGGCGACAAGGACGAGCTGAAGAGAGTGCAGCGTCAGCTGAGAAGGAGGATCCGAGAGGGGGAAAAGTCCTACAGGATGCGGATGGAGGAACAACTGCAGCGGAACAATGCCAGGGATGTCTGGAGGGGTCTGAAGACCATCTCAGGCCACGGACAACCAGGTAAGACCCAGAAGGGGGGGGGGCTTCAGTGGGCAAATGAGTTGAACCTATTTTTCAATAGGTTTGATCAAATGCCTGACCCTGCTCAGGCTCCCCTGCTGCAGCCCCCACCAACCCCTCCTGCCACTGTGAACGAGACCCTCTCTCCCCCTCTCTCTCCCCTCTGTCTCTCCACAGGCTCCAGTTCCCAGCCTCATCAGACAACCACCACTTCCTCCTGCTCAGCCTTGTTCCTCACAACATCTCAGGTGAAGAACCAGCTGAGGAAGATGAAGGCGAGGAAGGCAGCAGGCCCAGATGGGATTTGCTCCCAGCTCCTCAAATCCTGCGCAGACCAGCTGTGTGGAATCGTCCAGCACATGTTCAACCTGAGCCTGAAGCTGGGCAGAGTCCCCCAGCTGTGGAAAACATCCTGCCTGGTTCCGGTTCCAAAGACACCCCATCCGAAGGAGGTCAACAACTTCAGACCAGTGGCGCTGACGTCTCATCTGATGAAGACCCTGGAGAGACTGGTCCTCGTCCATCTGCGCCCCCTGGTCAGCTCCTCAATGGACCCACTCCAGTTCGCATACCAGCCTGGCATCAGTGTGGATGATGCCATCATCTACCTGCTCCACACTTCACTCTCCCACCTGGAGAAGGCGGGGCACGGTGAGGATCATGTTCTTTGATTTCTCAAGTGCTTTCAACACCATCCAGCCCGCCTTATTGGGAGACAAGCTGGAGCAGGCGGGAGTGGCCCACCACCTCATCACATGGATCCACGACTCCCTCACAAACCGGCCACAGTACGTGAGGACACAGGACTGTGTGTCTGACGTGCTCCTCTGCAGCACGGGAGCGCCGCAGGGAACTGTTCTGGCTCCCTTCCTGTTCACCCTCTACACCTCGGACTACAAATACAATTCCACAACCTGTCACCTGCAGAAGTTCTCTGATGACTCTGCGATTGTCGGCCTCATCACTGACGGAGACGATCGGGAGTACAGAGGGGTTATGCAGGGGTTCGTGGACTGGTGTCAGCAGAACCGCCTCCAAATCAACGCTGGGAAATCCAAAGAGCTGGTGGTGGATTTCCGCAAGCGTCGGCACTCTCCACCTGCACTAGTGAATATCCAGGGAACAGACGTTGAGAGGGTCTCAACTTACAAGTACCTAGGTGTTCATCTGAACAATAAACTGGACTGGAGCGACAACACTATAGGAAGGGTCAGAGCAGACTCCTCCTACTCAGGAGGCTGAGGTCCTTTGGCGTTCGGGAAACACTCCTCAGGAACTTCTATGACTCTGTGGTTTCATCAGTCATCTTCTATGGAGTGGTCTCCTGGGCAGGAGGCATCTCGGGCCGGGACAAAAAGAGACTGGACAAACTAGTGAGGAGGGCCAGCTCTGTCCTGGGCTGCTCCCTGGACTCTGTGGACTCAGTGGGGGGCAGGAGGATGACGGCAAAACTGTCATCAATGCTGGACAACCCAGCCTACCCACTCAATGACATTCTGAGAACACTCCACAGTTCCTTCAGTGATAGACTGTTACACCCTCGCTGTACCAAAGAGAGATTTCGCCGCTCCTTCCTGCCGACTGCTGTCAGACTTTTTAACAAGAACATTGGGTCAAACGGGAGGGCATTAGTGCAATTGTGCAGTCCTAGGATGCAATATATACTACTACTGTACTTTCAGCCAATGGTGTACTTAAATATTGACCAATGATGTATTTTGTTTACCATTACAGTATTCTTATAACAGTACTTCTATCACTGCAGCATTTCTACCATTGCAGGACGTTCACTATTACAGTACTTTTATCATTGCAGTATTTTTCTATCGTTGCAGTACTTTTACTATTACAGTACTTTTACCATTGCAGTATATTTTATCATTGCAGTACTTTTTACCATTACAGTACTTTTATCATTGCAGTATTTTCTATCATGCAGTACTTTTCTATAATTTCAGTACTCTTACCATTACAGTACTTTTATCATTGCAACATTTTTATGATTGCAGTATTTTCAATCATTCAGTAGTTTTTATCATTACAGCGTTTCCCCCGCTGTATAATGGACAGGCATTAGGAGTGTTTCCTTACACTTAGATACGTTTATACTGTGTATATTTGCATGCTTTTTATGAATGTCTGCTGCTAATGTTATACATTAACTTCTACATTACGCCGCCGACTCTGTGATCTATATCTTTGCTGCTGTAACACCTCAAATTTCCCCATTGTGGGACTAATAAAGGACATCTTATCTTATCTTATCTTATCTTGTTTCGGGGAAAATCTTTTTAAATGAAATTTGTTGAAAAAACTGGGTTGTTAAAAATATTTTTTTGTTGAATTTAAATAAGATGAAGTTCCCAATATTTGGCACCAGCTCAAATTAAACAATAAGTCAAAATCATTGTTCAATCCCTTAAAATAGAAAGAGTAAATGAATTAAAATTTATTGGTCCTGTTATTGATGAAAACTATGCTGAGAAGCGCCAACAGAAAATGTTAAGTGTATATTATGTGCAACTATTGGGATCCTTTATAAAACTAAGGATCTCCTAAAAAATTAATCGTACATTATACTGTTCATTATTACTGCCCTCTGTGACTTATTGTGCAGAGATATGGTGAAATACATATCTATAAGAAAAATAAAGCCATACCAACATATAATCTTTGCGTATTTGTATTTGTTTTTATTTTTGAAAGTATACAGGGACAGTGCATATTAATCAAACAGTTTTCTGTAAATATGCCAGATTATAGCCAATGGCTAATTTGCATCCGTTGTCCCTGTAATCGGCCTGCCATGCATGTTTTTAGAATGTGGGAGGAAACCGGAGTACCCGGAGGAAACCCACGCAGGCACGGGGAGAACATGCAAACTCCACACAGGATGGCCGGAGCCGGGATTGAACCCACGCCCGATGCTGTCTCTCACTGTGAGGCCATCGTGCTAACCATTCGGCCACCGTGCAAATGATCTAGAACCAACCAATCCATTATTTGTCAAATTAAACACTAAAATTCCACAACTTTGTTGAATGTAAAACAGCACAAGTAATGTAAAAAGCATACAATAACCATCTTTGCCCCAGTATTCAGAAGCGGTTCAAAATCAGAGAGGATGTTGAATAAACAGCCAATTTCCGGTCCTCTTTATGTTTGTGAGAGTGAGACTATTCAATTAGAGTATCGCTAAATGGAATCGGCACATCATTTGTTCGTATTTGTCGATACCATTGTTTTAATGGTGTATCGTATTGATATTGATACTGTTGGAATTTCTAACTTTAAATGTACCAAAGGTTTACCAAAATAGTTCGAATTAATTATCTGACTCCATTAATGGTTAACCAAACACGACCTTCATTCATCCAACAATTATGCGCGCTCGTTTTTGAGAGAAAGATGACCAGGAAGCCGGCAACTTCACACGGGAGAGGATTTATTCTTACCAGGAGATCTAGTACAAAGTCTGAGAGGCCCGGTTACAGCAACCAACAGGAAAAAACGCACCCCACTAAGTTGCCCAGGATCATTTGTACATTTCAGCAAACAAAGCCAAGACTTCTTACTCTTCCCCTATTGGCTATGTGTCATCTGCAGTTAACTTTAGCTTTCTCTTAGTGGACGTCTTCTGCCCGCAAGGTGACGTGTCGGCTCTTCCCACGGTGCGCACCATGGCAGTTGTTTGTGTGCTCCACTGCCCATGAACCACTGGATCTGTTATTCTGCTCTCACGGTCGACCGTGTGACCATCTCACACAACAACAGCCGGGTGGCCTTGATCGAAGTCCGGGACCCTTCGCGTCTGCACACTCAGTTCTCCGACGTGCGGCTCATCCTGCACAAAACATCTGCCACCCATGCATTCCACACAGCCTGGCCTGACCTTTTCTCATGCATTAATTTAAAGCCCAATCAGTATATATCTTTATTGCATTAAACTGAATACATGTCACTTGTAGTCAAGCTTATAAAATCCTTTAATACTAGTAGTGGTATCAGGACAATTCTATTAATAAGTTACGTAAGCTCCAACCGCAAACCAGTATATGTTACTGAACTGGCTTGAGTAAACATAACTATCTGCAATAGCTGCTGCACATTTCTGATCTGTTTATTTCTGCGTGTTAATCACTTACACTTGGTGGATCATCAAAATATTTGCAAGCAACCACAGCTGACATTTTATTCAAGTACAAATACAATAAGATCTGCATTGTGATTTTTTTTTGTAGCGGATGTGGTACGACTTTACCTTTGTCAATTTTTAAAAAAACCTTTGATGTCTTTGATATGTAGACAGTAAAAAAATGTGAACATGTGTCAAGTGCGATATTATTATGATAACTACATTTGAGATTAATGATTAAATCATTTGAAAGTTCCATGGTCAACTACCAGGGATGTAAATATGAAAGGATAATGTAATCATGGCAGTCAATCTAAACAGAGCAAAGGGTAGACTGCTAGGAGCCACCAGCATGACTTTTGTTGTCCCGGCATGAAAGTCCATTGTTTCAGAGGTGTCTCGTTCACACCTCCTTTGTTGCAGCCTTGATCCAATCTTCCTGCATTCCTCTCCTGAGGGTCTTGTCATTAGCATGGTCCAAACTTCGGTTACACTTAAAGGATTTCATACATTTGACTATTAAAGGAATATAAGAGTTTGAGCTTAACATAGTTCATTAGATGTTGCTGCATCCAGTGTATGAAAGTGTGAGACTGTAAAGTGCTGAGCGTGTGACTGGTGGAGCGAAACTGTGTGTGGGGGTGTGAAACTGGTTGCGGGGGTGTGCAAGAATGGAATGTTGCAGGACAGATGGTGATCGCCATAAGGAGGGGGTGAAGCCGAGATGAACCAAGCACAACCAGGAGGAGCCACCACGGGATTCGGCGGGGAAGAAAGACTAATGAGAACAAGCTAAAGTTAACTGCAGGATACACATAGCCAATAGAATCATGCCAGGATGCCTTTGTCTTTGTATAATTTACATATTGTATAGTATGAATGACTACTGGGCAACTCGGAAAAAGATCTGTTCTGTTCTGTTGGTGGCAAGAGAGGTGTAGAGTTGTATTGAGAGGGATCCGAGACCCAGGCGCATATGTAGTAAAGCTGTGTATTGGGAATAAATCCACTCGTGCGTGAAAATGCCGGCTTCCTGATACCTTTCTTTTGCAGAACGAGCGCGCATATTGTTGGATGAGTGAGAGTTGTGTAAGGTCACAAATTGGAGTCAGATTACTAATTTGAGGTTACATTGGTTTAAAATTAAATTCTAGCATTGATTTAGAGCTAAATTACAACAATATGCATCGAAAATCAATTTGATATCGATATAAGCCATTCAAAATATGCACCAATAAATAATAAAATAATAGATTTGAATAGTTTTTCCCGTTTCTCTTTCAGGATGACATCCAATATTTTCATAGCAAAGGCGGTGGCCCAAAAGACACCAAATCAGGGCCAAAAATTGGTCCTTTTCTGCAAATGGCACCCTGCAGATGGATGGAGTCTTTAATAACGTTACTGTTGCCCTCTGTGACGGGGCCAAAATGTACACATTTTTTTTTTGATGAACTGGCGGCCCAAGTCACAGAGGGCAACAGTTATGTTTCCGCACATTTTGGCTTTTGGCCGGGTAAAGACTCTGTGCTGCTCACCCGGAACCAAATCCAAGATCTACGTGGGCCCAACCGTGACTGTTGATGCTGCCATGGAGGCTGAGGCACGTCAACTAATTTACGCGGTCTCTGCAACATCATCTCCTCCGAAGGTCAAAAATAAACCTCCTGAGGAGATTGTGTCCTTGGATGGGCACATAACTGACGTAAGTATATTCCACAAACACACACACACGCACCCCCCCCCCCCCCCACACACACGTGCATACACTTGTGAACAACCACACACACACATAGCAATCCAAAGGTAACATGCGGGAAAAAAATATTAACATTCCCTCAGAATAAACATTGCGTTCCAACCAGGGACAGTTCGAGGATCTTTTTTTCTTTTGGGGAAAAAGGGGGTTGCTTGGTTCAGATAGGGGGCTGAGAAAATATTTTTTCATATATATTTTAGAATATCAAATAAATCACTTAATTGGAGCCACACAGATTTCTGCTGGGGCTTATGGGTAGTTTCAAGGGCAGCACGGTGACCGACTGGTTAGCACGATGGCCTCAACGTGCAGAGGTCGTGGGTTCGTTTCTGGCTCTGGCCTTCCTGTGTGGAGTTTGCAAGTTCTCCCCGTACCTGCGTGGGTTTGCTCCGGGTACTCCGGTTTCCTCCCACATTCCAAAAACATGCATGGCAGGCTGATTGAACACTCTAAATTGCCCTGAGGAGTGGGTGTGTGCGTAGATGGTTGATGGTTGTTCGTCTATGTGTGCCGTGCGATTGGCTGGCAACTAGTTCAGTGTGTACCCCGCCTACTGCCCGATGATAGCTGGGAGAGGCTCCAGCAGCCCCCGCGACCCTTGTGAGAACAAGCGGCACACATAATGGTTGGATGGGTAGTTTCATAGTGACAGTGCAACTCAGCATAGTCTATAGTTTCTGGTTCCATATAAAATGCACGAAACATTTACACGCTTGCACTAAACATCAATGCGTATTGCGTTTGTGGATGACTGCAGCACCACACGAGTGCACAGAGACAAGCATGGCAGCAATTTAAAAAAAAAATAAAAAAAAATAGAAATATCGAATTGAATCTTGCTTGAGTGAATTGTTAGATCCCTACCAGAATGACATTGATGCATATTGTAGTGACCCTTTTTCCTATCAAACGGGTCACTATGGTTACTACTGGCCTGGGTTGGTTTGACGCGTGTCCGTTCCGCTTTTTCCAAAGTAAAGTCGTCCAATTGTCCGTCAAGTCAGCTCACACCATTTTTCCCACCTTGTCACGGTCACGGTCTAAAACTTTTTGCCTCCCCAATAGTAACCACCTGGGTCTTGTTAGCCCATTGATTAAATAGCCCTGTGGCCAATGGATACCACACTGCACCCAAGTGGTGGGAGGTTTAAAGCAAACATAACTTAACGTAAAAAATGGCTCTTACACACCGGCCCCTAATTGGGCTTGACAGAAGGCAAACCAATTACAATCTTCAAACACAATGAGCCATTAAAGTTAACTCAAATTAAAGCGTTAGAAACAAAATAAATAACTGAGAACAAATAATCATTCTTATAATGTAAACTATGTACTGGGTATTTTTGAAACATGTGTCTAATAAGTGTTCATGGTTACTCAGTTGCCTCACAGAGTAGACATATTTTTGTCACTGGTCTATCGAGCACGCTGGTCTTGGTTTGAAGATGTACAGTACGGACCAGACCCCTTTTATCATGAAATGTCTCTAAAATCCTTCCAAGTATCCAAGATCCACGAGGAGCTGTTGAATCAACAACAACAACAACGTCCCCCGGTAAGAAATTTCTTTTTTCTTCCTCTTCTTTTTATTTTTAGCACCTCCGTCAGCAGCAGTCTCTCCATTGTCCTTTTCATCTTTATCATCCTCCTCAGCAGCTCCACTCAGTTGATTAGGTTTGGCGGGTATACTTCGAGCCAGCTCATGAACAGGAGTGGACTGAGGTTTGGGCTCCTCATAGTTGCCCCAAACTTCAGAGGGAGCGTTCCAGTCAGAGGTGGGATCTGTTGAACCACCATGGAATCCAGACCACTCGTCATCTACTTTAGGCTGACTGAGCCATAATGTGCTATCTACCAGCTGAGGATCAGCTTCGCCAACGCCCAGTTTAGTAAAAGAAACTAGATCAGAAGGAACCCTATCAATCACAGTCCATGAATCATCAATATCAGCCTTCCACAATGGTGCTGGTTCTCTTGTGGCAGTCCACGGGCCTTGAGTCTTTGGAGCGACAGTGTGCGGAACCTTGACCGCTTGAATGTCAGCCACACCTGCTGCTACTATTGGTGCCTCACTGGTGTTAACATGGGCTACAGCAGCATTAATCTTCTCTGCAGTTACTTTTGATGACCCTCCTTTTTTCTTCTTCTTCTGGTTGGCAGGTGGAGTAGATGCTGAGGCCTTGCGCTGCTCTGGAGAAGCATTCATAGGAGTGCCGCCACCACCACCAGTACTGGCAGAGCCATCACTGGAACTCTTGTCCTTCTTGCGTTGTTCACGCTTTTCCTTGTTGCTCACCTTTGTCTCCCATGTGCCTTCCTCCGGCTCCTGTACAACAGCTGTCACAGTTTCCTTCACTGCCTGTTTGGCTTTCTTCTTGGCCTTTTTTGACTCAACAGCTTGTTTGCTCTTGTTTTGTGGAGGAGGTAACTGTTGATGTGGCACTCTGTCTTCGTTAACTATGGCGTTTTCTTCTTCAGTGACAGCTCTACCATTTGGCTGGGCCTTCTTTTCAGCCCGCTCTAATTGTTCCTCTGGAACCATTTCTGCGTATCCCATTCCAATGACATCAGATAGGAAAGTGGAATATTCCTTGTGAAACTCTTTATCCTTCTGAAGTCTTCTTTTGAGTGATCCAACACGTTGCTTGGCCACAGAAATATTATTTGGCATTTTCACATTTTGATCTTTAAAAGGCAATTTTGTCATGTAATGACCATCTTTAAATTGGACAGAATTTTCCATTATTTCAATGAATCTCCTTTCATTTACTGACATCTCCTCTTTGTCATTGTAAGATGTTTCATTGAATTCCTGATTGTATTGATTTATCAACAACTGTTGGAGTCGGTCAACACTGATCCTATTAACCAGTGCCAGAGTGTGGTCATTCTCACACTGTGTTGCACTATTTCCCTGTAGAGGTCCATTAATCACCCAGCCAAGAAGAGTTCTAACAGCATACGGTCCCTCGCCGCGACTGTTGATCACCTCCCAGGGTTCCATTACCTTTGAGGCATTTGTGCCAATCAACAACTCAACATTAGCGCTGATACGAGGAATGTGCGCATCCTTAAGATAAGACCATTTCTTTAACTCCCTTTCGCTGATTAAATTGTCTACCGATACTGGCATTTGTTTCTGTGTGAATGTGGTGGGAAGCTGATAATAATGGTTGTTGCTCAAACCACATATTTCCAAGCCTTCAATCATGTAGCTTGGCATAGTGGTGTTGTGGGTCATAGTTCGTATATGAATACTGGTTCCTTTGCCTTTGAGGTTTAGCTTTTCCTTTAAACTTTCGGAGCAGAAAGTGTCAGTACTTCCTGGATCCAAAAAAGCGTATGTTTGAACCACTTTGTTTCCTTTTGTAGATTTGACATTAACAGGTAAGATTGACAGAATGCCATTACTGCCGCCGGCCCCTGTATGTCCACACGTGGAAACACTTGTGCCACTCACTGGTGCTCCCTGTGGCTGTCCTTTTGGCCGCTTTTCCTCTTCACTTCTTTCCCTTTTTTCGATATGGAGAACACTGGGGTGACTTTGGGTGCATATTTTGCACAATATGCGGTTACTGCAGTCCTTGCTCATGTGCCCTGTGTGCAGGCAGCCGAAGCACACTCCTTTCGCCTTGAGAAAGTCCAGCTTCTCTCTATGAGGTTTCCTTTTCAATTCTGAACATTGATCCAATGCATGTTGTCGTGTACAATACAAACAGCGACTGTTATCAGTTGTAGGCAGTGCAGTTTGTGTTTGAGTTTGTACATTTCTATTGTTTGTACCCGCAGCTTCTTCATTGAACATAACAGCAGTTGCAAAGGTGTTTCCCCTGGATTGTGATTTTTGTTGCAAATATGCCTTGCTTGCTTGAGTTTTGTTGCTCCTGTTTGTGTCAATTGTGGTGTTTTGGATATCACCAAAGATTGAATCCGAAATGATCTTGACCTGATATTTAACAAATCTTACAATGTCCTTGAAACCTGCCCTATGACCTTGCGTTTCATAGATGCTGCAAGCCCTCTCTCTCCAACGCTCTCTGAGTTTATAAGGAAGCTTCTGAGTTATTAGTTTCATGTTTGCTGGCATATTGAGTTCATCCAAATATCGGAGTTCTTTCATTGCATTGCAGCATTCGGCCAAGCACAATGCATAGTCTTGTAGCCCCTTTTTATCCTCTGCCTTTACAGTAGGCCATTGTGTTATTTTATTCACATAGGCGGCTGTGATTTTCAATTCATTTCCAAAATGTTTAATAAGTAGGGTTTTGGCTGCATCATAGGCTCTGTCCGGTGGTAGGTGTTGGCAGCTGCGAACTAGTTCTTTAGGTTGGCCCCCAGTGTATTGTTCCAAATAGAATAAGCAGTCCTCCCTTTGCACCTTTGCTTCCACACAACGTTCAAAGGTTCTCATAAAGGTCCGAAATTGTAGAGGGTCTCCATTAAAACAAGGCACTTCTCTGCGTGGTAACAACTGGGAACTTTGTGTTTGTGCTAAAAGTGCTGTTATTTCGTTTTGCTTGTGTAACAGCCTGTAGAGTACATCGTTGTTTTGCAACGGGTGTGCAACTTGAGCACTGGGATTTATATTTGACTGGGTTTCCTGTGTTGCAGATGTTTGCCATGCTTGTATCCTGGTTCGATCTCTGATGCTTTGAGAATGCGGTGCTGCTTGACTACTGAGATTCATATTTGGTTGATGTGCCTGTGTTCTGGCTGTTGCTTCCATCTTCGGCGCTGGGTTCCTTAGTGCTGCATTAGTTTGGGATTTCAAGTAGGATGACATTCCATCTGAATGTTTGCTTTGTTTACTAGCAACACTGTTAAATGAAGAGTATTTTAACGTCATCAATTTTGCAGCAGATGCAGCTAGTTCCGTTTCTATTTCCAGTTGTTCCTGTTTCCTTCTTATGTCCTCTGCTTGTTCTTCCAAAGCGTGCTTTTTCTTAAGTGCAGCAGCACGCGCCATGATCACAGCTTGTTCTGCCTCCATTTGTCGGCGTAAAGATGTTGTAGTAGACCTACTGCGCTTTGAGGAAGTATTGGAAATTACATTGCTAATGCTGTCATGGGGTTCCACTAGGACTTCCTCGCTGTGAGGTCCAATTCTTTGATGTTTCATTTCATCATTATTGTCCTCCATATCTTCATTTTGCCAGCAACATTCATTGCTACCCAACCACTTATTTACTTCTGAAACAAATTCATCGATAGCGAGCGCTTTTACTTTAAACCACATTTCATGCCTTTCACACTCTTCAGGTGGCATAAATTTCAATAAAGCTTCGTGATGTGCAACAGCTTCATCACATAGTTTAGTGTATTTGTCAAACGTACTTTTTACCTCTGAAACAAAACCTTTGACACCCATCAAATTAATAATTGTCTGCTTGAGGCTTGCTGCCCTTTGCAACTTGTTTTTTCTCTCTTTTTGCAGTGTTTCTATCTTTGCCAAAAAGGCCTTTTCAGTCATTTTAACGGAGCGCTTTTTTACAGAAGGACCACCTTTCTCAATCCCTAAATCATCTTGCTTAGGTGTCTCAGTCCAAAGTTCAGCTTTGTCGAGGTCCTCTTCTCTACTCATAATTATGTTGATACAAAATCCTTTGATCACTCGCTTACCCGTGCAACCTTCCGTAAGTTGTACACGCGCACAGTCTAATTCAAATTGCAAACGTGCCCCGTAACGTTCCCTCAATTACCACCAATGCATTGGATTTTATGCGCAAAGTTGTGTGCACACATTTACAGCAATCTACTAAATGGCCATTAGTGTAGCGCTACAAATACCTTGGCGTTGGCCGGCATAGAAGTGTATTGATGTTCCAATTTGTTGGTTAGAGAGCCGCGGCTGCGTGGCTCCGGTTCCAAATAATTCCAAACGAGCAAACAATTTGGGCAGATGACGTCCAAACATCAGCAATCATCCAACGTTGTCCTCAAGGCGACAAGAAAGCCATTCGATCCGCCGCTCCCTTTCAGCTGCGCTGTCCTTACTTTGAAGCAAACTTATCTTCATTCGCTCGAAGAGAGTTTTAGACTTAAATTGTAGTGACCCTTTTTCCTATCAAATGGGTCACTATGGTTACTACTGGCCTGGGTTGGTTTGACGCGTGTCCGTTCCGCTTTTTCCAAAGTAAAGTCGTCCAATTGTCCGTCAAGTCAGCTCACACCATTTTTCCCACCTTGTCACGGTCACGGTCTAAAACTTTTTGCCTCCCCAATAGTAACCACCTGGGTCTTGTTAGCCCATTGATTAAATAGCCCTGTGGCCAATGGATACCACACTGCACCCAAGTGGTGGGAGGTTTAAAGCAAACATACCTTAACGTAAAAAATGGCTCTTACACATATAAAAACATGTGTTCCCTTGCATTAAGCATTGCAATATAATAAATAAATGTTTATTTATATAGCGCATTTCACAACAGCTGGAGCTGTAACAAAGCGCTTTCCATATGCAGTCAAATTAATTAGCAGGTAATTAGAACACAAATTAAAACACGTAAATACATTTACAATAGATACCAGAAAAACAGGACAGTGACAGTCTCATGTTGAGTCGAAAGCTCAACAATAAAAACATGTCTTCAAACGGGTTTTAAAAATGGACAGAGAGGGGGCTTGCCTAACATTTAATGGGAGCTCATTCCAACACAATCATTGCAATGCGCTGTTTATTGGCAGGGTACCCAGTTTTCTTTCTGTTGTTCTTCCGTGTCAGCCTCTGTCAGTTCTGTTTGCACACACATCATGAGCGCAGACATACAAATGTTGTTGTTTTTTTCTATTTGGTCCACATTAGATGTGCCCAATTCGCATGGTGCGGCTGCGTGGGGCCGGGCCTGTGCCCATGCACAATGTGACCATAAAAAAAACAAGTAAATCATTTATAGTTTTCCTTTTTATGCATTTCAATCATACACGCTGAATATGCATTTTTTAACTATTGCAGAATGAAGTGGAGGTCACCATAGCCATTTGGCGGGAGGCCAATTTGGGCTACTCATTCATGCACCTCAACGCGCGTGTAAATGACTTTGGGTTGACCCTCCACACAACCCAATCTTCAGAAATCACAGTGAGTAAATAAATTGCTCTAGATCAATGGTACTCAAAAGGTCGCTACAAACTTGTGGTCCCCGTACTAAGGCCCTTTTTAATATCAACCCAGAGCAGGTGTTCCCAATCCTTATTTATACTTACACATGCACACACACAACTCATAGTGACTTCTGTGTTAAATACAAATTTCTGTGTTCAGCTAGTGAATACAATGAAGTAATTAAAGCCATTTCAGCCTCCTTTAAAGCAATGGCTCAACAACAGGTGGTGTATCATAATGTGTCGGACATTAGGTCGCTGTCTGTGGAGGGATTCAATTTTGATCTTAATAAATTTTTCAATAAATTTATTAGAACCGTTTTAACTCTAAGATGCAATCCTTACCTCCTAAAAAGAAAATGTTCTACATGATTTCAGTCCTGCTGAGGCAAAAAAAAATAAGGAAACAGTATTTATCGTATCCAATCCCTCAAAAAGCTAAAGAGGTCACTTTCAAAATATGACATATATCCGTCTAAAAACTTCTTGCATATAAGATTCAATTGGGTCAAAGACTTGTTGTGGATTTTGTGAGGATGACATTGAAACAGTGGGACACATTTTTTTTTTTTATGTAGACTGGTCTCAGAATTTTGGTTGTCTGGCCAAACAAATTACGTTGCAGCTTTTGAACTGGATGCCCATTAAAGTTGGAATTCAATTAAAGGAGAAGGACTTTTTGGTGAACAATTTAATTGCACTTGCAAAACACTTTATTCACAGATGTAAATACTTCAAAGCGAAACCCCACATCCACTATTGGATGAATGACCTCAAGCTGGACAAAAAATCCTGGGCTGACATGACGAACAATAATGCCCAGAGACTGTTTTCTTTAATGGAACATTTTCCCTTCTAGATTGAGATCCTCGCATTGTTCTTACCTTTTTTTGTTTTATCCATCCATCCATTTTCTGTACCGCTTCTTCTCACTAGGGTCGCGGGGGGTGCTGGAGCCTATCCCAGCTATCTCCGGGCAGTAGGCGGGGGACACCCTGAACTAGTTGCCAGCCAATTGCAGGGCACACAGAGACGAACAACCATGCGTGTTTTTGGAATGTGGGAGTAAACCGGAGTACCCGGAGGAAACCCACAGGCACGGGGAGAACATGCAAACTCCACACAGGATGGCCGGAGCTGGGATTGAACCCACGACCGACGCTGTCTCTCACTGTGAGGCCATCGTGCTAACCAGTCGGGTCACCGTGCCGCGTTTTAGTTTTATTTATTTATTTATTTATTTATTATTTTCTTGCTTTTCCAACAAGTGTTGTTCAACTAAGCAGTTTTATATTCAATATGTGCCTTAATTGTTTGTACATTTCAACATTTATAAAAATAAAAAAAAAACATGTTGGACGTTGCTTCTGTCAAAGTCAATGAGATTTCAGATTTGATGGACAGTTGCGATAGCCAATCAGATCACGAGTTGGTTACAGTGAGCCTTCTTGCTGGCCTTCCGCTGAAAATGATGAAGCGTCTTGTGATTGAATACTTACTCGTGAGGGGGCAGCGCTATGCGGAATCAACACACCCGGAAGCTGTAACTGGCGTCCATTCGAAAATCTAAAATATATTCTTGCTTTTTTAAACCACGATAGCCGAAGGAGGGAAAAGTGTGTCACTCAATGACACTCTTAGAACACTCCACAGCTCCTTCAGTGATAGACTGTTACACCTTCGCTGTACGAAAGAGAGATTTCGCTGCTCCTTCCTGACGGCTGCTGTCAGACTTTTTAACAAGAACATGAGGTCATGCCTACAAACGGGCGGGCATTAGTGTAATTGTGCAGTCCTAGAATGCAATACACACTACTACTGTGCTCTATCCAATGCTGTACTTAAATATTGACCAATGCTGTATTTCGTTTACCATTACAGTATTCTTATTATTACAATACTTTTATCACTGCAGTATTTTCTATCATTACAGTACTTTCACTATTATAGTACTTTCATCATTTCAGTTTTTTCTATCATTGCAGTATTTTTATTATCATTGCAGTACTTTTACCACTATACTACTTTTATCATTGCAGTATTTTCTATCATTGCAGTACTTCTACTATTACAGCACTTTTATCATTGCAGTATTTTCAATCATTCAGTATTTTTTTTTTTATCATTGCAGCGTTTTTATTTTTTTCCCCTCTGTACCATAGACAGGCATTAGGAGTGTTACCTTACACTTGTATATGCTGTGGGCTCAAAGTGTATATATACATGGGGATCTGTGTATATACGTATATACTGTGTATAATTGCATGCTTTTTATGAATGCCTGCTGCCAATGTTATACATTAACGGCTACAGTACGCCGGTGCCTCTGTGTGATCTATATCTTTGCTGCTGTGACACTGCAAATTTCCCTGTTATGGGACTATTAAAATATATTTTTATCTTTATAAATTGAAGATTCACTTGCGAGGCCATTTTCAAGACGGACCTTTCAAGAGAAGCTATATTGTCCAACAGTCAGTGCTGTGTAAGTGTTTTTCTGTATATTGTTTGTCCACCCGTGGTGTCATAAATGTTGGTATTGTCGCGACTTTGTAAATAGTTCAAGGGTTCTGTGTTTTCCTTATTTCTGTGAGGCTGTGAAGGCAGCAGGGGAGTGAACGTTATGTTGTTGTCGTTGTGTTGGGTTTTTGGTCTGATCGGCGTGGTTGCGGCCAACAGCAGCCGTTTTTGGCTTAATAATAAAAGTGTTCGCTGATGGAAAAATTGGCCTGACTTATTATACAACGTTACACTGGTGAAGTGATAACGAAAGTATAGCAACGAGTAAAGGAAGTTACGGCGGCCGCCCGCGAGTCAAGGAGGAGGTGGTGGACGATTCTTACGATGGCGCATGCGGCCGTGATATGAAGCCCGAAAGTGTATCGGAGCATGTTGACCACCTGAGGCGGGCCGCAAGGAAGCTGGCGTTCCATGCTGGTTTCGGCTCATTGAACGCTGGGGGAGGAGCAAGCGCGAACGACGTCGACGGCCGCCATTGTCGTCATCAGCCTGTCAAGACTCCAAAATACTCCGGTAGGGCAGACTGGGAGGCTTTCCATGCCCAATTTGAACTTTTGGCACGGGCTGCTGGCTGGACTGAGAAGGATAAAGCACTGCAGCTGGCCATGTGTCTTACGGAGGAAGCTTTGTCCTGCTTGTTATTGCTCAGCCCAGTCGAAAGAGATGACTATGGCGCTTTGGTTGGTGCCCTAAAACGGCGTTTTGGACAATGCAGTCAACCTAATGTTCTACGCTCTGAGCTCTCTAACAGGCAAAGACAGGCTGGTGAACCACTGCGTGTGTTAGCGAAGGACATTGAAACCCTGTCAAGGCGTGCATATGCCCACATGCCGACTGATGTGCAGAGTGAGCTGGCCAGGGACCAGTTTATCCGGGCCATTACCCCAAGAGAACTGCGCATACAGACTCAATTGGCGCATCCCTGTACTCTTCAGGAGGCACTGGAGCTGGCCGTGGAGAGAGAGGTTATAGGAGACACCACACGGATTGACCATGTTGACGGCCATGTTGTGCGCTCTGCCACACCGGTGAACCAAATCCAAGAGAAACCATCATGGGTGGATGAGCTGACTGAGCTTATTCGCACTAGCACACTGCAGTCGCCACGCAGTGGTGCTCGTTCCCGACGGGGCCCTCCAGTTTGTTGGGTGTGTGGCCAGCCTGGGCACATTAGCGTGCGGTGCCCCAAGAAGGCAGATGGTCAGGGAAACGGGCCGGGGTCTGTGTAGAGTGGATGCCGCTGACCCCTGCACCTGTGTCACAACATGCGTTGTTTCCTGGAGACGGAACCCAACCACAAAGATGGGGGAGAGGGGCTCCATTTACCCCAGAAGCAGGTGATACTGCAGAGTCTGTGAGGGTGGTTGGCTGGACCCATGCGGGGGATTTCTGTCATGTCCCCATTTCGCTTGGGGGGTCTCCTTGTGTAGCCCTTGTCGACACCGGCTCCACTGCAACACTGTTGAAGCCTGATGTATTCCCAGCCGGGGCACGATTGGAATCTACGTCAGTCAAGCTTCGAACAGTGACTGGCGAGCTCACCCCTATGCTTGGAAGGGGGGTGGTGACTATCCAAGTGGAGGGACTATGCATGAACTTTCGGGTGTGGGTTGCCGCGGTACACGACCCCTGCATCATAGGACTGGACTTTCTACGAACAGCCCAGTGCGTGCTTGACCTGGGGAGGAACACGTTGGCTGTTCCAAGAGGCCCCACAGTTGAAATGGTGCGCCCTACACAGCCTGAAAAGTCATTCCTTCCGACGTCGAGCGCAGCCATTGCACAGCAGGAGTCTGATCCACCCATGAACCGCTGGCTCCTATGACTTCTCCACCCACATCAGACGCCCACATTGATGAGCATTCCTCTTCCCCGGCCCCGTGGTCCATGACAGGTGGAGTGGACAGATTGACGGCAGTGCGCGAAGTGTGGAAGCGCAACAGTGATGGTTTAGAACCCAAGCAACAGGAGGTGCTGTGGCAACTGTTGCGGGACTTTAAGGACATTTTTGCGCTGACAGAAGAGGAGGTGGGCCGAGCAGACTTGGTGCAGCACGAAATTGACACGGGGGATGCACGACCTATCAAAGAGCGCCCCCGCCGCCTTCCCCTTGCACATCAGGCAGATGCGGACAGCGCAATTGACGAGATGCTGAAAGCTGGCATCATTGAGCCATCTGACAGCCCTTGGGCCTCAGGGGTTGTCATGGTCTGAAAAAAAAAGACAGTGAAGAAAAGGTTCTGTGTGGACTATAGACCCTTAAACAGCGTGACCAAGAAAGACTCCTATCCACTGCCCCGCATTGATGAGACTCTGGATCTGGTGTCTGGATCGTCCTGGTGCTCCTCATTAGACCTGCGCAGTGGATATTGGCAGGTGCCCCTCAGCCCGGAAACCAGGCCAAAGACTGCTTTCTGTACTGGCAGGGGGTTGTGGCAGTTTCGAGTTCTCTGTTTCTGCCTGTGCAATGCACCTGCTACCTTCGAGCGGCTTATGGACAAGGTGCTGGCTGGCATCCCCCGACAGGAATGTTTGGTCTATTTGGATGACATCCTGGTCCATGGGAACTCTTTCCATACAGCCTTGGAGGCCCTGCGCCAGGTCTTACAAAGAATTTCCACTGCGGGTCTGAAGCTTCACCCTGACAAGTGCTGCTTCATGAGAAGAGAGCTTGAGTTCCTGGGACACAAAGTTGGAGGGGAAGGCATTAGCACTTTGGAGGAGAAAGTGTGAGCCGTGAGGGACTGGCCTACTCCCAGCAACCCGCGTGAACTGAAGAGCTTCCTTGGGCTGGCATCCTATTACAGGCGATTCGTGCGGGGTTTCTCATGTCTAGCTGCACCGCTTTTCCACCCGCAGCGGAAGGACACTGATTTTGACTGGACGGGCATTCAGCTCGCTAAAGAAGGTGCTGACGGAGGCACCCATTCTCGTCCCCCCAGACGCCAACCTGCCGTTTGTCCTGGACACTGATGCCAGCAATGTCGGAATTTGGGCGGTTTTGAGTCAAGTGAGGGCAGACGGGGAGAGAGTAGTGGCATACTTCAGCAAAACCTCGAATAAGGCTGAACGGCGTTATTGTGTCACACGAAGGGAACTGCTGGCAATTGTGAGAGCCATTCGCCATTTTCGATATTATCTGTCCGGTTTACCCTTCACTGTACGCACTGACCATGCGGCACTCCAGTGGCTATTGTCTTTTAAGGAGCCTGAAGGACAGATTGCACGCTGGCTTGAAGAACTGGCACCATATGTCTTCCAAGTTGAGCACAGGGCTGGAAGTCACCATGCCAACGCTGACGCTATGTCTCGACGCCCTTGTGCTCTTGCTGGCTGCCGCTTCTGCGAGAAGAGAGAGACCCGAGAGAAGGAACTTTGTGGTGATGAGCAAAGTCCCGCGCATGATCATGTCGACCCCGTATGTAGGGGGGTGCAGGTTGTGGGGGCACCTGAATGGAGGAAGCAGCAGCAACAGGATGTTGACCTCCGACTTGTATTGCAGTGGGTTGAGTCGGGTCAAAACCCTAAGTGGGAGGAGGTCGCTGGACACTCGCCTGCCACTAAAGGACTGTATTCAAAGATTGGGACAGGCATCTCCCTCTGGTTTTGTGGGCCTACAGGTCCGCTGTACAGGATTCCACTTCATGTACACCTGCCCTGCTCATGCTGGGGCGTGAGCTACGGACACCAGTGGAAATGGCTTTTGGGAGACCCCCTGATACACCAGCCGTGCCACCAGGACCGGAGTATGCCAGGAGACTTCAAGACAGGTTGGAGTCAGCACATGTCTTTGCTCGCGACTATTCTGGACCCAGAAATTAGAATAGATGTGACGTCACCGACATCTAGTGGTGAAAGTTATCGAAGCATTCATTCTTGACACGGGCGCCATTTTGAACACTCGGTCGCCAACGAAGAAGGCTTTATTTTCGTTCATACTGCATCCTCCTTGATTTTGCTCATTTCTGGCACAATCTGTGAGTACATATATAACTTAGCACATTTCTATGCAGCATGTTTATTAGTTCAGCGGACATTCTTAATTTACAAGCCTTTTTGTTCCATTTAAGCTGACAGCATTTGTGTTTCCCTTTGTTGTGATTGAATGTGTCTTGAAATATAATTTCATCCAATACCAGTCAAGGTTAGCACATGTTTTGTGTGTTTACATATATATATATATATTTTTATATTCAGATCTGTTTACTTATCCATTTGTTTTCTTTGTCATTCTCTGTATTTGTTGCAGTTTCACAAAAAGGACTTCCATAAAAACGCGAAGCAAGACTCTCCTCTTTGTGTTTTTTATTGGAAAATTGTTTAGCTCGCTGTCTACACCATATTTTCAGGTCTACACATGGTCAGGGCAGAAGAGTGAAAAGATTGCCATATCAAGAGCGCAAGTGTGGGTGTCCTATACACTACTACAGCAGTATGTCCGACCGACATGAAATATCTAACTTGGAAGTTAGGTCAGAATGTGGAGCTTCAAATGTGTCGTCTTCACGTCATTCCAAGTCAAATGCAAGCAGAGCGTCATCCTCGCATCGCTCTTCCAAATCAAACTCAAGCCAGATCGCAGCAGAAGCACGAGCAAAGGCGGAAGCTGCACGGAAAAAAGCTGAATATGCAAAGCTTCAAATCGACATGATGGTTCAACGCACGCGAATTGATGCAACACTGAACGCTCTTAAAGAAGAAGGCGAAGCTGAAGCTGCACTGGCTGCTGCAAAGGTGCTCGAAGCTGCTGCAGAAAACCAAAACGCTGAGATTGATGCAGCTATTGGCTCCCCTTTATCACCGGCGGATTCAAAGCAACGTACAAATGACTATATTAATACGCACTTCAGCTATCGAATAAAGGATGAATGTGATGATAAAAGAGAGACAGGAAATACTTTACAACCCCAACGCGACGACGCCTTTGATGCCAATCAGCACGTGTTGCGGCACATATTGCCACTTACTAAACAAAGTTGCAAACATCCTCAAGACATGCTCCACCAAATGTCTCCTCATGCCAACGACGATGATTTCACTCCCTACTTACCACAGGACATCAGCACAGCGAGTTCACCACACAAGGTCAGTGACAAGCATGCACTCAGGTCTACAGACGTCTCTGACCTCGTCGCTTTCCTCGCTCGTCGCGACCTCCTCACAGCAGGGTTCACAGTGTTTGACAATCGTCCAGAGAACTATTTGTCATGGAAATCTTCTTTCCACAATGCCATAGAAGGTTTGAAGCTCAAACCTAGCGAGCAGCTAGATTTACTCACCAGGTGGCTTGGCGGGGAGTCCCTTCAACATGCCCTGAGGATCAGAGCGGTCTATGTCAACAATCCAACAGTGGGACTCGACAAGCTATGGCAACGTTTGGATAAAGCTTTTGGCTCTCCAGAGGTGATCGAGGCTTCGTTGTTTCAACGTCTGGAAGATTTACCAAAAATCACAAACAAAGATAACCAACGTCTTCAGGAGCTTGCAGACCTTCTCCTTGAAATAGAAGCCGCAAAGAATGAAGGCTACCTACCAGGTCTCAGTTTCCTTGACTCAGCCAGAGGCATAAACTCGATTGTGGAAAAGCTTCCGCATAATCTCCAAGACACATGGGTTAGTCGAGGGACGGCATACAAGAAAGAGCACCTCGTCCATTATCCCCCTTTTTCCTTTTTTGTTGACTTTGTGAATAGTCAAGCAGACATGAGAATGGATCCGAGTTTTTCCCTCCAAGGTTTCAGCACAGCACCCTGCAAGGATGAGAAGCCTTCACCTAAGCAGTGGAAAGCTAAACTTCCTGTCTCAGCAAATAAAACAGAGGTTGAGGCCTCCAACTCCTCAGATGAAGACAACTCTCGCATAGACCCAGAGAAGAACTGTCCCCTTCACAAGAAACCACACTCTCTCAGGAAATGTAGGGGTTTCAGAATGAAGAGTTTGGAAGAAAGGAAGAGTTTCCTGAAAGAGCATTATATTTGCTTCAGATGTTGTATGTCAACAAGCCATAAAGCCAGGGATTGTAAGATTGAGATTTGCTGCGCTGAGTGCAACAGTGACCGCCACATCTCAGCCCTACATGAAGGTCCACCTCCCTGGATGCCAAAAGAACCCATCACTTCAGCAGGGGGCGAGTGCGGGGAGGAAGTTCAGGAGAACTCGCCTGTAATGACCTCCAGCTGCACAGAGGTCTGCGGGGAGGGTTTAAGAGGGAAGTCATGCTCCAAAATGTGTCTGGTCATGGTGTATCCTAAAGGGCATCCTGAACGGAAGAAGAGAATGTATGTGGTATTGGACGACCAGAGTAACAAGTCACTGGCCAAAACCGCCTTCTTTGACATGTTTAGCGTTCAAGGAATGGTCTGCCCCTACACGCTGAAAACATGCTCTGGCATAACGGAGACCAGTGGAAGAAGAGCCACAGATTTTATGATAGAGTCTATGGATGGCGCAGTTTCCCTAGCACTACCAACACTCATTGAGTGTAATCTGATACCAAATAACAGAGAGGAAATTCCAACTCACGAGGCTGCTATACATCATCACCATCTTAGATCAATTGCTTCCAAGATACCCCCTCTTGATCCCTCAGCTGAAATCCTTCTGCTGCTGGGACGGGATATCATTCAAGTCCACAAAGTCCGCAGTCAATGCAATGGGCCACATAATGCACCATACGCCCAACGCCTTGATTTGGGATGGGTAATTATCGGAGATGTGTGCCTTAAGGTAGCCCACAAACCCATTGTGAACACTTTCAGGACCAGTATCCTGGAGAATGGTCGAGCCAGCTTCTTTACACCCTGCGTAAACAGCATCTGTGCCAAAGAGAGGTTCGCAGCTGAACATCCCAAACAGCTTCACAGAAGCTCAGCCCAAGACAAGCTCGGCAAGCAGATTTTTTGCCATTCGGTAGATGACAATAAACTGGCACTATCAGTTGAGGATGAAATCTTCCTTCGCGTCATGAGTGAACATTTCTCTAAGGATGAATCAAACAGTTGGGTGGCACCACTTTCGTTCCGGGTTCCAAGACAGCGCTTACCAAACAACAGGGAACAAGCACTCAAACGTCTTCTGTCACTTCGGTGTACCTTGAAGAAGAAACCAGAAATGAAGGGCCACTATGTGGAATTCATGAAACAGATGTTCTGTAATGGACATGCAGAAGTAGCCCCTCCTCTGAAATATGATGAAGAATGCTGGTATCTGCCAAGCTTTGGTATCTACCATCCCCAGAAGCCAGGCCAAATCAGAGTAGTCTTCGACTCGAGTGCTCAGCACAACAACACATCCCTTAATGATGTGCTGCTTAGGGGCCCAGATCTGAACAACAGTTTGGTTGGTGTGCTTGTACGCTTCAGATCGGAACCTATAGCGATAATGGCTGATATACAACAAATGTTCCACAGCTTTTTAGTTCAAGATACGCATCGAAATTACTTGCGCTTCCTGTGGTTTCACAACCATCAGATCGACGGGGACATTGTGGAGTACCGCATGAAAGTCCACGTGTTTGGAAATTGCCCGTCACCAGCCGTTGCCATATATGGGCTGAAGAAGACGGCCATGGAAGGAGAAGAGGAGTATGGAGCCGATGTGAGACTCTTCGTTGAACGCCACTTTTATGTCGATGATGGACTCAAGTCATTCTCCAGTGTGATGGAAGCAGTTGACGTGTTGGAGAGAGCGCAACACATGCTAGCTCAATCCAATCTACGATTGCACAAAATCACATCTAACAGCCCGGATGTCATGAGAGCGTTTCCAAATAAAGACCTTGCCAAGGAGCTGCAAGGGATTGAACTTGGGCAGGATTTCACACCCATGCAACGCAGCCTGGGCCTTGGCTGGGACCTGTCCACGGACACATTCCAGTTTCGAGTGGACACCTGTGAGAGACCATTCACAAAACGTGGCGTACTGTCTACTGTGAACAGTTTGTATGACCCTCTGGGATTTGCTGCGCCCGTCAGCATTCAGGGTCGATCTATACTCAGAGACATTACTCGCAATGGTAGTGACTGGGATGTACCACTCCCAAAAGAGAGTCAAGAAGAGTGGCAAAAATTGAAAGATGCATTGAAGGACTTACAAGAGCTGAAAATTCCAAGAATGTATACGTCACTCCCTCTGTCTGCAGCTCAGAGAAAAGTAATGTGTGTTTTTTGTGACGCCTCCACAAAAGCTATAGGTGCAGTCGCTTATCTGAAAGTGACAGATGTCAAGGGTTACAGTGAAGTAGGGTTCATCTTCGGGAAAACAAAGCTTTCCCCCAAACCTGAGATCACAGTTCCACGACTCGAGCTCTGTGCCGCTGTATTGGCTGTGGAAATAGCAGATCTGCTTCAAGAGGAGTTGGACATGACTTTGGATGATGTCAAGTTCTTCACCGATAGCAAAGTGGTGCTTGGCTACATCTACAATGAGGCAAGGCGGTTCTACGTTTATGTCCACAATCGCGTGCAGCGCATCAGACGTTCCACTAAGGCAGATCAGTGGTGTTATGTGCACACGACCGACAATCCGGCTGATCATGCCACCCGTTCATTGCCGGCAGAGCAGCTGGCCTTTTCTACATGGCTAACGGGACCTGCTTTCCTCACGACCAGAAAAGAGATCATATCCTCTGAAAAGACTTTCAGCCTTGTTAATCCTGAGTCAGATGTAGATCTACGGACAGAAGCCACCAGTTGTGTCACCAATTTGTTACACAGCAAACTGGGAAGTACACGCTTCGAACGGTTCTCTGCTTGGAATCGCCTCCTAAAGGCTGTTGCACGACTTGGACACATCGCTAAGTCCTTTACCAAAGGGTCCAAGGACAACATTTGTAACGGCTTTCACATGTGCCGTGAACACCTCAACAACGAGCAGCTCGAACAGGCCAAAGCAACGATCATTCTTACCGTGCAGGGTGAAACGTATACAGAGGATATCAAATGCCTACAAGAGGGGCGACCAATCCCTAGGACAAGCCCACTCAGCAAGCTCTGTCCATTCATCGATCCTGATCAAATCCTCAGGGTTGGAGGTCGGCTAGCGAGAGCCCAGATCACATCCGATGAGTTACACCCTATACTTATTCCTAGCAGACATCACGTTACTCAGCTGCTGGTCCGACACCTCCACGAGAGAGTTTGTCACCAGGGCAGACACTTCACAGAAGGAGCCATCAGGGCAGCCGGATTCTGGATCGTTGGGGGAAAGAGAGCGATCAGTAGCTTCATCTTCAACTGTGTGACCTGCCGCAGGCTGCGAGGGAAACAGGAAGAACAAATCATGGCTGACCTGCCTACCGACCGACTACGTACCGATCCACCCTTTACATATGTCGGCGTGGACGTGTTTGGCCCCTGGTTGGTGATGTCGCGAAAAACTAGAGGTGGTCAAGCCAATGCCAAAAGATTTTATTTTTTTTTACCTGCATGTGTACGCGGGCGGTCCACATTGAGGTGATCGAGTCTATGGATACGTCATGCTTCATAAATTCGCTCAGGCTTTTTTTCGCCATTAGGGGCCCTGTGAAGCAGTTCCGATCGGACTGTGGCACTAACTTTGTGAGTGCCTGCAGAGAGCTGCAGATTGACAAAAGGGGTTGCCACAACACACTAATTGACAACTACCTTGCAGAACAGGAGTGCAGATGGAAGTTTAATCCCCCGCATGGCTCTCACATGGGTGGAACATGGGAAAGGATGATTGGTGTTGTACGCCGTATCCTGGATGCCATGCTCCTTCAGCATTGGCCAAGCTCGGCTCACGCACGAAGTTTTGGTGACTTTTATGGCTGAAGTTACTGCAATTATCAATGCAAGGCCCCTCACTTCTGTCTCCACGGATCCAGATCAGCCTGTAATACTCACTCCTGCTATGCTCCTGACCCAGAAGGTTGGCACACCGCATGTACCACCTGGCCAGTTCAATGACGGGGATCTCTTGAGGAGTCAATGGCGGCGGGTCCAGATCCTCGCTAACATGTTCTGGGATCGCTGGAAGAAGGAGTATATGAGTGGACTTCAGTTTCGTCGTATATGGAGGACCAAGAAGCCGAACCTGCAGGAAGGAGATGTTGTTCTTTTGAAGGACGCTCAAATGAAGAGGAATGACTGGCCAGTCGGGCTTATCACCAAGACATTCGCGAGTGAAGATGGATGTGTCAGGAGAATTGAAGTGAAAGTTGTCCGGAAAGGTGAACAGCGACTGTTTTTGAGGCCAGTGTCAGAGGTCGTTCTCTTGACCTCTGAGGCCTCTACGTAGAAAATAAGAAGTCAATGTCTCGACTCAATATACGATTGTTTGATGTCTGTTGTGTCTCGCCATAACTTACAATTGTACGTTGTTATTTGTGTGAGTTGTGTTGCCATCGTATAGATGCCAAGCGGGGAGTATTCTGGACCCAGAAATTAGAATAGATGTGACGTCAGCGACATCTAGTGGTGAAAGTTATCGAAGCATTCATTCTTGACACGGGTGCCATTTTGAACACTCGGTCGCCAATGAAGAAGGCTTTATTTTCATTCATACTGCATCCTCCTTGATTTTGCTCATTTCTGGCACAATCTGTGAGTACATATATAACTTAGCACATTTTTATGCAGCATGTTTATTAGTTTAGCGGACATTCTTAATTTACAAGCCTTTTTGTTCCATTTAAGCTGACAGCATTTGTGTTTCCCTTCGTTGTGATTGAATGTGTCCTGAAATATAATTTCATCCAATACCTGTCAAGGTTAGCACATGTTTTGTGTGTTTACATATATATATATATATTTTTATATTCAGATCTGTTTACTTATCCACTTGTTTTCTTTGTCATTCTCTGTATTTGTTGCAGTTTCACAAAAAGGACTTCCATAAAAACGCGAAGCAAGACTCTCCTCTTTGTGTTTTTTATTGGAAAATTGTTTAGCTCGCTGTCTACACCAGATTTTCAGTTCTACACATGGTCAGGGCAGAAGAGCGACCATTTACAGAAGGCAGGTGTAAGGCAGAAAAGGAACTATGACATGAAGGCCAGAGCGACGGACTTTAAGGCTGGAGACCTGGTTTGGGTGTACAGCCTAAAAAGGAAAAAGGGCAGGTGTCCTAAATTGGACAGGCACTGGGTGGGGCCGTGTGGCGTGCTGGAGAGGATAGGAGAGGTGGTGTACAGGGTGCAGCTGCCACCTGGTGGCAGACGGGTAGCCCTCCACAGAGACAGACTGGCCCCATATAGAGGTGATGCCGTTCCACAGCAGCAGTCTGGGTCGCGGACACACTCACAGTGGGTTTTGAATCCCATTTATCCCATATTAAACAATTATCTCAACAGAAAAGGACAATCTGATTTTTTAAAAAATGCACAATAAAACAGAAAAGCCATCTCCGGGTATTTTACAATTCAGTCTTCATTGGGGAAAAACATTCAGCAATTTGCTTTTCTTATTTAATGCATAGTTCAGCACAGCAGGTGGCGGACAAGCACCTTAAAACGTCATTCGCCTACACACGGAAGAAGAACATGACCGAGGCGCTCCCGTGTCCTCGTCTTTCGGTCAACCTGAGAATAATGTTCTTGAGGATTAATGTTTATAAATGTAAGTATGATGTGATTTTTTTAAATTTTATGTTGTTTGACAGGATTTTTGTTAATTTTAGAATTTCGTCATTAAAAGGCTGTGGCGGTTGGAGAGTCAGCTTCGTGTTAGGGCGTGTTAAAGATCCCGATACCCACACTACACCCTCATTGAAGTATATACAGAGTAAAATTGTTCGAGCGCGCAGCCAAAGTATAATGTCCACAATTATTTGCGGACTTAACCAAAATCCCACAGAACTGGCGATGTTCGGTGGAATTCTTGTGTCCATGCTGAAAAAAAATTCTCTTCAAATGTACATATCGAATTATGACATTATGATAAACGGTTGCATGTGTGCAATTTCGGTCACTCTTTAAAGTCACCTACGTGTTTTGTCCTAGTGCAGCTAGTGTACTTAGCGACCTTGTGTGCATGCGCCGCAGATCGTGAGAGCGCCGCAAATAGTACAAATGAAGCTATAGCTCGTTCCGGTGGGTCCCAAGTCAGGGTTTTTTTCTTAGCTACTACATTACTTAAGTTTTAATGTCACTCTAAACGTCAAAATTGTTACAAATAAATAAATAATAATAATAACGTACCGCCATGCTCGATGACATAGGAGGCGGAAGTTGGTGTCGTCACACGCATTGTCCCAATTCTGCAATCTCGGTACGCTTGGAACCTGTGCTCTCCAACACCACATGTACACGTCAACGAGGAACGGAGAGTGTTTATTGCGATTGGGCCATTCTTTGTCACGGTTTTCTCTCTGACAAATTGGCATATTTAGCGGCCAAAATCTGATGAGCCGTTGCTGTGATAGTAGGTGCAGCCCAAGGTTATTTTAGTAAACGAAAATTAACTAAAAACTAGAATAGAAAAAACACATTTTCGATAATGAAAAAAATAAAACGAAAATGTTCTTTCAAAAATTAAAACTATATAAAACTAGTGATGGCAAAATGAAGCCCCATATAGCAGCCAAGCCCTGCAGGGAAATACTTCACACACGTATGGGCTTCGAGATGCTTCATTTTTCTTGACTACGCCATCCCGTGGACAGAAAAATGTATAACATGCTTGGAGCATGCAATAAAATGGTGAGCTGTAAATCATGCTCTGCCCACCAAACAATATGTATTTGAAGAGTGATTTGAATTGTTCTGTTTTACTTTGTCTTCTAACTTCTCCAATATTCATACAGCTCCGCCGAGACCAACGTTTCACCCCCACACTGATATAAAAGGGACCCAACCGTTTGGGTCTCTTTCCAAATTTGGTACCAAAGCCTCCCCCACAGTGCGGCAGCTATCTTGAATTAGCCCATTCCCAGAAATTTTTACTTTATTCAGTGTCATTCAGTATTATTCCAAATCTTTCAGAGTCATTCCAAATCATTCGTCATTCACTATCTTTCCACATCCTTCCACCTTCCATCGTTCACTGTCATTCCACATTCTCTTTCAAAATGATTCAATTTCATTCTCTATGATTCAATATCAGTCAATATTATTCACTATGATTAGAAATCATTCAATTTCATTCACTATGATTCAAAATGATTCAATGTCTTTCACTTTGATTCAAATTCATTCAATATCATTCACTATGATTATAAGATAAGATAAGATAAGATAAGATGTCCTTTATTAGTCCCACAATGGGGAAATTTGAGGTGTTACAGCAGCAAAGATATAGATCACACAGAGTCGGCGGCGTAATGTAGCCGTTAATGTGTAACATTAGCAGCAGACATTCAGAAAAAGCATGCAAATATACACAGTATAAACGTATCTAAGTGTAAGGAAACACTCCTAATGTTTGTCCATTATACGGAGGGGGAAACGCTGTAATGATAAAAACTACTGAATGATTGAAAATACTGCAATCATAAAAATATTGCAATGATAAAAGTACTGTAATGGTAAGAGTACTGAAATGATAGAAAAGTACTGCATGATAGAAAATACTGCAATGGTAAAAGTACTGTAATAGTAAAAGTACTGCAACGATAGAAAAATACTGCAATGATGAAAGTACTGCAATGGTAAAAGTACTGCAATGGTAAAAGTACTGTAATAGTAAAAGTACCGCAATGATAGAAAAATACTGCAATGATAAAAGTACTGCAATGATAAAAGTACTGTACTGTAATAGTGAACATCCTGCAGCGGTAGAAATACTACAGTGATAGAAGTATTGTAATAAGAATACTGTAATGGTAAACAAAATACATCATTGGTCAATATTTAAGTACACCCTTGGCTGAAAGTACAGTAGTAGTTAATATTGCATCCTAGGACTGCACAATTGCACTAATGCCCTCCCGTTTGTAGGCCTGACCCAATGTTCTTGTTAAAAAGTCTGACAGCAGTTGGCAGGAAGGAGCGGCGAAATCTCTCTTTGGTACAGCGAGGGTGTAAAAGTCTGTCACTGAAGGAGCTGTAAAGTGTTCTCAGAGTGTCATTGAATGGGTGGGCTGGTTTGTCCAGCATTGATGACAGTTTTGCCGTCATCCTTCTGCCCCCCACTGAGTCCACAGAGTCCAGGGAGCAGCCCAGGACAGAGCTGGCCCTCCTCACCAGTTTGTCCAGTCTCTTTTTGTCTCGGCCCGAGATGCCTCCTGCCCAGGAGACCACTCCATAGAAGATGACTGATGAAACCACCGAGTCATAGAAGTTCCTGAGGAGTGTTCCCCGAACGCCAAAGGACCTCAGCCGCCTGAGTAGGAAGAGTCTGCTCTGACCCTTCCTATAGAGAGCGTCTGTGTTGTCGCTCCAGTCCAGTTTATTGTTCAGATGAACACCCAGGTACTTGTAAGTTGAGACCCTCTCAACGTCTGTTCCCTGGATATTCACTGGTGCAGGTGGAGAGTGCCGACGCTTGCGGAAATCCACCACCAGCTCTTTGGATTTCCCAGCGTTGATTTGGAGGCGGTTCTGCTGACACCAGTCCACGAACCCCTGCGTAACCCCTCTGTACTCCCGATCGTCATCGTCAGTGATGAGGCCGACAATCGCAGAGTCATCAGAGAACTTCTGCAGGTGACAGGTTGTGGAATTGTATTTGTAGTCCGAGGTGTAGAGGGTGAACAGGAAGGGAGCCAGCACAGTTCCCTGCGGCGCTCCCGTGCTGCAGAGGAGCACGTCAGACACACAGTCCTGTGTTCTCACGTACTGTGGCCGGTTTGTGAGGTAGTTGTGAATCCATGTGATGAGGTGGTGGGCCACTCCCGCCTGCTCCAGCTTGTCTCCCAATAGGGCGGGCTGGATGGTGTTGAAAGCACTTGAGAAATCAAAGAACATGATCCTCACCGTGCCCCCCGCCTTCTCCAGGTGGAAGAGTGAAGTGTGGAGCAGGTAGATGATGGCATCATCCACACTGATGCCAGGCTGGTATGCAAACTGGAGTGGGTCCATTGAGGAGCTGACCAGGGGGCGCAGATGGACGAGGACCAGTCTCTCCAGGGTCTTCATCAGATGAGACGTCAGCGCCACTGGTCTGAAGTTGTTGAGCTCCTTCGGATGGGGTGTCTTTGGAACCGGAACCAGGCAGGATGTTTTCCACAGCTGGGGGACTCTGCCCAGCTTCAAGCTCAGGTTGAACATGTGCTGGACGATTCCACACAGCTGGTCTGCGCAGGATTTGAGGAGCTGGGAGCTGATCCCATCTGGGCCTGCCGCCTTCCTCGCCTTCATCTTCCTCAGCTGGTTCTTCACCTGAGATGTTGTGAGGAACAAGGCTGAGCAGGAGGAAGTGGTGGTTGTCTGATGAGGCTGGGAACTGGAGCCTGTGGAGAGAGAGAGGGGCGAGAGAGGGGGAGAGGGGGTCTTGTTCGCAGTGGCAGGAGGGGTGGGTGGGGGCTGCATCAGGGAAGCCTGAGCGGGGTCAGACATTTGATCAAACCTATTGAAAAATAGGTTCAACTCATTTGCCCACTGAAGCCCCCCCCCCCTTCTGGGTCTTACCTGCTTGTCCGTGGCCTGAGATGGTCTTCAGGCCCCTCCAGACATCCCTGGCATTGTTCCGCTGCAGTTGTTCTTCCATCCGCATCCTGTAGGACTTTTTCCCCTCTCGGATCCTCCTTCTCAGCTGACGCTGCACTCTCTTCAGCTCGTCCTTGTCGCCTGAAACAAAAGCCCTCTTTTTCTCCTTCAGGAGAGCTTTAATGTCCGGTGTGATCCAGGGTTTGTTGTTGGAGAAACATCTTACAGTCCTGGTGGGAATGGTGTTCTCCATGCAGAAGTTAATATAGTCTGTAACTGTGTCTGTTAGACCATTAATGTCCTCACCGTGAGCTTCGCTGAATACCTCCCACACAGTTGTGTTGAAACAGTCCTTCAAGGCCTCCTCGGCTTCTCCGGACCATCGCTGAACTGTGCGTGTCACAGCTGGCTGCCTGCGGACGAGAGGTTTGTACACAGGCAGGAGAGCAACCAAGTTGTGGTCAGCTTTGCCCAGCGGGGGGAGGGGCAGTGACGTGTACGCCTCCTTGGTGTTGGCATAGAAGAGGTCCAATATTTTATTGTCTCTGGTTTGGCATGTTACATATTGTGGGAATGAATAATAATAATAATAATAATAATAATTTGCCCTTTATTAGTCCCACAATGGGGAAATTCGAGATTCGAACCCAGGCCTCCTGGGGAGACTGGGTCCTGAACGCGGCGCCTTAGACCACTCGGCCATCCTGGCAGCCAAAATTCGAGATTCGAACCCAGGCCTCCTGGGTCCTGAACGCGGCGCCTTAGACCACTCGGCCATCCTGGCCATGAAGGCAGAGAGGAGGAAGGAGAAGCATGATTGAAGTCACCAGAGATAAGGAACAAGGCATTTGGGTGCTGTGTTTGTAGCCTGCTCACAGCTGCATTCAGTACATCACAGGCTGTCTCACCGTTAGCAGAGGGAGGCACGTACGCCGCCACCGCGATCACATGACTGAACTCTCGCGGTAAATAGACCGGACGCATGCTAACAGCTATCATCTCAATGTCCCGACTGCAAAGTTGATCCTTAACAGTAATATGCCCAGGGTTACACCATCTATCATTAACAAACACAGCCAGCCCTCCCCCTTTTCTCTTACCGCTCTCCAGTGTCCTGTCCGCGCGTAGTATTTGGAAGCCGTCCAATTCCACGACGGCGTCCGGCGTTAGCTCTGTTAGCCACGACTCCGTGAACACCAGCAAGCTAGCCTCCCGGACAATCCTCTCGTGCCGGGTTAGCGCTGTTAGCTCGTCCATTTTGTTGGAGAGGGATCGAACATTCCCCATAATAACGGACGGGAGGACGGGGTGATATCGTCTCCTCCTTGCCTGGCGTTTAGCCCCCGCACGACATCCCCGTCTCTTCCTCCTCAGCTCGCGGGGAATATCGGGTCTCGCTCCGGGAGCACACGCGGGGTTAGCACGGAGTGCTAACAGCTGATCTCTTGTGTACACGATCGATCCGTAGCTCCGAGTTTCGTCTCCGGACACGATCGCGCAAAAAACAGCCCCCAACAGTAGTAAAACCACCGCAAGTTGGATGTCCATTGCTGAGGTGAGGTAAAAATAAAATAAAAAAGGGTAAAGGGAAAAAACACACGAAAAAGGCTCAATAGTGAGCCACGCTGCTGTAAACAGGCAGCCACTCGCGCGGCGCCGGAACCGGAAGGTTATAATCAATCAATAGTATTCACTACGATACAAAATCATTAAATTTCATTCACAATTATTCAAAATCATTCAATTTCATTCACAATTATTCAATATCATTCAATTTCATTCACAATTATTCTATATCATAATTTCATTCACAATGATTCAGTACCAATAAATTTCATTCACAATGATTCAAAATCATTCAACCGCATCCTTCCACCAAAATTTATTGAGGTTCTCAGCCTTCACACGCAATTTCTCCAGTTATTATTTGGGCCCGAGCAGCAATGTGTAGTACCCCGAGATGTACATATAATTTCTTTAACACTAATAGTCGATAATGAACAGGAAGTGAGTTAGGAACTTTTGAAAGTCCAACTTTCGCCCATTTTTGCACATTTACAGGGGTCATTCTTTTGCACCCTGATCCTCCAGGGTTAATCCGATTGCGTTCAAATTCAGGCTGTACCATTTTAAGAGCTGGGACAAACACTGGGACAAAAATCTTTAGTTTCCGAAATACTATATGACGGGGGTGGGGCTTCAAAGATTTCGTTTAATATTTCCTTCGCCGCAATGGACAAAATGCTTAATAACTCTCCTGCATTCCAAAACATCACATGTACATTAAGAGTCGGTACCCGAAGACATCGATATGTTTATATTCTGTTATACAGAAAAATATAATTTTTTACATTTTAACGTACTGCACGGAGCCCTATTACCGAATCGGACTGAAAATTGGTCAGAAAAGACTCAAGACATTGATCTTATTCTGTCCAGAATTTTGTGACTTTTCGGCGAAGTGCGTGGCTATTACAGTGCCGCAGAGTCTGATTATTCTCCGTGGCAACAAAAGCTCCTACAAAATGATTCAGATGATCCATTATCTCGAAATTTTTCACATTTGACGATAATCAGGCCGTGAAGACGGCTGCCAACTTATTTTGGATCGTAGTGGTAGCGCCACCAACTGGTTAAAACAAATACAAATTATTTTCGTTGATGTTTTTCTCCGGGCAGGTTGACAAGATCTACCTTATATTTGCTCGGATGAGTGTTTAGGTCTTCAGGATGTCACAATACAAATGTTGTCATTTTTTTGAAAAGCTGTGGGCGTGGCTTCGCACCGTTCACCAGTTTGAGGTTCTCAATATGAACAAAAACTCGTGAAACCTTGCACACACATCAGGCCTGATAAAATCATCAATATTTTATTAGTTTCTCGTGCAGTTATTTTTTTTCTAAAATGGCACTCTATCGTCCTCTAGAAATTTTCAAAAAAGCAGCCTCGGTTGTGTGTTTTACCTTGCTTTTTTTTAATTCTATGGAGTGTGTATAAGGCCAAGACCTACAAAAAAGTCTCTTGGAGCCATGAGCTAAATTGCACAAGAAGTCGGCCATTTTGAATTAACTTCAAAGGGGGTGTGTCACCACAATCGACTGAAGGCTAAATAACTCCCTTGCACAAGCTCCTAAAAATCCAAAACTTCACTTGTACATAAAACGTCCCGACCTGAAGATATCTTAATCTTATTTTGTGTATACACACAGCACCACCAAGTGGAAACAAACATTTTATTTTTTTAATTTTAATATACTGCACGGAGCCCTTTTGACAAATCTGACTTAAAATTCGTCAGAAAAGACTCAAGACACTGATCTTACTCTGCCACGAATTTTCTGACTTTTCGGCGACGGGCGTGGCTATTACGGTGCGGCAAAGTCTGATTATTCTCCGTGGCAACAAAAGCTTCTGCAAAATAATTCAGATTATCCCAGCTTCTCAAAATTTTTCACATTTGAGGATATTCAGGCCCTGAAGACGCTGCCAACTTGTTTTTCATCGTAATGGTAGCGCCACCAACTGGTTAAAGCGAAAGCAAGTGATTTTCGTTGATGTTTTTCTCCAATCAGCTAAACAAGGTCGCCCTCATATTTGCTCGGATGAGTGTTTAGGCCTTGAGGATGTCACAATACAAAAGTCTTTCGCCTTCTTTAGAGTGTCACATGATGGTGTCTTGTGACCCGTCTTTATCAGCTGATGTTCTATGAGGGCGTGACTTACGCTCTCCGTTCACTCCTCCAAGATGCTGCTCCAGGTGGTAGAGAGGAGGAAGGCTCCCTTGTCTCTGTTCATGGTTTTTATGCCTCGCTTGCAGATCTCAATGGCCTCCCTGATCCAGCGCTGTTGTTTGTTCTCTTCGGTGCGGATGACCCTGCCCTTCTCCCGGTCCATGATGTGGTTTTCCCTTTTGCAGTGGTCAGTGATTGCTGATTTGTAATGTTCATGTATTGATTGTTCTTTTACTGCTCTGATTTTTCATTTTTTTGACAGGTAAGTCACACCCTCATGGAACATCAGCTGATAAAGACGGGTCACAAGACACCATCATGTGACACTCTGAAGAAGGCGAAAGACTCGCCGAAACATGTCAGGTAAAAAATTAACCTAAAACGAAATTGTCTGCTTTGAATGAATCAGTCAAATATAAATAATAAGAAGACATAATGTCAGGTTCGCCAATTTGACATATAGTGTTCGTAAGCTAAAAGGAGAGGACGAACAGCTCTTGTGGAGACAGAAAGGTTAACAAAGTTTATTTGGCAACTTCATCTCCCTTCTGTTCCTCGATGTTTTTCATACATTCCCTTTTATAACATCGAGGAATCAGATTACACTTCGAGAAATCAGATTACATTAAAGGGTGGTACAGTTCGTCTTCTCAAAAGCTGGTTTGGTCCGGTTTATCATTGGTGTGTCGTCGTGGGTCGCAGCTGACTTTGACGTCAGCATCTCTTATCAGGACCTAGCACGATGTTGCTTGCTTCAGACTTTGAGGCCAACTTCTTTATCAGGACTCATCACGATGTTGTTTACTTCATCCTCACTTCTGAAGAAGTGCCACCGCCCTTCTTTTCAACATGATATGTGCACCATGTATTGAAATAAAGTTGCGTCATGGCAAATGTATAATAACCTCCAAATATTATTCTAACATTCCCCCCTGTTTATTCTACATTTGCCCCAAATATTATCATCAATGGAATTTCCAAAGATTTAATTCCATCAAATCATTAGCTTGATAGCAAATGTAAACCCCTCTATTTTTCTTTGTTTAACTTTAATGTATTTGAGCGTTTTGGATTAACGAATAGGATCTTCCAGGTAAATTCAGTCATCATCATCAACTTGGTCATCAGTGTCTCCTCCATCACCAGCACCTCTGTAATTAATCAAAGGATATATTTCCTGTCGTTTGGAATTTGCTGGAGCGAGAGCTGTTGAGATAAGTCGGAAAAGCAAAACGCGAATGCAGGGAATACAACAACATCCACACAGTACAAGGATTGAGGTGAACATTGTTATAGAAATCATTACAGAAAATACCATATTTTTATATTTACCAAACGTTTTGTTCCACCACTCATGCAGAGGTAGTCACACCTGAGTGTTCCTTCAGCTTATGCTTCAGGGTGCGCAAGCCTGCAATGGCTCTTGTGAGGGACCCTTCCAGAGAAGTGTTGTTAGGAATGAAAGTACAACATTGATCCCCAATCATGGCGCAAACCCCTCCTCTCTCTGCCAACAGCATGTCCACCGCGATGCGGTTTTGAAATGCCATGAGTGATGTTGCTGCCAATTGTTCTTTTGGACCAATTTTACGTCACCCGAGATGGAAGGACGACGAGGACCAATTGTTCTTTAATAGCTATAAATCCTTCTTCAATGAAGTTCCCCAATCTTTGCACGTTATAGTGTATGTAATTTATTCGATCCACATTCTTATTCGGTGTAATCCAAAGAAGAATGGACTCGAACCCTGCTGCGATTTGATTTACCAACTTATACTCATCTGGTACGCCCCTTGGTTGGCCAAATGCATCCAAATAGGTCATATCACCATCCCTCCAGGAAGCACTTCGTCTTTTCCTGGCGTAATAATAGGGTTATTCGTGGGCTTCAACTGCCTTCCGAATGTCCCCTGCTGTGGATGGAAAAATAGACACTGGTAAGAGAAGTGACACCAATGCACAAGTTCCAACTGCGTCCTTTAATGAATCAAATAGTTTAGTACCCCGCACCACCACCACACATCGCTGCGTGGCAGTAGTGTACCTGCTTGGAGTACAGTTGTCTTACACCACTTGTGTTCCTGTGAGATTAACACAAGTAAAGTTAGCCACTGCCACATCGGTAGAAAAGATAGGCTTATCTTTCGTTGCCTTAATCGCAGCGTACACATCATTCCAAGCAATGCAGTCCGCATTAGGTGTTAATTTCATCATTACTTCTAAAAGGCATGTTGATCGAAGAGCTGTTGGAATTACTCATAGTAATGGTCTCGGACACATGCATGAAACACAGCTTTTAGTGCAACCAAAACTACACAACACAGAATCTCAATTTTTTATCCATGCGAAAATCATGTCAACCGAGAGACCCCTAATAGGGTAGGGTTGAGATGACTTTATACAATGCACAAGGTGTATGTTGCTTGGGGAAACTGTCCTCGTTTTGGGCTTATGTTTCCCTGACAATTGTGTCGAGCACAGATCATACAGGCTCTTCAAAAAATCTTTTGAGAAAAAATTAAACCCATATGTTGTATAAAATTGGTTTATCTGTCTTGCCATACCTTCCCTCCTGTTTGACATGTGTGTCAACAGGTGTCAATATTGCGAAAAATATTTTTTGGAAGAATTGTTTTTTTTTTTTTTTTTTCTGAACTGACATATATGCCATTAGTCAAAGTAGCTCCTTTTTCTAGCCATAGATTTTCTCTTGCATAAGACTTTGTTGTTACATGTCTGCAAGGATGTTGCCTCGCAGAACGTTATCTATCAGCGCACACACAGCCACACCTATGAATGGCTTGGTAGCTGCTTCTTTTGCTGTCTTATCTTTCCTAAAGTAATGTCATCAGTATCCACAGTATGTGCGGAACATTTAAATGTTGCAATTTGGTTTTGTTATTTTTATCTAGTTTCTGTCTTTGTGCCATTGTCATCCAAAATTCTGTATCTTCATATCCGTCTTTATTCATTTTTTTTTTTTTTTCCTCTCTTCGTTTTATTTTGTAAGTCAACTATTTTTTGTGTATTAAGCTGACCAGCGAATTTATATTTTGTTATCCATGAGTTTAAATGTTTTACTTTTTCCGGACATTGGCTTTCTATAAATTTCCAGTCCTTACACGTCAATTGTTGTTTCGGATCCTTTTTGCTAGCTTTTTTACTGTTTGATTTCCCCATGTTTTCCTAAACTGTTCTCCAATCCCTGAACAGGCTGACAATTACTCTGTTTTAGGTAATTCCCAAGCTTCTGCTTCCCAGACAGTTGTCAGTTAAATTTCCTGTTCCAAAATGAGGTTGCAAGCCTCCATGCACACTTATTCATTCACACTGGTTTTTCCCCCTTCTTACTTTTTTCCCCTGTTTTCTCTTTCCATTATTTCTCTTCCCTTTTTTCCCTCTTTTTTTTCCCTTTCAAACGCGCGTGGAGGATACACCCCTGTTATCCTCTCTCAGTTTTATAGACTATCTCTGTCTCTTCACGTAACATTGACTAGTATCCTTACGGTTTTACACAGTTTTAAAGACTTACTCTGTCCCCACGGAATTTAACTACTTATTTGCAGAGGAGTCCGCCCTCCTGTTAATGCGGAATTTAACTACGTACCTTCACATGCACACATTTATCACACTCATTCATCACATTCGGACTTCACACACTCACCCAAGATGAGCTGAACGTCTCTCTCCGCAGCCTCCCTTCAACTTTCAGCATCCAGTAGCAAAGTCGAGGACCAGGTCCAAAAAAAGAAAGAATCCTTATCTTGTCGTGGCCACGATTGTCCCCGGTCGTCGGCTTCGCCCCTGGACGCCTCCAGTATGTTGGGTTCACGGCTCTGAAGGACCAATTTTATGTCAGGTTCGCCAATTTGACATATAGTGTTCGTAAGCTAAAAGGAGAGGACGAACAGCTCTTGTGGAGACAGAAAGGTTAACAAAGTTTATTTGGCAACTTCATCTCCCTTCTGTTCCTCGATGTTTTTCATACATTCCCTTTTATAACATCGAGGAATCAGATTACACTTCGAGAAATCAGATTACATTAAAGGGTGGTACAGTTCGTCTTCTCAAAAGCTGGTTTGGTCCGGTTTATCATTGGTGTGTCGTCGTGGGTCGCAGCTGACTTTGACGTCAGCATCTCTTATCAGGACCTAGCACGATGTTGCTTGCTTCAGACTTTGAGGCCAACTTCTTTATCAGGACTCATCACGATGTTGTTTACTTCATCCTCACTTCTGAAGAAGTGCCACCGCCCTTCTTTTCAACATGATATGTGCACCACGTATTGAAATAAAGTTGCGTCATGGCAAATGTATAATAACCTCCAAATATTATTCTAACACATAATGAACCTAATACAAATAAATGAATGCTTAATAACTCCCCTGCACATGCTCCTAAAAATCCAAACCTTCACCTGTAAATAAAACGTCCCGACCTGAAGACATCTGTATGTTGTTATTCTGTTATACAAAACTGTGCCAAGTAGTGTACAAAAAAAATATATATATTTTTTTTTACATTTTAACGCACTGCACGGAGCCCTTTTAACAAATCAGACTAACATTTTTTTACTGAATTTTGTGACTTTTCGGCAAAAGGCTTGGCCATTACATTGCTGAAAAATCTGTTTGTACTCTGTGGCAACGAAAGGTAATGTTATTATTTTGTTATATACACAGCGCCGCCAAGTGGAATAAAAAATTAGTTTTTATTTTAATTTTCACGTACTGCACGGAGCCCTTTTGACGAATCCAACTGAAAATTGGTCAGAAAAGACTCAAGACATTGATCTTACTCTATCCCGAATTTTGTGACATTTTGGCAAAAGGCGTGGCCATTACGGTGCTGAAAAGTCAGATTGTACTCTATGGCAACATGACTCAGATGATCCTATCTTCTCAAAGTTTTTCACATTTGAGGATACTTCAGCCCTGAAGACATCTATCAACTTATTTTTCATCGTAGTGATAGCACCACCAACTGGTAAAAGCTCGTACAAGTTATTTTCTTGGATGTTTTTCTCCGAGCAAGTCAACAAGGTCGCCCTCATATATGCTCGGATGAGTGTTTAGGCCATGAGGATGTCACAATACGAAATTCTTCATTTTTCGTGAAAAGTTGTGGGAGTGGCATTGCACTGTTCGGCAATAAAACAACGCAGATTTTGAGGTTCTAAATATGAACGACAACTCGTGAAACTTTACACACACATCAGGCCTACATAGCAAAATCATCAATATTTTATTCGTTAGTTGTGCAGCTTTTTTAAAATGGCTTGCCATGGCCCTCGAGAAATGTTAAAAAAAGCAGCCCTGGTTGAGTGTTTCACCTAGCTTTTTGTAAATTTTATGGAGTATGTATAAGACCAAGACCTACAAAAAAGTCTCTTGGAGCAATGAGCTAGGTTTTACAGGAAGTCGGCCATTTTGAATTTACTTAAAAGGGGGCAGGTCACCATAATGGACTTTGTGTAGAAATTATTATTAGGGCCCGAACAGCGGCCGCGGCGAGGTCCCTATTGTTTTTGTAGAAATTATTATTAGGGCCCGAGCAGTGACCGCTGCGAGGTCCCTTTGGTTTTTGTAGAAATTATTATTATTATTATTATTAGGGCCCGAGCAGCGACTGCTGCGAGGTCCCGATTGTCTTTCTAGAAATTATTATTTATTATTATTAGGGCCCGAGCAGCGAGCGCTGCGAGGTCCCTATTGTTTTTGTAGAAATTATTATTATTATTTTTTTTCTATTTTCCGATCGTTCAATCGCATTTTTGACCCCCTAAACATGCACGAAAATTCACCAAACTTGGCAATCTCATCGGGCATGGTGAAAAATTTCATATGGCTCTCTAGCGCCAACTGGAATGGGGAAAAATCAAAGCAAATCCTGGCCCGTTTGACCTAGGCCTCAGAAAATTGCCGGGCACGTGTAGTACCCCATGATGTACATAGAATTTCTTTGACGACAAAAGTCTAATATGAACAGGAAGTGAGTTATGAATTTTTGAGAGTCCAATTTTCGCCCATTATTGCATGTTTACAGGGGTCATTCTTTTGCACCCTGATCCTAGAGGGTTCATCCGATTGCTTTAAAATTCTGGCTGTACCATCCTAAGACCTGGGACAAACACTCGGGCAAAAATTTTTAGTTTCGGAAATACTATATGACGGGGGCGGGGCTTCAAAATTTTCACTTTATATTTCCTTTGCCGCAATGGACAAAATGCCTAATAAAGATAAAGATAAAGATGTCCTTCATTAGTCCTACAATGGGGAAATTTGAGGTGTTACAGCAGCAAAGATAAAGATCACGCAGAGTCGGCGGCGTAATGTAGCCGTTAATGTATAACATTAGCAGCAGACATTCATAAAAAGCATGCAAATATACACAGTATAAACGTATCTAAGTGTAAGGAAACACTCCTAATGCCTGTCCATTATACAGCGGGGGAAACGCTGTAATGATAAAAACTTACTGAATGATTGAAAATACTGCAATGATAAAAATATTGCAATGATAAAAGTACTGTAATGGTAAGAGTACTGAAATGATAGAAAAGTACTGCAATGATAGAAAATACTGCAATGATAAAAGTACTGTAATGGGAAAAAGTACTGCAATGATAAAATATACTGCAATGGTAAAAGTACTGTAATAGTAAAAGTACTGCAGCGATAGAAAAATACTGCAATGATAAAAGTACTTTAATAGTAAAACTACCGCAATGATAGGAAATACTGCAATGATAGAAGTACTGTTATAAGAATACTGTAATGGTAAACAAAATACATCATTGGTCAATATTTATGTACACCATTGGCTGAAAGTACTGTAGTAGTGTATATTGCATCCTAGGATAATAACTCTCCTGTACAGTAGTAGTGTATATTGCATCCTAGGATAATAACGCTCCTGTTCATGCTGCTAAAAATCCCAAACTGCACATGGACATAAAGAGTCGGTATCCGAAGACATCTATATGTTTATATTCAGTTATACACCTTGCCCCACCCAGTGGCGACAAAAAATATCATTTTTTACCTTTTGACGTACTGCACGGTGCCCTTTTAACGAATCCGACTGAAGATTGGCTAGAAAAGACTCAAAACATTGATCTTACTCGATCCCGATTTTTGTGACTTTCCGTCGAAGGGCGTGGCTATTACGGTGCCGTAAAGTCTGATTAGTCACCGTGGAAACAAAAGCTCCGGCAAGATGACTCACATGATCCTATCTTCTCGAAATTTTTCACATTTGAGGATATTGCAGCCCTGAAGACATCTACCAACTTATTTTTGATCGTAGTAGTTGGGCCACCAACTGGTCGACGCAAATACAAATTATTTTCCTTGATGTTTTTCTCTGAGCAGGTGGTTAACAAGGTCGCCCTCATGTTTGCTCGGCTCAGTGTTTAGGCCTTCAGGATGTCACAATACGAAATTCGTAATTTTTTGTGAAAAGCTGTGGGCGTGGCATCGCACATATCGCCAATAAAACAACACGTATTTTGAGGTTCTAAATATGAACGAAAACTCGTGAAACTTTACACACACATCAGGCCTGACAAAATCATCAATATTTTATTAGTTACTCGTGCAGTTTATTTTTAAAAATGGCACTATATCGCCCTCTAGAAATTTTCTAAAAAGCAGCCCCGGTTGTGTGTTTCACCCAGCTTTTTGAAAATTTTATGGAGTATGTAAAAGGCAAGACCTACAAAAAAGTCTGCCCTGGTTGAGTGTTTCACCTAGCTTTTTGAAAATTCTATGGAGTATGTATAAGGTGTTAGAATAATATTAAGAGGTTATTATACATTTGCCATGACGCTGTTAGGCTCGCTGGTAGGCGAGGTGGAGGAGGACCGAAGAAACGCAGGGAAGACCAGATAAGGGTAACGTAAAGGGAATTTAATTAACAGAACCAAAACCGAAAGACAAACAAGGGACTCTGAATAAATAAACGTGACCAAGTGCAAACCAAGGAAGACGAACGAAACGCGGCTGGGGAAGACTAAACTTGACTAAGAAACGGGGACAGTAACGAATACTATGAGCTATGAGCATGAACGGGGGTAACGAGCAAACAATGACATGAGGACAAGGCAACGCAAGGGCACAGTGAAGTCCGCTAAATAATGCACCGACGCCGAACCGTCTGCAAGGGGTGCTTGAATAGTCCATTGATTAGGGGAGCAGATGGGAGTCAGGTGTGTGAGGCTAACGGAGAACCGGTGTGTGGCTGATGGGGAACGAGCGCAGAAGGAAACGCCCCCACTCAGCTGACAAAGGTAAACAAAGACAAGGCATGGGACGTGAAAATGACAACAAAACCCCTGACATGACCGACACGGGTCATGACAGACGCAGCTTTATTTCAATGCGTGGTGCGCATGACATGTTGCGGATTGGTGGAGTGGACTATGCTTGAGTGTTTGCAGTTTGAGTGGAGATACAGGAGGACACTGCTGCTGCAGAGAAGGGCCTGCAAATGGCAGGGCGGCGATGCTTCTTCAGAAGTGAGAATGACGCAAACAGCATCGTACTGAATCCTGATAGAAGAAGTTGACGTCAAAGTCTGCTATGACCCATGACGGGGTACCCATGTTAAACCGGACTGACCAGCTTTGATTAGACGAACTGTACCACCCTTGAGTGTAATCTGATTCTCCGACCCTATAAAAGGGAATGTGAAAAAAACATCGGGGAACAGAAGGGAGATGAAGTTGCCAAATAAATCTTGTTAACCTCTCTGTCTCTACTTGAGCTGAGTGCCTCGATTCTTTTATCTTATGAACACTATATGTCAAATTGGTGAACCTGACATAAGGCCAAGACCTACAAAAAAGTCTCTTGGAGCCATGAGCTAGGTTTTACCGGAAGTTGGCCATTTTGAATTTACTTAAAAGGGGTATGTGAATGTGAGTGTAGGTCATGAAAATACTATGTCCACACATTTATAAACTAAGTAATATAACTTTAGTGAAGACCATGACTACAATCACAGTCATTCCTATGCGTAGTACTTCTAGTTTCATTAGATAAATACTTTTTGTTTCCTCAATGTTTAACATATTCAGTAAATATGAACCTGCTAAATTAAATAATTGACATTCTGTCCCATAAATGTTTAAAATAATGCTGATTAATTGCCATAGAATACTTCAGGGGCAGACGAGCGATGTCTGGGAGGAGGCGCAGCGATGGTGGTGCGTTGCCCTCGAGCATGTGTCGGTAAATCCAGCGGAGTTCAGTGGCAGTGTATTGAAGTTGTCCTGACACAGGTTGATGACATGACAGGAACAGGCATAAGTGCGAGAAGCAGACTGGCTTGCGGGTCCACATGGCAGGCAGGTGCTAACTTTGATAGGTAAGCTAAACTTTAGCCACAGTAGACGCGTCAGCGACTATGCAATCGGTGGGTGGCATGCATGAGAATCGGGATCGCTCAACATACAGACAATAATAAATAAAATCACTGTAACTGGAGGGATTGTAAACTGCTAAAGCAGGTACAACAAGCGGGTCCAAAAAATTTCTGAGAGTTACCGGTGAGCAGTGGCAGCCAAACGTGCCAGCGTCCACTCAACCGGAAGTTGATTCAATATTCATCAATATTTTATTATTTTGTCGTACAGTTGTTTAAGAATGGCTCGCTATCGCCCCCTAGAAATAATTAAAAAAAAAAAAAACAGCCCCATATCTCTGTTTCACCAAACTGAAAATTTGATGAAGTGTGTACAAAGCCTATCAGAACAACTGTCGCACGTCGGCCAACTCTTGTTGCGGAAAAAGAGAGAGAGAGAGAGCTGATCAGCCAAAGAGAGCGACAATGAATGACAAGTAAGTGCCTGTCATTTGCTTTCGCTATGGATGCGCCTCTATAGACAGTCAAGCCAGTTGGGATGCGCGTCATCAATGTTTCCACCCCACTTGTCTTAGCCTGCCGTGGCATAATTTAAGTTGGACGCCACAACAAATGGCCACTACAATGTTTGCCTTCCAGTGAGGAACTAGACTGTGTATGCCAAACAACAGGGCAGTTGCCGAACAACGTGCACTGAATTTACGGAAGCGATTCTTGAGAGACGTCATATATCATCTAGAGTACGTGACCTTCATGGATGACCTCCTCAGGAAAGGATATGCAGTGCAGCTTGACGGAAATGAGTGCAAACCTGCTGAAGGACGGACATGGTATCTGCCTCATCATGGAGTCAAACATCCAACCAAACGGAAATTACGCGTAGTCTTTGATTGTGGCGCAAGCTTTCAAGGTACGTCACTGAACGAACAGCTGCTGCGGGGGCCTGACCTAAAGAGCTCATTAATGGGGGTCCTATTATGGTTCCGACAGGAATCTGTGGCTGCCATGGCAGATAAGGAAGCTATGTTTTATCAAGTGAGGTAAACAATGAAGCCACCGATCTCCTCCGATTTCTCTGGTGGCCTGGAGGGAACTATGAGCTGGATCTCGTCGAACACAAGATGTTGGTCCACATCTTTGGAGCAGCATTGTCCCAGAGTGTTACCACCTTTACGCTGCAAAATGTGCAAACGATTTTGTGGATGAGTTTGGACACGAGACATTGAAAACAGTCTATAAAAAATTTTATGTGGACGACTGTATAAAATCAGGTACTAATGAAGATACAGTTCTTACCATATGTGCAGATTTGATGAACATGTTGGGGAAAGGAGGATTTCGTCTGACAAAATGGTCAAGCAACAGCAGGAAATTTCTTAACTCAATCCCGGAAAAGGAAAGAGCGCAAGGATTTCAAGATTTGGATTTGAATGAGGATTTCTTGCCAATGGAAAGGACATTGGGCGTCCAGTGGTGTGCCGACAATGACCAGTTCAAGTTCAAAATCACCCACAAAGATCGGCCACTCACTAGAAGAGCACTGCCTTCTCAAGTAAGCTCAATTTATGATCCAATGGGGTTTCTTGCACCAGTAATATTGCCTGCTAAAAGGATTCTACAGAACTTGTGTCGACAGAAATATGGCTGGGATGAAGAGCTGCCTGACACTGTAGCTGTAAGTTGGAAAAAGGGCATCTCAAGTCTATCACAGTTGGAGGGATTTGGAGTTGACAGATGTGTCAAGTTGAAACAGTTTGGCGTGCCAGTCTTTGCACAGCTCCATCACTTTGCGGACGCAAGTGAAGACACCTATGGAACAGGCAGCTACTTGGAACTGCCTTTTTCGACTGGTGAAGCGCAAGCTACCTTGGTCTTGGCAAAGACGAGAGTAGCACCCCTGAAGACTTTTCCTAGAATGGAATTGACCGCAGCCGCAGTTGCATCAAAGATGGATAAGATTCTGAGGAAAGTGCTTGATCCGAATCTTCAGGAATCTGTATTTTGGACTGATAGCACAGCTGTGCTAAAGTACTTGTTAAAGTACGGTTCCGGCGCCGCGCGAGTGGCTGCCTGTTTACAGCAGCGTGGCTCACTATTGAGCCTTTTTTGTGTGTTTTTTCCCTTTACCCTGTTTTATTTTATTTTACCTCATCGCAGCAATGGACATAAAACTTCCGGTGGTTTTACTGCTGTTGGGGGCTGTTTTTTGCGCGATCGTGTCCGGAGACGAAACTCTGAGCTACGGATCGATCGTGTACTCAAGAGATCAGCTGTTAGCACTCCGTGCTTACCCCGCATAAATATTGATCAATGATGTATTTTGTTTACCATTACAGTCTTCTTATTACAGTACTTTTATCACAGCAGTATTTCTACCATTGCAGGACGTTCACTATTACAGTACTTTTATCATTGCAGTACTTTTATCATTGCAGTATTTCCTATCATTGCAGTACTTTTCCTATTGCAGTACTTTTAGCATTGCAGTATTTTTATATCGTTGCAGTACTTTTACTATTACAGTACTTTTATCATTGCAGTATATTTTATCATTGCATTACTTTTTACCATTACAGTACTTTTATCATTGCAGTATGTTCCATCATTGCAGTACTTTTCTATCATTTCAGTACTCTTACCATTACAGTACTTTTATCATTGCAATATTTTTATCATTGCAGTATTTTCAATTATTCAGTAGTTTTTCTCATTACAGCGTTTCCCCCTCTGCATAATGGACAGGCATTAGGAGTGTTTCCTTACAATTATATACGTTTATACTGTGTATATTTGCATGCTTTTTATGAATGTCTGCTGCTAATGTTATACATTAACGGCTACATTACGCCGCCGACTCTGTGTGATCTATATCTTTGCTGCTGTAACACCTCAAATTTCCCCATTGTGGGACTAATAAAGGACATCTTTATCTTCATCTTTATCTTTGAACAGTGAGACCACCAGATTCAAGACGTTTGTCGCAAATAGGGTGGCAGCGATCCTGGAGCATTCTCCGACATCACAGTGGCGATATATCAACACCGCTCTAAATCCAGCTGATTGCGTAGCAAAAGGACAAACTGTAAAGGCATTTTTGAAAAATGACTACTGGCTTTCGGGAACTAGCTTCTTGCGCGGATCACAAGACCACTGGCCGAAAAATATGGATCCTGGACTCCTGGATATTAATGACCTGGAGGTCAAAAGAGTGACTCAAGTGCATGTAATTCAGTCACTGGAGCCCAAAGATTCTCTGGACGAGTGGATGAACCATTATTCGTCTTGGACAGCATTGAAGCAGGCCGTAGCCTGGTTTCTAAAGCTGAAAGACTTACTGACAGAGTTAAAGGAAAAAAGAAAGGAGTTAATCACATTAGGTGAAGAAGGCAAGATGAATTTATTCAAGAGAACTGTCAAAGGAAAGTATTTGACCTGCGACGACTTGGATAAAGTAGAAAGAGAACTTGTGAAATACTGTCAAAGGCAAAGTTTCAAAGATTTAGCCATACAGTGGAACTAGGGCTGGGCGATAAACCGAAAATTTACCGTTACCGAAATGTATTACAATGACCGACATCATTTTGCCCATGTCGGTAAATTCGGTGTCTAAAAAAAGAAAAAGAAAAAGAAGTCTTTTCTGTCTGTGGCGATGTTAATGCCCCTTTAAGACGGCTACAGCGCATTTCGTCACGTGACTCCACCCTTCTGAACAAGAATGTAAACAAGATGCGTTCGTAGCTGGCGATTCAAATTCAGAAGCGGCTGACACGGCTGAAGACGAAGTAACGTTACTTGAAATTGTTCCTGTCGCGCTTGTCCCGAAAAGAAATTCGACATCTGTCGTTTGGAAATGTTTTGGGTTCTATAAAGACGATTTTAAGCAAAAGAACATGAACTACAAAGTGCATCGTAAGCACCAAAACAGCGCGTCCAACCTTTTCTTTTTCACCACCCACAACACAACCATGCTGTTGACTTGGAGCTTGTGCTAAAAGTTCAAAGTGAGGAGCAAGTTTGGACAAGTAACAACAGCCCATAACGGAGGCGACACCATACGAGAGAACGTCTCAGAGGTGGACGCGATAGCCAAGCACATAGCTCTAAAGATATAGCTCCTCTAGTTACAGTGGAGCGCACAGGATTGAAACGCCTCATGAAAGTAGCCGACAAAAGGTACGAAAATATTTGTTGCAAACCGTACTTCCCGATATGGACAACATCGGGATGGGAGCGGAGACATGTCAAGCATTTTGCATCCACATCCGACTTGTGGTCGAGTCGTTTGAGCCTGAATGTGCAGTACATCGACGGCAAGTGGCGAGCGCGCACCAGCATACTGGAGACGGCATTTTCCTGATGAAGCACACTTGTTTACTTGGCACTGGCATTCCATTGACATTTGTTTAATTCTATTTAGCATTTTGTTGACAGGTGAGAAGCTCCTTTGCACATGGCATTATTTATATTGTTTACAAGATACCTTTACACAAATCTAGGCCTTTGCAAATGGCATTACAGCATCTCGGCACAATCTATTTGCAGAAAAAGATTTTCTGAGAGGTACCCTTTTTCTCCTGTTCTTTGTGACATTTTTCGAATCATGCAAAGCAAGCTATTTGGAATGTTTATACAAATGGTTTTTGTACTTTTATTTTTCACTAAAAGTAATGTGCACCAGTTGGTCAATAAAAAACAGTTAATATGCATTTCCTGCATTTATTTTGATTTTGGTCCTCAGGGGGAATTTATCGTGCATTTATCGTTATCGAGGTAAAATTGCCCAATTTACCGCGATATTGATTTTAGGTCATATCGCCCAGCCCTAAGTGGAACCTCGGTTCTCGAACGACTCTGAGTTCGAACAAATCGGAGTCCGAACAAAAGAATAGAGAAATTCTTGCTTCGCAGTTGGAACAAACATCGGAGTTCGAACGCCGGTACGACGCGTGAGTGCGTACGCGAGGGTGGGATGCTGAGCGGCGTACGGGTGTAGATCGCTCTCTTGCGACCAACTGTTGTTGCGTGCCGACGTGCTGCGTTTTGCTCTCGCGTTTTATATAGGTGTACGAAGTGTTTTAGCCCCTAATCATGCCTCCAAAGAAAGTCAGTGCAAGCAGCAAAGGAATGGTTTCGGTGTTCGAACAATTCGCTTTTCGAACAGGGTTCTGGAACGGATTATGGTCGAGAACCGAGGTTCCACTGTATTTGAAAAACAAAAAAGGGTGAATAAAAGTAGCCCACTTTACAAGTTGAATTTCGTACTTCAAGATGGTGTCATGAGGGTTGGTGGACAGTTGAGCCACGCAGCCATGCCTGAAACAGCAAAACAGCAAGCCCATCTTGCCCAAGGATTTACATAACACAAAGCTAGTCCTGAGATACATTCATGAGATTACAGCTCACGCTGGAAGGAACCAGATGATGGCTAATCTGCATCAACAGTTTTGGATACCTGGAGCTGCTAGAGTCATCAGAAGAGTGCTACCTGACGATCCGCCTTTCAAGAGAATTGGCGTTGATTATTTTGGTCCAAGTAGTAGTAGTAGGGGAAGAGGACAAGTAAAGAGATACGGCGTGATTTTTACATGTCTCGCTGTACGAGCCGTACATCTGGAAATTGCATCTTCACGTGACACAGATGCTTGTCTCAACGCAATCCGAAGATTTCTTGCCAGAAGAGGACAAGTGAGAGAGATGTATTCTGATAACGGAACCAACTTTAGATCAGCTGACAGTGAAAGAAGAAGAAGAAATCAATCAAAGAATGGAACACTAAGTAAATCGAGAAACACTTGCTGCAAAGAGGTATTCAGTGGCATAGCAATCCCCCAGCAGGTTCCCACCACGGAGGAAGCTGGGAGCGACTTATTTGTTCTGTGAGAAAAATCCTGAATGTCACTGTAAAAGAACAAATTTCGGATGAAGAAAGTCTAAATATACCTTGCTTGGTGAGGCTGAAGCAGTTATAAACAGCATGCCTATCACAAAGACATCTTCCGACCTCAACGACTTGGAAGCACTCACTCCCAACCATCTGTTGTTGCTGAAGGTCAAACCTGAGTTACCTCCTGGAGTCTTCTGTAAAGACGACCAAAACGCCAATCACAGATGGAAACAAGTGCAGTACCTCGCGGAAATCTTCTGGAAATGCTGGTGTAAGGAATACCTTATGCAGCATCAAGAACGTCAACGATGGTCTTCGCCTGGAAGAAACTTCTCTGTTGGAGACGTGCTGATCGTGGACGACACGTCACCCAGAAATTCTTGGCCGCTTGGACGAATTGTGGAGACTTTTCCTGGCGGAGACGGTCTTGTTAGCCAAGTTAAAATTAAAAAAAAGTCCAACGAGCTTTGTCGTCCTATAACAAAGCTCTGTCGTCTGCAAGAATCGGAGGCTCACTGATGGACAAATGTGAAACTGAGCCCTCGATTCGAATGTAGAAAAGAACTACTAGTTTCTTTTGGTGTGTTGTAGTGATATTATTTAGGCACCTTTAAGTGTGCACTTTTTTTAAGCAATTAGGTGCAGGTAATGTAGGAGCCTAAATTCTATTTTAGTTAATTTATAGTTAGATCAAAAGGTGACTTACGTTTGTTCTCATAAAAGGAGACATTAATTACTTATGCAACTGTTTTGAGACTATATTAGGCGGAAGGATCTGTGTGGTAGTGGCAGTAATGCGGTCAGGCGACTTGGAGTAGAGCGACAGTTTTTTTTACCTCTCTCTCTCTATCTCTCGATCTCGATATCTCACGATACCACAATACTTTCATGTTTTCTTGATTCATTTTTGGTCGCCTCATTCTTGTTTTGTCACTTTTGGAACTGATTTAGAATGATCGAACTAATTGTCATAGAAAACTAAACTATCAATAGGATTGTTGTGGAAGGCCTTTTTTACGGATAAGGAAATGGACAACAAGGAAGGGATCTTGGAGAGTCAAGCTTAGGGCTTTACTAAGTAAGAACCTACACCATATGACTTCTGTATATTCTGTATTTGCAACTACAGCAGCATTGCGGAACCTCTGACAAGGCTGACATCTGCTAAAGTACTGATCATTTGGACCGCAGAGGCGGAAAATGCCTTTTCTTCACTTAAAACATTGTTTACTTGTGCTCCTGTTCTTGCTCACCCTGACCAAAATCTTCCTTTTATTGTTGAGGTTGGTGCATTGGATGGGAGGAGTGGGGGCTGTTCTGTCCCAACGGTCACCAGTCGACCAAAAGCCACACCCCTGTGCCTTCTTTTCGCTGCGCCACACTTGTACTGAAATAAACTATGATGTTGGTAACAGGGAACTGTTGGCTGTCGTTTTTGCATTACAGGTGTGGAGGCACTGGTTGGAGGGGGCTAAGGAGCCATTTCAAGTCTTAAATGACCCCAAGAACCTCTCCTATATCCGCTCTGCTAAGAGGCTTAATCCACGCCAGGCACGTTGGGCCTTGTTCTTCACCCGTTTTGACTTTTTCATCACCGACCGTCCCGGCTCACTAAATGGTAAACCAGATGCTCTCTCCAGGATCTACTGCTCTGTCGCTGAGGACCAAGTATCTGAGACCATATTGCCGGGGGATCGGATCATTGGGGTTCTCTAATGTGAAGTGGAAGGAAAGGTAGCCGATGCTGCAAGGGGTTGCAGGCTCCCGAGGCTTGCCCTGCAGACAAGCTGTTTGTTCCTGTTCGTCTGCGGCAAGAGGTTCTTCAGTGGGGACAGTGTTCCAAATTGGCATGCCACCCAGGTGTGACCAGGACTGTGTTTCTCGTTGGCCAGAGGTTCTGGTGGGCTGGGCTCCGGAAGGATGTTGTTGACTTTGTGGCCGGTTGCTCCATGTGTGCCCGCAATAAAACATCCCATTGTCCCCCGGCTGGGCTTCTGCATCCACTCCCTGTCCCCTCCCGCCCATGGTCACACATTGCATTGGACTTCTTCACCGGTCTTCCCAAGTCCTGCGGCAATTCTGTTCTCCTTACCATTGTGGATCGGTTTTCAAAGATGATCCACGTTGTTGCCCTTCCGAAGTTGCCGTCTGCCTTCGAGACAGCTAATCTGTTCCGTGTTGATGGCATTCCTTCTGATTTGTTCTCGGACAGGGGTCCGCAGTTCACCTCCCGGGTTCGTAAGGCTTTTCTGCAGGGCTCTGGGAGCCTCGTCCAGCCTTTCCTCTGGTTTTCATCCCCAGTCCAATGGCCTGACCGAGCGGGCAAACCAGGATCTGGAGGCGGCGTTGCGCTGTCTGCCATCAACACCCGTCAACTTGGTCCTCGCACCTTCCCTTGGTGCAATACACTCACAACTCCCTCGTCAGATCAGCAGCTGGTATGTCTCCGTTTAAGACTGTGTATGGGTACCAGCCCCCTATGTTTCCCTCACAGGAAGGGGACTTGTCCTTTTCCTCCGACCACGCTCATCTTCTGCGGGCCCGTCGGGTCTGTACTTGTACTGCTGCTCGCAATTGACGCCTGGCTGACCGCCGTTGGATCCAGGCTCCTGCATATCATTATGGTCAGTAGGTGTGGTTGTCTACACGGGACTTGAATGTGGCAGGTGCTTCTTGGAAGATGTGTCCCAGGTTCATTGGTCCTTTCAAAGTTGTCTCGGTCCATAATCCTGTGTCTGTTAGGCTCCAGCTGCCACCATCCCTCAAAGTCCACCCGGTGTTCCATGTCTCTCTTCGGTCTGCTCCAGCCCGCTGTGTCCTCCAGTGCCTCCTCCTCGTGTGGTGGATGGTCAGCCAGTTTACACGGTGAGGTCTGTTTTGGACGGTAAGCGTTGGGGCCGAGGGTTGCAGTAGTTGGTTGACTGGGAGGGTTATGGTCCTCAGGAGCATTCTTGGGCCCCCCGCTCCTGGATCCTTGATCCGTCCCTCATTCGGGACTTCCACTCTCTCCATTTTAATGCGCCAGGTATACCTCCAGGGGATGTCTGTTGAGGGGGTGGTACTGTCATGTTCAGTGACTAACCTTTGTCTTTCCCAGTCCCTGGGCCTGGTGGATGGGCAGAGCCTCCAGTACACACCTGCTTGTCATCCAAATCAGCTAGGTATAAAGGTGCTGGAGAAGTAGAAGCTAGTCGCTGGAATATTGTTGCTGCTTAACTGGTTCTGTTTGTTAATTGTGTGCGTCTGTCTTTGCCAATTTACTTATTCCCACGTAAGTAAATTCCGGTTTTAGTATTTCCTGTCTTTGTTGCATTTGTTTGTCCTATCTTGTGTAGTTAGGACTTATTTTTGTTTTGTTTTTAGTCACCTGTCTTTCTCCCAATTGGGCTGAGTTCTTTTGTTTGTTTGAATGAATGGAACGGAAGCGCAGTGCTTCCGTTACATTGTTTCCGTTAGTGTTTTTGTTACATGTACCAGCGTTTAGCTTCCACTGTGCTCCGCCCATCCACGTGCGTTAGTTTTGTTTCCGCATTAGCCTCATGGTGATGTAGTTATTGTTTTGATTAGTTTGCATTAATTTCTTGCTCATGTTCACATGCTCTGTTGTTTGAATGAAGTTTCTGTATTTGCTCACATTTGTTTTTTGGTTCTGCTTTGGGGTCTAAAATTCTGTGGCCACGATCGTGACAGTGTGACTACAGCAATCTCTTCATTTATACTTTTTGTCATTGCAAAAACAGCACCACGAAATCATTGGATCCTTTCTAATCAGCTACCACTGTACAAGTCAAGTCAGGACTACACCCCAGAAAAATTGACATTTTCCTCCCACCTAAAGTGTTTTAATTTGGTCCAGTTCAGTTAAGTCACTGAATTTACACTTCAATGCAATAGTTTGACGATTAATATGAATACACAAGCAAAATAGTTTTAACCTAATATCAGATAAGCGTGAGAATGATTAAATTTATGAATTTTATGATAAACGAGCCCAACGAAAGTAAATTAGTATTGAAGTAACTATACCATAATTGCGTAATTATTTTTTCTTTCTTCATTATTATTGTTGCTGACGAGTTATTAAATACCTAATATTGAAAGCACATTGATGCCAACCAAATTTTTTAATATAAAACAATAAATACGTAAGTAAATCACACAAACATCGCCAAAAAAGCCTAATGCAAGATCTAACGTTGAGTGCAGGTCATCTTTAGTTAATGTTAGCTAACTCTAACGTTCCTGAAAATAAAATGAATACGCACAGCGCACAGACATAATTTATCTTCTTTTTCCTTTGTTTTTCCGCACCCATCAGTCTTTTTGACATTTTGCACGTTGCCCCGCGGACTAATCATCGCAAAGTGAGATGTAGCGTCATTAATTGGTTTGCCATAAATGGAGCACACGTTGTGCGTGCGCATTAGTGATAGGATGTCTTAGCAATGGGTTACCAGATCAGAGCCCTTTGGTGAAGTCGGGGCCCTACCCGGCTGCATAATTGGCGTATAGGCCCTGATGACATGAGTGTCCCTACAAGCAACTATTGTTTTGATTTCAACTCACCGCTGATTAAGGCCTGGCCATCACTCTAAATTTAATTGTGATTTCAATTTGGTATTTTCACCATCTTAAAAACATTTGAATACAGGAGTGCCCAACCAGTCAATGCAGTCAACGGGTGGACTGCTCCCAAGTTGACTGCAAGAGGTACAGAAAGAGGGGGGAAAATGTTTTGTTTTTATATTGTGCCTTAGAATTCTATATTTTGTGTGAATGTGCATGACAGCAGGCTCATATTGCTTCCAGTCATTTGCTTTGTCTGAGACAAAATGTTTGTGAACAAACATCTATATTTTGATTGGTTGTGTGGCACTGTCTTATTTATTACTTTTTATGTTTTCTCCAGGCTTTGAGCAACCCTTCTGTCAACATGAGCAAAGATGTTGTCATCTTGTGTCTGATTTTGTACCTCTGGGAATGAGCTGGTCAGCTCTTTAAAGAGTATTATGTAAGTTGAAATACATTAATCCATTTGTCTTTTTGGACCATCTTTAACTGTGTAGTGTGTAATGTCTAAAATACAAAATGATCTGATTTTAGGGTGCAGTTGACGACTGTGGCACAGGACCTCCCTCTACAAGTGCTAAAAGTCTTCGGCAAAGAGAAAAATCTGCCATAAGGTAGAGAGAAGATTGGCATCAGAGTAAATGGATGCATGTTTTTGCAATGTGCGAGGAAACTGGAGAACTCCTAGAAAACTACGAAGGCTTGGGAGAACATGCAAACTCTACACAGGAAGGCCGGAGCCGGAATCGATCCCACAACCTCTGCATTGTGAGACCATCGTGCTCACAAGTCGCCCACCGTGGCGGCCGTCCATTATAAATGCCATCCCACCATCCATTACCTGTATGGCTTCTCCTCACAAGGGTTGCGGGGGGTGCTGGAGCCTATCCCAGCTATCTTGGGGCAGTAGGTGGGGTACACCCTGAACTGGTTGCCAGCCAATCGCAGGTCACACAAAGACAAACAACCATCCGCGCTCACACTCACACCAATTTAGGGTGTCCAAACAACCTGCCATGCATGTGTTTGGAATGTGGGAGGAAACCGGAGTACCCAAGCAGGCGTGTGGGAAACATGCAAACTCCAAACAGGAAAACCGGAATCAATCCCACGACCTCTGCATTGCTAACAAGTCGCCCACCATGCATCCCTGCTAAATAAATGATTAATTTTTACATTTTAGGATTTGAAAGCGATCTTGTGTTCATGACAGCATTTTCAACAGTGTGGGTGTTTGTATGAAAGCATTTCACTTATGTATGGGCATGAGCATGTTTCAGTTGTTTATGAATAACAATAATTTCACAATTGTGCATGAGCGCCTTTCACTGGTGTGTATGAGAATGTTTCACCTATGTGTATGAGCGCATTTGACGAGTGTATGAGCAACAACTATTTCACTAGTGTGTATGAGAGCGTTTCACTCGTATGTATGATAGCGTTTCATAAGTATGCATGAGGAACAACAATGTCACTGGTGTGTAAGAGTGCATTTCAGAAGTGTGAAGTGTGAAGCGATTCCTGACTTTTGTCCCTAACGGCACCTCATACTCCCCATCTCCCGCTCACTTCTCCTGACCCTATGAGCCATCCCCGTTGCTACTACATGGAGATTTGATGTGGTTTTTTGTTTTTTTTTGGTATTAGCTTCTTCAACATCGCTTCTGATTCTCATCTCTTCTCTGGCGCTCGTCTCCGCCTGTCTGATTTGAAGTCGACCTCAGAATTTGCACTATTTTGACATGACTTCTGTGGTAATCACTACTGACATATTGTGTCATTTGCTCAATAATATATTAAAATTATTACAAATAATAAAAATGGGTCAGGTGCCGAGCTCTGGCTTCATATCTTTAAAAGTGGGCTTCTCAAATCTGTTACTAATGGCCTCTAAATCAGCTGTGGTAGAGAAGGGGCTAATTAGACCTTATGGCATCTTAATTTGGTCAAGTCTTGTACCCATTTTCAAGGCCAGCGACTATTGCTTTAGCTATATACAAGAAAAGGATTACTCTGAATATACACAACAACAAATCCCAGATGTCCAACCCAAATGTTGTTTCAAAATAATCCAGTTCTGATGATAATCAATCAAATGTATTGGTATGTTGAGGTCATTATTTCAAATAAAAATATACACTTCTTTTTCAGACAATGGGGAGGATCGAAGAAGTGGAAAAGTTGGAGGAGTGACTTCAAAACAATGCAAAGAGACAGAATCTGGAAGAATGTCAAGTTTGTCCATGTTTATATTTCTGGAATTTACTGGGCGTTCATCTCGAAATGTTTGGGGATGGTTCGGGCTGTCAGACAAGACTTTCACTGCGAGCGCTGGACCACTGGTTGCTGCGGCAAACAGCGGACTTCCTGCAGCTGTTTATTACCAACAAGCTGCTCCTGCACATCACTGATGCGGATGGCACAGACTGCTTTGCAGGCAATTATTTTGAGGCAAAACCAAGAGGTCTGTAAGCACTCTGAAAACAAAGTAAAATATTTGACAACCACGGCAAAAAAAGCCATGCTACAGCATGTATACGGTGTGAGACGTGTAGTGTTCACTTGCTCCAAGGCAATTGTTTTAGCGTATACCACTTCCCCAACAAATTGTGTAATTTGTATGGCGGGGGTGGGCATGGGGTCAGGCGCGGTAGTGTACACACGCGTTGCAAAAACACATGCACACACTGTCACTCACGCACTGTATATAGTTCATTTCAGCACCTTTTGTCATGCTGTTTTTATTTTATAGAAGGAAATCATTATTTTGATGTCTGAGCTGTCACAAAAGAAAAAATAGAACTGTTGAAGGTTGTTGTGCCGGAGCTTAGAGGACTGTATGTGTTTCACCTTAGGGGTGTTGCGGATGCCTTAACTACTTACTTGAATCTAACAAATTACTCAAACCGAATTAACGCAATCCAACTGTGGTGTAGAGAGAGCAAGAGGAAACCAGATTCAACACTTAATACAATTTATTACAACCAAATAATTGCTTAATAATCTTCACTTTATATGACCAAATATAGCAACATAAATTTAGTTGGGCGCCCAAATTAGTATTACTGAATGTTCTGGCCAACGTTGCCGCCACCACTTCCTCCTGCTCAGCTTTGTTCCTCACAACATCTCAGGTGAAGAACCAGCTGAGGAAGATGAAGGCGAGGAAGGCGGCAGGCCCAGATGGGATCAGCTCCCAGCTCCTCAAATCTTGCGCAGACCAGCTGTGTGGAATCGTCCAGCACATGTTCAACCTGAGCTTGAAGTTGGGCAGAGTCCCCCAGCTGTGGAAAACATCCTGCCTGGTTCCAGTTCCAAAGACACCCATCCGAAGGAGCTCAACAACTTCAGACCAGTGGCGCTGACGTCTCATCTGATGAAGACCCTGGAGAGACTGGTCCTCGTCCATCTGCGCCCCCTGGTCAGCTCCTCAATGGACCCACTCCAGTTTGCATACCAGCCTGGCATCAGTGTGGATGATGCCATCATCTACCTGCTCCACACTTCACTCTTCCACCTGGAGAAGGCGGGGGGCACGGTGAGGATCATGTTCTTTGATTTCTCAAGTGCTTTCAACACCATCCAGCCCGCCTTATTGGGAGACAAGCTGGAGCAGGCGGGAGTGGCCCACCACCTCATCACATGGATTCACGACTACCTCACAAACCGGCCACAGTACGTGAGAACACAAGACTGTGTGTCTGACGTGCTCCTCTGCAGCACGGGAGCGCCGCAGGGAACTGTGCTGGCTCCCTTCCTGTTCACCCTCTACACCTCGGACTACAAATACAATTCCACAACCTGTCACCTGCAGAAGTTCTCTGATGACTCTGCGATTGTCGGCCTCATCACTGACGATGACGATCGGGAGTACAGAGGGGTTACGCAGGGGTTCGTGGACTGGTGTCAGCAGAACCGCCTCCAAATCAACGCTGGGAAATCCAAAGAGCTTCTGGTGGATTTCCGCAAGCGTCGGCACTCTCCACCTGCACCAGTGAATATCCAGGGAACAGACGTTGAGAGGGTCTCAACTTACAAGTACCTGGGTGTTCATCTGAACAATAAACTGGACTGGAGCGACAACACAGATGCTCTCTATAGGAAGGGTCAGAGCAGACTCTTCCTACTCAGGAGGCTGAGGTCCTTTGGCGTTCGGGGAACACTCCTCAGGAACTTCTATGACTCGGTGGTTTCACCGGTCATCTTCTATGGAGTGGTCTCCTGGGCAGGAGGCATCTCGGGCCGGGACAAAAAGAGACTGAACAAACTAGTGAGGAGGGCCAGCTCTGTCCTGGGCTGCTCCCTGGACTCTGTGGACTCAGTGGGGGGCAGGAGGATGACGGCAAAACTGTCATCAATGCTGGACAAACCAGCCCACCCACTCAATGACACTCTGAGAACACTTTACAGCTCCTTCAGTGACAGACTTTTACACCCTCGCTGTACCAAAGAGAGATTTCGCCGCTCCTTCCTGCCGACTGCTGTCAGACTTTTTAACAAGAACATTGGGTCAGGCCTACAAACGGGAGGGCATTAGTGCAATTGTGCAGTCCTAGGATGCAATATTAACTACTACTGTACTTTCAGCCAAGGGTGTACTTAAACATCGACCAATGATGTATTTTGTTTACCATTACAGTATTCTTATTACAATACTTCTATCACTGTAGTATTTCCACCACTGCAGGATGTTCACTATTACAGTACTTTTATCATTGCAGTACTTTTATAATTACTGTATTTCCTATCATTGCGGTACTTTTACTATTACAATACTTTCATCATTGCAGTATTTTTCTATCGTTGCAGTACTTTTATCATTACAGTATATTATTTCATTGCAGTACTTTTACCATTACAGTACTTTTATCATTGCAGTATTTTCTATCATTGCAGTACTTTCCTGTCATTTCAGTACTTTTATCATTGCAGTATTTTCAATCATTCAGTAGTTTTTATCATTACAGTGTTTCCCCCTCTGTATAATGGACAGGCATTAGGAGTGTTTCCTTACACTAGATACGTTTATACTGTGTATATTTGCATGCTTTTTATGAATGTCTGCTGCTAATGTTATACATTAACGGCTACATTACGCCGCCGACTCTGTGTGATCTATATCTTTGCTGCTGTAACACTTCAAATTTCCCCATTGTGGGACTAATAAAGGACATTTTATCTTTTTTACTGGTATTGAGGAGGAGAAACTGCTCCTCCGCTGGCGAGTGAGCGAGTGCACCTGCTTGTTGAACGTCGGGGAGGAGTCCAAATGGCGGGGGTGGGTGGCTGTTGCGATGACGGTGGATCCGGAAGACGCTGCCCAGTCCAATTGATGCTCACAGTCCACCGCTGTGGACTGCGACACACCGCTAATGGCTTTGGGTGTCCTCTCGTCTCCGTCGTGTGAGTTAGCCTAGCTTGCCAACTCACGCTCGATGTCTCGGCCGGCTGCCGTGCTGAGAACGCGCATTCACCTCTCGAAGCGGGTCCATGGTCTCCTGATTGCGGTCACACGCTCGCCGTGGTCTCACTGACCAACTCCTCACTTAAACTTATCCGTGGCGACTCACTAAACTGCTCCGTACTCGTAAAAATGTCTCTCAAAAATTAAACTCGCTGCGCGCGCAGTAATATTTTGTGCACTGTACACTCTCGCGTGACATACGCAAAACACAATCACAGTAAACTGCCGCAAAACAAACTAGTGCCTATTTAAACAGGTGAATTAAAGGCAGTAGATGAAATACAGGAAATTATATTAAACAAACTCCCACATATTAAACAAACATGCCCTCTTAATCCCCCACAAATCGCAGACCCTTCAGTACAGCCGCCCCCTGATTTGCGGCGCAAATCAGTAACTACTAAATGAGGGTCTGCAGTCGAGTTGTCAGTCAGTCAGGTCAGGCGGGTCAGAGTCAGAGTACTGGGGTAGCTGGATGAGACGTGCCACTGGTCTGTGGTGAGCTCTTCCTCCAATGTCTACGACCGCTGAGCGTACTCTCCCGTCGTCACCTTTCATTACTTTCTTCACCCGTCCGATGAGCCAGCGAGCCTGATCCACGAGCATGACGGGGGTTCCTGGTTCTAGGTTGCCTCTTTCCTTGAGCCACTTGCGACGGCCTTGCAGTGATGGGAGATACTCCGTAGTGAACCTCTTTCAAAATTGGTCGGCTAAGGCCTGACTATAATTCCATTGTCTCCTGCCGATGATCTCAGTGGAGACATAGACCGCAAGGGGGAGGGATGCGTCTCGCCGCCCCATCAGAAGGCTGTTCGGGGTTATGGGGTCGAGGTCGGCCACATCGCTGCTGATGTACCCCAGTGGCTTGGAGTTCCGTATTGCTTCGATTTCTACCAGCACGGTGTTGAAGACTTCTGATTTGGGAACCTGAGCTCCGAGCACAGCGTTGAGGGCAGACTTTACGGACCTAACTTCTCTCTCCCACGACCCACCAAAGTGGGGTGCATTTGGAGGGTTGTAGCAGAAATTGACCTGCTGGCTGGCCAACTCCTTCTTCAACTCCTCACTCATCTGGTTGTAGCTCTTGAGGAGCTCAGCTTCTCCTCCACGGAAATTCGTTCCGTGATCAGACCAGAGGGCATGGGGTCGCCCTCTCCTTCCAGTGAATCGACGAAACGACTGGAGGAAACTGTCTGCTGTCATTTCAGCTAACACCTCGAGATGGACGGCTCTCGTGGTGAGGCATTTGAAAACGATTCCCCATCTTTTAGCAGTTCCTCTCCCAACTTCCGCTCTGACAGAAAATGGCCCGAAGCAGTCCATGCCCGTGTTTTAGAAGGGCGCTTCATAGAGGCGGAGGCGGCACGGTGGAAGGTCAGCCATCCGTGGCATGATAGGCTGAGCTCTCAGCTTCTGGCAGACTGTACATGACCGTCGCACAGCCTCCCGGCCGCGAAGAATCCAAAACCTCCTCCTGATCTCAGCAAAGAGCCACTCTGCTCCAGGATAAAACAGCTTGGTGTCATAGTGGATGTTTCAAAGGGAGTAGGACGGGGTGTTTACTGTCCTCTGTGAGGCCCTGAGCCGTCACAGACGGTCTCCGACACGTATAACGCCGTCATTGTCTAGCTCAGGGGCCAGTAGTCTCAGCTTACTATCTCGTGGGAGCTCTACTTTGCGTTCGAGGCATGCCATCTCTATCGAGAAAACTTCCCGTTGCACCCTCTGCAGCAACCTAATCTCGGTGGCGGCGTAGTTGTCCGCGCTGAGGGGGGTTGCGTCTCCCATGTCTGGGTTCCTATGGTGGAAGGTGCGTTCTTGGAGCTCCTCTAAGGTATGGCAGTCTTCAACCTTTGGACCATCGGTTGGAGTGTCTTGGAGTCCTGTGAGACCACAGAAGATGGATTTCTTTAATTCCGCCTCAACCTCTGCGGTATCCGGATTTGGGGGAGGAGGCCACTCGCTTTCTGGCTCTCGGAGGAAATCCGGTCCTCTGTGGAAGATGTTGGGACAGGCCAATTGCTCGAGAGTTGCACCTCTAGTGATGAGGTCCGCCGGGTTCACATTGGTTCCTACATAACGCCAGCAGCTGGTGCCCACAAGCTCTTGGATCTCCGTCACGCGAGTCCCTACAAAGACTTTATATTTACATGAGGTCGACTGAATCCAGTGGATGACGGTTGTTGAATCGGACCACATCCAAACCTCATACAGTGGCAGGTGAAGCTCGTCCTTTAGCAATTTTCCCATCTGAGCTCCACTTAGAGCAGCGCAGAGCTCCAGTCTGGGGATTGATTGTTGCCTTTTGCGCGCGACTCTTGAGCGCGCGAGAATGAAGGAGACGTGAACTGTACCATCAGGCTCTTCCGCGCGCATATATGCCACGGCACCGTATGCCATCTCGGCTGCATCACAGAACACGCGGAGGGAGATCTTGCTGATGGTCGGACTCACACTCTGTGGAAAGTAGCTCCTGGGGAACTCAATCCGTTGGAGGGTGGGGAGCTCTTCCTCCCATTCCTTCCACTTCGCCCCAAGCGGTTCAGGTAGAGGGTCATCCCATCCCCTCTTCTCTGTCCAAAGCTCTCTGACCAGAACCTTGGCACGGGTTGTGTAGGGGTTGATGTGACCTAACGGGTCATATTGACTTGCCAGTGTACTATAGATTGACCTCATGGTGACGTAGTGACAAGGTTCGATCTTGAGTCGGTAGCACAGGATGTCGGATTTGAAGCGCCATAGGAGACCCAGCGTCATCTCCTGGGCATTGTCACTGGACTGAGACACCCGTGTCTCACTACTGTCGGACTTCGCTTCTTCTGGGAGGTCTCGGATGATCTCAGGGTCATTACTGGCCCACTGGCGGACATCAAAGGCAGCGGTGGCCAGGAAGGTGCGCAGGTCATGCACCAGCTTGCGGGCCTCTTCTGCAGTCTCCACGCTATGGAGGCAGTTGTCCACATAAAAGCTGTGATGGACAACATCTGAGATCCCAGGGGGTGCGATGCTGCTGTCGACGTGACGCTGCAGGGCATAGGTGGCACAACATGGGCTACATGTTGTCCCGAAGGGCAGCACCTCCCATTGATAGATAGACGGTTCTGAGTCGTCCGGGTTTGTTCTCCACAGGAACCTCATGAGTGGTTTGTCTTCGTCGAGCAGACAGACCTGGTGAAACATACGCTTTATGTCACCACTGACTACGGTCCTGTGCCTTCGGAAGCGCACCATGACGCCAAGGAGAGGAGGGGTCAGAGTAGGGCCGGGCAGGAGGTGGAGATTCAGGTTTTGCTGGCGTACTTGGAAGCTGCAGTTGAAAACCACTCTGTTCTTTCCATTGTGTTCAACATTGTGGTGGGGAAGGTACCATGACTCAGCACTCCTTTCCGCCTCAGCAGGTTCAAACTTTCTGACCAGTCCAAACTCAATGAGTTTGTGCATCTCCTCAGCATAGGCGACAGCTGTGTCAGGGTCCCTTTTTAGTCTTCGTTCGGTGCTAAGCAGGCACGGCATTACTATGCTGGGAGGAACCTTGAAGATTGGCATGGGCTCTCTTCTCAAGAGCGGCGTAGCAAATCTAAGGACACCACGCACACAAACACGCTTGGTTTTCGATTGGAGAAGATCCATAGCGCTCTTGTCTTCCTTGTAGCGAGTGTGCATTTTCTCATTCTTGTGTGGAGTGACGTCCACCTGCCACAATTTCTGGACGTTCTCCAGCAGTGCCCTGTCTTCATGTCTGGCTCCGATATAGAGGCAGTGGGCCTGACGGGTCTTCCTATTTTTCAGGCTGATGGGACCCTGGAGGGTCCAACCCAAGGGGGTCTGCAGAGCAACTGGACATCCAGGTGGACCCTTAATGACGTGCTTGGGTAACGTGAGATGCACGTTATCAGAGCCGAGCAGGAGGGTGGGCTTCACCTCCTTTGTAGAGCCAATCCCCAGGTTACAAAGATGAGGGTACCTCTTCATCAGGACCTCCATGGGGTAGCCGTACTGGGAGAGGCACAACTCGGCTGCAGTAAACACGTGACACACTTTGTAGGCATCCTTTGGTTGTCCGACCGGTGAGATGGTAAGGGCCACACTCTCTCCACTAATGGTTGTGTGCCCTGGTTGGATGGTGAGGAGACCCATCTCCTCTGTTTGGCCCCTGAGTCCTAACGCGATGGCAGCCTCACGCATTAGCAGAGTGCGCTCTGAGCCATCATCAATAATCGCGTAGGTCTCCAGGGTCTTGTCACGGTGTCGAATGACCACTGGCACCATTTTCAACAGCACGCGGGGATTGCAACCCCTGGTGGGGCCCACATAGTAGGTGCGGATCCCTTCTGGTGGCTCACTTTGGGCTTCCACGACGTCAGGGTTAGCTTTGACTTCTCTGATGTTGAGGTCGTGGAGGGCTGTGAGGTGGGTCTTTCCACATCCGGTCCGTCTGCAGGGTCCCTTCAGGGTGCAGTCCTTCGCAAGGTGTTCACGGGCGCACTTTCAGCACCGTTTATTGTGTAATATCCACTGTTTCTTCTCCTCCGTAGTCTTCTCCTTGAATACGAGACAGTTGTCTAGCCAGTGGGTCTCGGTACAGCACTGACACTGGGGAGGAGGTCTCTTCCCTCCTTTCTTTGAGGAGCCACCCTGTTTAGCTTTCAAGGGCTCTTGTTGCTCCTTAACTGGGGTTTCAGGGATGGTCGTTAGTACATGGGTGGATCGTCCCCTTTTGCTCGAGTTTCGGTCAGACTTGTCTCGTCCACTGCACTTCTCACCTTCACGCTTGGGGAGGCGGATGTGCCTCATCTCAGATTTCAGGAAGTCAGAGAACTCTACTAGGTTAGAGAGTGGTTGGTTGGGGTAGAGACGTTCATGTTCCCGCCGGAACCTTTCTTCCCTCTCCTTTGGAATCTTCCTCACAAAGCGTTCAACGTTGGAGCCTGCATGTAGTTCTCTATGACCAGCGGCTCCCTGGAACTTCAGCATGCTCACCAGAGCCTGTATCTTCTAGGAGTATGCGTCCAGGGCCTGGTCGTCCTTAATGTCTGCCATTTCTCCCAGCTCATAGAGCTCATCCAATATGTGGTCCCCCAACGCTCGTCAAGAGCCTTAATGGAGGAAGTGTAGGGAGTGGGGGAGTAGGCATTGGCTGTGCAAATGAGCTTCGTTGCTGGTAACTTGCAGTGCATGGACAGCTCAAGGAACTTCTGTTGCTCGCTGTGGTTGGCGCCACCCAAGAGGAACTCAAGGCACATTCTCATGTCGTGATACTGGCTTCTAGGATCATCTTTAAAGAATCGGATGGCGCTCCCTGGAGGGCGTTGTGGGAGAGGGTCATAAGTGAGGGCCACTGGGGGATTGAGCTGGCCAGAGGTCTGATGAGGATCTACTGGCGGTGAGGAGGGGATGGCACCGTGACTTGATGCCTGACACGCTTCTCGCAGGTGAACCAGTCGGCCTTCTAGGTCTTCTGAGTCAACCTGGTCCTTTGTTGGGGGTCTGGGAGTCCTTGCAGGCAACTCCTCTCTTCTATGCTGGCAGCACGTAGGTGAGTTATCCCTGCTGGATGCTCTTGACGTTTGCCTGGAGGTAGAGGCAAATTGTAGTTGTGCGGCTGCGAGCCGTGTTTTCTCCAAGGTTTGGGCTGCCGCTCGATCGCACTCCCTCTCCAATGCTTCCGCAGCTCTCCTTTCTCGATCGAGTGCATCTTGCCTGAATCGCCCATTGTTGTTGCAGGAGTTGGGCTAGAAATTACGAGCCTGTGCTTCTAATACTTGATTTGCTTGAGTGATGGCTGCCACGGCTTTGTTGGGATGAGCAGGAACCTCTGCTGGGGGGCCTACCATTTTTGTGGGTGTCTAGGAAGAACTCGCCTGGTTGGAAGTGATTGAAATCTTCCCCTTTGTGTGGCTTTACACAGTGAGATGGGTAGGATGATTGGCTGGATTCTGAATCGGTGTCTTCTGAGTCACTCTCCTCCCTTTCTTCCTTCCTAGACTCACTTTGGTTGGCAGTATTCAGTGGCAAAGGATCAGTAGTCTGGGGTTACTAGTCTGGCCTGCCATCTTTTGTTGCACATCCTCTTCAGGCAGCAGGGAAGCGTCAGCTAAGTCTGCATTAGTAGTCGTATCTGCCTGCGGTGAGGCTGGAGCACCCTCTACTAACTGGAGTGTGTCTACAGTCGGTGTGGTACTAAAGTCCACTACTGTCTGGTCAGCTGGTGTGTTTAGCACATGCCGATTGCTGTCTGGTGTACTAATGACATAGTCATCTAGTCTCAAGGGCTTTCTGCGCTCTCTAACAGCACGTGTCTTCACTTCAGCAGGGTAAATAAGACTTTTTGCTGGAGACCTTTCGCTCTCTCTGGACATCCTTAAGTCTGATTGAATCCGGCTCGAAGGACCAGAGTTTGTGCCGGAGCTTAGAGGACTGTATGTGTTTCACCTTAGGGGTGTTGCGGATGCCTTAACTACTTACTTGAATCTACCAAATTACTCAAACCGAATTAACTCAATCCAACTGTGGTGTAGAGAGAGCAAGAGGAAACCAGATTCAACACTTAATACAATTTATTACAACCAAATAATTGCTTAATAATCTTCACTTTATATGACCAAATATAGCAACATAAATTTAGTTGGGCGCCCAAATTAGTATTACTGAATGTTCTGGCCAACGTTGCCGCGGTTACTGGTATTGAGGAGGAGAAACTGCTCCTCCGCTGGCGAGTGAGCGAGTGCACCTGCTTGTTGAATGTCGGGAGGAGTCCAAATGGCGGGGGTGGGTGGCTGTTGCGATGACGGTGGATCCGGAAGACGCTGCCCAGTCCAATTGATGCTCACAGTCCACCGTTGTGGACTGCGACACACCGCTAATGGCTTTGGGTGTCCTCTCGTCTCCGTCGTGTGAGTTAGCCTAGCTTGCCAACTCACGCTCGATGTCTCGGCCGGCTGCCGTGCTGAGAACGCGCATTCACCTCTCGAAGCGGGTTCATGGTCTCCTGATTGCGGTCACACGCTCGCCGTGGTCTCACTGACCAACTCCTCACTTAAACTCACTAAACTGCTCCGTACTCGTAAAAATGTCTCTCAAAAGTTCAACTCGCTGCGCACGCAGTAATATTTTGTGCACTGTACACTCTCGCGTGACATACGCAAAACACAATCACAGTAAACTGCCGCAAAACAAACTAGTGCCTATTTAAACAGGTGAATTAAAGGCAGTAAACGAAATACAGGAAATTATATTAAACAAACTCCCACATATTAAACAAACATGCCATCTTAATCCCCCACAAATCGCAGACCCTTCAGTACAGTTGTGCTTGAAATGTTTGTTTTTACAAGAAGCTCTTTTTGTCCGTTTTTCGTGAGCAATGGGAATTTAGTTATATTCTAACGCTGTCAGGTAAAGGCTCCATATTTTTATAGCATTATAGCACAATATTCTGTGGGCGCTAGAATTGAAGGGTTTGCGCTAGTAAAAATAGGTGGATAAAATTAGTTGAAGTGTATCTCTTGAGTGCTCCTTAAATATTTGCCTGTGTTGCTCCTTAAATATTTGCCTGTGTTGGTATATTTTATTTTGGTCGTGTCATGTTTATTCTTACGCTGAAAGAGACATTAGCTGTTCGAAAAAAATAAATGATTTTTTTTCCCCCGGTCAAAGCGACCAATGGTGTCTGTTTTTTTTCCTCCGTGAAATGTACGAGTTATCACTTTGACACACACGATGTTACGTGGCTGGAGGACTGGAAACTTGCACGAACGACATTTATGTTGAAATGTAACAATGACACATATATCGACATCTAACAAACATGCATGGGCATCTAACATTAACACTTACATTGACGTCTCACATAAACCATTACAATCACATCTAACAAACACAGACATCTAACAGACACATCGACATCCATCATAAACATTTACATAGACATCTAACATAAACACATCGACATCTAACCAACATTCACATAGACATCTTATACACATCGACATCTAACAAACATTTACATAGACATCTAAAATAAACACATCTAATATAGACACTGTTGGAATTTAGCTTTATATCAATGTTAGAATTTAACTTTAACCCAATGTAAACTCAAATTAGTAATCTGACTCCAATTTGCGACCTTACCCAACTCTCACTCATCCAACAATATGCGCGCTCGTTCTGCAATAGAAAGGTATCAGGAAGCCGGCATTTTCACGCACAAGTGGGTTTATTCCCAATACACAGATTTCTACATGGCACCTGGGTCTCGGGTCCCTCTCAATACAACTCTACACCTCTCTTGCCACCAGCAAATGTGTTCTACCTCCGAGTTGCCCAGTAATGATTCATACTATACAATATGCAAATGGCACAGAGACAAAGGCATCCTGGCATGATTCTATTGGCTATGTGTATCCTGCAGTTAACTTTAGCTTGCTCTCATTGGTCTTTCTTCTCCCGCCGAATCCCGTGGCGACTCCTCCTGCTTGTGCTATCCCCCGATGGCCGCTCCTTCGTCCACTGCTCCCGGAGTCATCTCGTCTCGCTCAGCACCGTCTGCTTCTAAAACATTCCATTCCTGCACAACCCCTGCAACCATTTTCGCTCCACCAGTCACACTCTCAGCATTTTACAATATCACATTTTCATACACTGGATGCACCAACATCTAATGAACTATGTTAAGCTCAAACTCTTATATTCCTTTAATAGTAAAATGTATGAAATCCTGGCTGCCAGGATGGCCGAGTGGTCTAAGGCGCCGCGTTCAGGACCCAGTCTCCCCAGGAGGCCAGGGTTCGAATCTCGAATTTCCCCATTGTGGGACTAATAAAGGCAATATTATTATTAAGTGTAACCGAGGTTTAGACCATGCTAATGACAAGACCCTCAGGAGAAGAATGCAGGAAGATTGGATCACAGCTGCACCACAGGAGGTGTGAACGAGACCCCTCTGAAACAATGGACTTCCATGCCGGGATCACAAAAGTGGCTCCTAGCAGTCTACCCTTTGTTCTGTTGAGTTTGACTGCCATTTACATTATCCTTTAACACATAGATTGACATCTAACATCGACACATTGAGATCTAACATAGACACATACATTGACATCTAACATAGACAGTTACATCGACAACTAACATCGACACAAGGCTTTGTCAAATGACACGTCATGACGACATATACAGAGACACAAGCCACAACAGCATATTTTTGGCACAAATTTAACCCGATATGTTAGCTACCTCGTTCGACTTAAAGGGTTAGCGAACTTGTTATGGTGGTTGAGGCGTGGTGGCTACCCAGCTCGTGTAGTGTATATTAAACTTAAGTTAATAATTTATGACCAGTAAACACGGATGTTGTAACACAAAACAATGTTCAAATGTTAGTTTTTTTTCAACACATTTCATGAGAAAAAGCTCTACTTGTCTGTGAGAAATGTATGTTGTAAACCCATTATATAACACAATATTACGCAATTTTACATTGGAATTTCATTTAATAAAACATTGACAATTATCTTTACAAACACTGTGTATGATTCATCTTTTCATTTGTTGTTCAATGAGCAAAACAGTGGCGATCAAAACAGTGCAAATTAAATGACATTTTATAGGTATCTGGCTGCAATACAGTGAACCCTCGCTACTTCGCGGTTCACCTTTCGTGGGTTCAGTGCTTCGCGGGTCTAAAAAATATTCGGGGGCATTGTAGTTTCGCCGAGCGGCACGACGGGGCGCTGGAGTGGTTAGACGGCCGGCGTGCGCCGAAGAAGAACATGGGCGAAGAGGAGAGTGGACAAAGAAGAGCACGTTCCCCCGGGCACGATTTGGGGCGACGTTTCGCGCGGTTCGGACCGTACCAGAGCTCCGGCCAGCGTGCGTGGCAGTTAAGCCGAAGAGGAACAACTTCCGCCCGGGCACTAGCGGGGCGACATTTCGCTCCGTTCGGGACCGTGCGAGAGCTCCGGAGGAGACCGGCCGGCGTGCGTGGTTGTTAAGCCGAAGAGGAACACCTTCCGCCCGGGCATGAGTGGAGCGCGAGGCTGTCAGTTATGAATGAATAAATGAAGAATGCCAGGGCACACCGGACGGCGTACCAGCAGGTAAAAGTCGAAGTAATTAAATAAATACAAAAAGAAGTAATTGAATAAATACAAAAATAATGGCTGGGGAATAAAAAAATGTTTTAATAATTTTTTTTTTGTTATAACATGAATTTAACTCTCTCTCTCTCTACCCGTATATATATATATATATATATATATATTATTATTTCATTTATTTATTTTTTTAAGCATTTTTGAAGGTGCGCCGCTACTTCGCACTTTTTTTTTTTTAAGCATTTTTGAAGGTGCGCCGCTACTTCGCACTTTTTTTTTTTAAGCATTTTTGAAGGTGCGCCGCTACTTCGCGGATTTTCAATTTTCGCGGGTGGTCTCGGTCCCCATTAACCGCGATAACCGAGGGTTCACTGTAGTAAGTTACATTCTAATTTACATTTACAGGTAATGGAAATGACTACTGGTAACCTCAATTTAACTGTATTTCAGTAAGAATGCCTCAAACATCATAAAAAAATAAAACGTTGAGTATTATTTCTCCTTCAAAATGTCAGAAGAAATACTCTATAATGGCCTGACGACATTAACATAGCTTATAGTATATAGCAGGGGTGGGAAAACTTTTTTATTGGCGGGCCACAATGGGTTCTAAAATTTGACAGAGGGGCTGGACCAGGAGCAGATGGATGGAGTGTTTTGGTAACCTCATCTCATCTGAGAAAAAAAAATACATTTAATTTTAAATGAAAGTGAACAAAAGCTTGTCTTTGAAAAACCACACTATTTTGAAAATAAAACATTAACAAGGTTTATTTTATTTTTTTTTTCAAATTCGGCGGGCCGGATTAAAACGTTTAACGGGCCGCATGTGGCCCCCGGGCCGTAGTTTTCTCACGTCGGTATATAGCATAGCGGCATCGGTTCCCTCGTCAACATCAAGTGAGTTACCCTCTTACCAAGACCAAAATACGGGGCTCCCCAGAGATAATAGAATTACGCTTTCTTAATTATTCATGACGTCATAACCACGCCTACAGAATTACGCTTTTGTCGAACTTGTCCCCGCCTACAGAATTACGCTTTTGTCCAAAATGGCCGCTATCCCCGCCCCCTGTGTTCAAAACTATCCAATCTCCAGCCACCTATTGAAAAAAAATTACATATTCCCTGCCCCTTGAAGCGTTAATACCACGCCTACAGAATTACGCTTTTGTCGAAGTTGTCCCCGCCTACAGAATTACGTTTCTGTCAAAAACAATGTGTTCCCCACGTGCGTGTGTGTGTGTGCGTGTCCCAAACCCCCTCCCAAACTGTACATATGTCATCAATATTTTAATATCTTAAGTATATAAAGCAGGTAATTAAATAAGTGAGATATATCTAATTGAATTAAATAATGTAGATATATAAAACCAAATTAAATAATTGAAATAATATGAGGAGAAAAGAATCATCGTTGTTTTTACCTTTCAATAAGGTGTTGGCCAGGTATATGTTTATTCGGTTGATAAAAGCTCCCGTTTTCTTTTTGCAAACATGTCTAGACATATTCCCAGCGACATAAGTTTAAACATGGTATTGTGCATGCTTGGGATGTTGTCTGTGTAAGTCCCGGCGCCTTGCATAGACACCCCCCAAGCCTGCAGCAGCCTAAAGGTGTTTGAAAAGATAGTGAGTGGCAGGCAACTGTCGACATCCGGTCGACCCACCCTCCCCTTTGCTTTTTGCAAAATCTGCCTAGTCATGTTTGCATGTCTGGACATGTATTTGTTGGCTACATTTGGACAGTCAAACGCCGTCATTTATCCCGCCCCGGGTGAGAAAAATGAAGGACGATGTCTCCACCCCTCGCACCCTCCTATTTCCCTGTACGTCACATCCTTCCTACTTCCGGCAGCCCCCATGTTTGTAGTCCTTTTTTGTAGTCCATACGCTGAGTAAAATATCAACCAGCCTGGTTCAGAAATAGAATACAGCTAGGTTAAGAAAATAGCACACAGCTAGGCAACCCCCATGTTTGTAGTTTATACAGGTAAGCAAAGAAATATTAGAATATTATATATTATTATAGATATATATTCTAGTATAAATATATATATATATATATATATATATATAAAATAAATAACATGCAGCTAAGAAACAGCGTACAGCTAAGAAATAGTATGTAGTTAGGTTAAGAAACAATATACATTTACGTTAAGAAAATAGAATACAGCTAAGAAAATAGCATACAGCTAAGAAACAACATGCGTTTAGGTTAAGAAATAGCTGCTAAGCTAAGATATCATTAAGGTCGTTTTACCAATTATTTTACCTTTCAAGGAGGAGCATCATCTTGTCTGTAGACATCCCCAAGTCATCTTTGCAACAAGCTTCGACATGTTTTCACGTATTTCTTATCTATAGTTGGACAGACAGACGACCACCAAGTTGTGGTCGTGTGTGTAAGCATAAACAACACCGCCCGCCCCCCAGAATCACGCTTCTGTCAAAAATAAGCACATCCCCTACTATCATATCCCGACCCCAGTCTCAATACAGCCAAAGCTCAAGTCACGCTCAGCACAGACAAACCAATTTTTCCGGCTGAAGAGCCAGACCTACTCTAAAAATGAAGACGCTCAGAACAAGACGCCGCATGGTCATGGACATCACACCGAGAAGGGTGACAACCATCGTTGCACCTGATCAGGTTTCTAACAACATTGCAGAGCTCTCATCAGGTAAACGATGCAACTAATCCTTAACTATATTCCTATAATCAATAGCTATATATTTAATCAAAGTATCTTTGTACTGCAGATAGCGGTGTGGATGAACCTACAAGCAACCATGACATGACTATGGTTGAAGTAGAAACCCTGACAACTGCAAACATGGAGCAGGATGACGCCTGTACAAATGTAGACCAGGATGGAACCCCTACAAAAACAGACGAGGACCAGGCAGGACCATCATACTCTTTATGGGTGGGCGGTACGGGAATCTTACCAACCCCTGTTGTAGCCTCGTACAACACTGGCGAGCCATCATATTCAGGGTGGAGCCGTCCCGTTTCACCGACGCCGCCGTCGACACCTCCGATGACCCCCATCTCGTCGGCAGAATCTTCACAAAACGAGAAGGTACAACAGTCCAGTTGGTCCGACCAGGCTGATTCTCCACAAACCACGGAAGCACGAGTACCTAGTTGGTCCGACCAAGAGGGTTCAAACGAAGTGTTTGAGCCCTCTAAGGTTCAGACCGTCAACGACCCTGACCCCGGACCTGCACCTATTTCCGAAGATGATGTAAAACATATGTCATGGGTTGATCCTCCTAAGGGATGGATTGATATGGATGTCGTATTAGTTGTTAAAGCGGCGATAGTTTACATGGTCAGACGCTTTTTGATAAAGTATCACAAAAAAAGGGGTTGTTTGCATAGCTATAGATACCTATGCAATAGTTATTATCTAAGACTGCACTATGATCGCATCATGCCGATCCTTTGCGGTAAAAAGTTTTTACAATGTATTCACTACTTGTTGGATCTATGTTCTGTAAAAACGGATAAAGAAACAGTCAAGCGAATTGCAGAGATCTTAATGGTGGATTTAGCACTCGTAAAGGACTTACCGGACCGCCTTAAAGTGGATGAGAGCGTATGTTGTATGATATATCGTGAGCAACTTGATATTTTCGAAGAATATCTTATAGAAAATATTAACTTTGACTAAGAAAAATGGGTAATGTCTTCAGAAAATTATCGCTTTTTGGCTATAAAAGCCAAGGGTGGGCAGATATAATAAATAGAGCAATTACATATAACCCCGATGATAAAGACCGTTTCATTGAAAATTTTTTATTGTTTATGCAAAAAGTGCGTGCCATGTCTTTAACAATTTTTCAGGAGCCTCGGGAATTGTTTGTGCAACATGTCATATTTTTGAGTCGCTCGGGATTGATCGACACATTTCAAAATATTTTGGAAAACTGGGAAAATGAGATAAGTGCAGGACATATACTTACCATACTCACGCTGTTTACCGATGTGACAACCTGTGGATCTCGCGCACGAATTGAAGATGTTTGAAGATCTGTTCGAGTCAAATGTTAATCCATCTCTTTTAACCCTGACGTATAGACTTTTTACGACTTAGAGAATCCTTATCATGTGTAACCATACTGAACCTTGTCATATTTTTTATTTTTCTTTCAATAAAAAAAATGTTTTAAAAAAAGAGGCTTTTGCGTCTGGGTGTTTAGACAAATAACAATGTGACGTTTGTCACTAAATCATAAACCGTCATGAGGGTTAAGCGTTGGTTGAAAAAATTGTACTACGATCCCATTCAACCAGCCAGTTTTGGAGGTGCAGATCGCCTTCATTTAGCTGCGAGGGAGAAAATGGGTTAAAAAGTGACACGTCATAAAGTCAAGGATTTTTTTTATCATCGCAAGATGCATACTGTTGGAATTTATCTTTATATCAATGTTAGAATTTAACTTTAACCCAATGTAAACTCAAATTAGTAATCTGACTCCAATTTGCGACCTTACCCAACTCTCACTCATCCAACAATATGCGCGCTCGTTCTGCAATAGAAAGGTATCAGGAAGCCGGCATTTTCACGCACAAGTGGGTTTATTCCCAATACACAGATTTCTACAAGGCACCTGGATCTCGGGTCCCTCTCAATACAACTCTACACCTCTCTTGCCACCAGCGAATGTGTTCTACCTCCGAGTTGCCCAGTAATGATTCATACTATACAACATGCAAATGGCACAGAGACAAAGGCATCCTGGCATGATTCTATTGGCTATGTGTATTGCAGTTAACTTTAGCTCGCTCTCATTGGTCTTTCTCCTCCCGCCGAATCTCGTGGCTCCTCCTGCGTGCGATCCCCCGATGGCCGCTCCTTCCCGGAGTCATCTCGTCTCGCTCAGCACCTTCTGCTTCTAAAACATTCCATTCTTGCACAACCCCCGCAACCAGTTTCGCTTCACCAGTCACACTCTCAGCATTTTACAATATCACATTTTCATACATTGGATGCACCAACATCTAATGAACTATGTTAAGCTCAAACTCTTATATTCCTTTAATAGTCAAATGTATGAAATCCTTTAAGTGTGACCGAAGTTTAGACCATGCTAATGACCAGACCCTCAGGAGAGGAATGCAGGAAGATTGGATCACAGCTGCACCACAGGAGGTGTGAACGAGACCCCTCTGAAACAATGGACTTCCATGCCAGGATCACAAAAGTGGCTCCGAGCAGTCTAACCTTTGTTCAGTTTTAAATTGACTGCCATTTACATTATCCTTTAATCCCTCTCATGACCTCAGACATCTGAGGTCATCACTTGAACACCTTATTTCATTGCTGCACACGAGCTCGACATCACTTGCCATAAAACTAAAACACATCAAACAATTAGTAAAAGAATAAGAATCAGTAGAAAATTTCCTTCCCTCCTTATGGCCTCAGGTCCCCGAGGCCATCTTTCCATACTCACATCCTGGACTCCCGGAGGGCCACGGCTACCTCCGCCTCCTGGGGGTCCTTTTGAGGGATCATCATGTACTGACCACCCGGAGGGAGTGGCCCCAACGTGCGTTCTATTGTCTTAACAGTTAATGATCTGGTACATGGAATACAGCAACATCCGCATAACACCATAATAGCGGCAAACACAGCGATAGAAATCAGTACTGATGCAATCAGGCTCTTATATTTACCAAAGATGTTTAACCAGTCAGAATACCAACTGGTGTCCACACCTGAGTGCTCCTTCATTTTGTTACTTAGCGTGCGCAGACCCTCCAATGCCTTGGTAAGGCGACCGTCAGGAGATGTATTGTTGGGAATCAGAGTACAACACTGATCCCCAAAAATACTACACACTCCTCCTCTTTCAGCCAACACCATATCTAAGCCCATTCTATTTTGGAATGCCATCAGAGATGTGGCAGCCAATTGCTCATGCACTGCCTGGAGTGCCGAGGTGGTGAAGTTCGCCAATCGTTGGACATTATAGTGGACATAATTAATCCGGTCCACATTTTTGTTTACTGTAACGAACAGGAAAAGGCTCTCCCATCCTGCCGCAATTTGATCCACCAATTTATACTCGTCAGGGACCCCTCTTGGAACTCCAATTGCATCTATATATGTGGGATCTCCTGCATTCAACCATTCTTGCATGTCCCTTCTCTTCCTGTTAAGGAAGGGGATTCTTCCCCATTGTCCAACACCTTCCCACTCCATTTTGGCCAGATCTAAGGCTGTCACACTAACTGGCATGATCAGCGTTACCAGGGCGCACTTACCTGAGGCATTGGTGGGAAGCCTATCGTACAGCACTTTCTCTCCACACCACAGCCAAACATCATCACGAGCGAGAGGGATTCCTACTGGCAAAGACACATTTTCATTACACCATGACTCCTGGAGATTTCCAATCCCAGGACCAGTCCCATTTAACTTTTAGGCAGGTGAACTTTTGTTTTGCAACTTGGGTGTCAAAAATAGGCTCTTTCTTTTTTATTCCCACATCATTCCATGGGTGTGTCCAATTAAAATTGTCACCCAAGTGTTCACCTGTGTCGGTTGTTTACATTTCAGATTTAGCAGTAGTTGTTGTGTCTGTGTCAGCGTCTTACCATCATCTCGCTCTGCTCCATACCATACCATTCCATTACATGCTCCTTTCGCTCCATCACTTCTGTCATCCCGCATCCTATGTTCAAACGCCAACATCGTCCACACAAAGCACACGCCAGCAAGCAAAATAGTCAATAAGTTAAACAGTTGCATCGTCATCGTCTTTGTTCAGACTCGAAAGTGTCTGACTTTGATCCAATTCATGCCATCTACACATTCCCTCTCTTGACCTGCCCGTCCGGGCGGTCAACCTCTAAGCTCAACCTTGGCGGGCACAAATACTGGGGCCGGGCGCAACTGTGAGTTATGGTACCACTGTTGTTCTGTAGTTCCCAATTGGATGGCGTGTGAGGTTCTAGCCAGAACATTAACTGTCCTTACCCACGAGATTGAGTCCACCTCCGGGAAAGCACCCGGAGGTTGATGTACGGAGTAATGTCCGACTCCAGTGATGCTGAGTTCACTGAGTTCAAATATCTAACTGCGTTCCGAGATTACAAATCAAGCCTCGAGCTAACGCTCCAATTTTGACTGTTAATTGACAAATTTTAAAGCAACCCAAATGAAATAGTAACCATTTATGCTTAAAATAAAAAATCCCAAAACTACAATAACGCAGATACCGAATTAAACCTCTATTATCATTATTATTATTTTTTTTTTTCACGCAAGAAAAGGTGCTCTACAAGACATAGACAGCTCCAAGACCGCTGCAGTCTTCACCTCCTATTGTCTCATGATTGGCTCAATCCACCTACAGGCTGTGCCCACACTGATTCTGTCAACTGGGGGAGGGGGTAGAGACAGTAAAAACAATCGCGGAGCTGTGGAGCCGAGCCCCAAATCAGTCGGGCCCTGGGTCCACAACACCTCTAGCAGAGACACACACAGAACTACCATTTCCGAGCGACCCTTCCCTGGAAATTTTGAAATTTAGTAATGTCCCCAAAACCAAAGAATTTGTAGTCGGTGCTGAAATATGATCTCCCGATTGTGACGCGGAGTATTCAACAACTATGGGGTCTATATCTCTAGTATGATGACGCGCATCAACATTCAATGCGATTTGTGGCTCGGCGAAAGTAAACAATTCATACCATTTCCGCTGTCCAGGGACAAGGCACACGTGCGAGGCAACGCCGGTAGACATAACAAATATATAATTCTAACGCATGATGCACTCATGACTAAATTTGGATGAGTGCATTTTTGATAAACCAAATCATGTTTGTGATCACATGTACAATGTGATATGTCAATTGGTGAATTGAAAGGGTGGCGGTTGCTAAACCAGTCAGACCAGAGCAGGAACAGGGCATACCCACCGCGGGAGGATGGGAACCAGGTTTCAGAGCTGCCCTCAAATGTTTCAGTTCAGTTTAGCCACTGGGAAGGAAGAGAGCACGACATATGCTTTCTCTGACGGATGTGCTCAGTTAAGTTCAGTCCCATCCGGGAATGCCACTCGAATTCCAGTGTTCGTTCAGTCAATGGCAGTGACTCAGGCAATCTTGAGAGTCCACATGGCTCAGTGTGGGTTGCGGAAGGAGCTCATAACTCGCCCCAATATCCAGCACCATCGAAAACTTGTCCATCCACCGTCCCCGGAATGCTAGGACCTGCTAGTCCTCGAATGCTGAAGCTCCGCTGCCCCCTGTCATGGAATGGGGTACGAGCGGGTTTGTGTCAAGTGCGTTGGGAGTGGGTAACGGTGGCGCCCCCTGCGCTGGTGGAGCTCTTTGTGACAGATATGGCACCGGAGGATGGCACATTCCAGAAAGTGGCTCGGCATGGACAGCTCATCACCCAGTGACCCCACACCCCGCAGCAAGTGCACACCCCACTCACAACCCCCGTCTGTAACCACCCATACCTCTGTTACTGCAATCCCAACCTCGTTGACTGGCCTGCTATGGACAGCAGCCAGTCTGCTGTGGCGCTGCGTCACCCGAACCTTGCCCAGAAGCAGCAGAAGTGGAAGGAGCAGCTGCCTCCTTTTTTCTTATCTCTCTTGGCCTTCTAAACCTGCAAGTACAACAATTTTAGTCACGCTCCTTAATCCAATCCCATATTTTCCTTTTCTGATGTTGTGCAAAATTAGGTACAAAATGTGTTCTACTTAGGCCGATTAGCATTTTTTCATTCATGGACTATTTCGCCTGATGTCTGCCACTGGAAGGTGCACGCCCTTGTGGACGGCCAACTGGAACAGCTGTGTAATGTCGACATTATTGGATGGGTCACTGCCGGAAGTCTCACTCCATTCACGTCTCGCCCTGGCCACATAGACCAGGCCTGTCTCCCCCTTCCCCACCTGAACGACACAGCAACATCGACCCCAACGGGCCAGAAATATCTGATGCACGGCACGGCCAATCTCACCTGAGGTGTCCCCATTTAGCTGGTGACCATCATGCTGGTCAGCAGGTCTGGCCTCGGCCTCAAGTGAGGACAGTTCCTCTTAAATAAATTTTGTCCCGCTTGTAACTCTGTATAAACCAAACCTCTCTTAGTCTGGTGTCTCCTTTGTAGGAGATTTCAACCAACGTGACCTTTTTACAACGTGTCAAATAAACCAATGTTGACCTTTCTGCTATCTTTACAGCTGTGAGAGCTGTCACTAACACTTCCTTCCCCCTTGGGTAATTACAAATGTCTTATCTTCAAACTTCTTACAAGCACCCAGTATCCTGGCTTCACTAATTTAGTGCCCCTGCTGGGAGACAGAAAGATCCTTGTCACTCTAAATTTGCGCCTGTCTTGTGTTTTCCGAACATTTTTCACATATGGTCAACTAAAGTTGCTTCAACATCTATTTCCCATTTGCTCTTAAATTTGAGGTATTCTATAAGTTCTTCCAAACAGTGTTTTACAATGTCTTAGTCCTAAATACAATGAACTACGATACAATGGAAAATATCAGAATAACATTCAGGGTCATTTGTGTCTGAAACATCTCCTCTACAACAACCTACCCTTGCGTTAAGTGAGTAATTTTCCATAAAGACAGTGCCACTAATTCGACATTAATTTCAAGTATCACTGCTGTGGTGCTGTATTATATGGAAAAGTCTGAACAATCCAAGAAAATTTTGCCCTATCCTGGACTGGGTGTGTGTTATCTAGTCGCGCATCCAATGTGAATAATAATAACTCCTGTGGAGCACATGAGCAGGCTAAAGCAACAACTATATCTTAATCTGTACCGTGGACCCTAAATTAGAATATCTTATTTCTCCCTCCTTGTTGAGGAGAACCTCCGGGATGGGCGTGGTGAGGCGCTATTTGAAGCATTCTCTGGCCTTCTGGTCACACTGGTCACATGTCACCTCAAACCTGTGGAGATAACTGGAGGTGTGGCAATTGCCAGTGATAAGAGACAAATTATCTTCCTTCCAAAACTTTCAGTTTTGCATAAATTTTGTGTAATAACGTCAATCAATCATTCACTTGATGCTTGAATTTAATTACTCCAATCTTTCTCCAAAAACAATTTGGAAATCAATACTTGGGAGTGCAATAGGGATTCAGGTTGATCAGGCCTGTCCGCCCATTGCACCCTACGTGCTGTAAGGGCTTGCCGGTGACCTCAATCAATTTTCCTTCCTGAGGCTCCCGTCCCTTAAACATTCACTCAAACCACATAGACATACAAACACTTTTCTTTCACACTTTCATTCAACAAAAGATACTTTCCAAGTCCACACAGAGACCCCTCCCTTGGCGCGTCCGCCTTGATTCCACTGAGATTTGTGCTGGCAGTTCCTTAATTTTGCCTCAATTTAGCCAGCGTATGCCAAAATTTACAACTGTGGGTCTCTTGCTTTTCGCATTCACTCTCCGTGATGTCGTTTCTCCTCTCCTGGACGTAGCTGACGAAACTGCACCTGTGACATCAAACAGCTCATAGATACGGATGTTAGCAGTCTGGTATTTATGGAATGCTGTCATGTCCTTTAAAATTGTCATGTCAGCGTTCGCGTCGTACAGTCAAAAAAACATCTGTCTTCCACCTTTGTCACATTTAATACACATCAGTTAATAAATCATCTACAAAAATATTTAGTCCAACTTTATATTTGGTAAACCAATCTCCAATTGCTAGTGTTTCCTGTTCCAAAGATTTTCTTTCAACATGTTCATAGAATATTTCACTTAAAACTTATCCCAAAACCATAATCCCTTTGCTTAAAATTAAAATTTTAATAAGACTGTCGCTGCTCTGCCGTTCCTCAGGTGTCCTCTGCATGTTTCAGTGTTCAACTTGCGTTCTAATTCCCTGCTAATTTGTATTTATTGTTAGGTTGAATACATATATTTTATCCCGTACCTTACTACACTAGCACTGCAGAAGAATTGCTCCACAATGCGATCCATGCTCGACCACATGGAGAAGACCCCCCGGAGAGCGGACGCCTGAAGACTGGATTCCATTGCTGTAACATCAAGGGGGGTGTGCCTGAGACACACCTCTGACACAAAAGGACTGAGTGCCACAGCAACAAAAGGCATATCTGCCTCTTCAATCAGCAAATGACTGCCATTGATGTCTGTCTCTCCTCCTGTGTCTGAAATGTTCACATGCCTACTCGCCCCCACCTTGGGCAATTACCAAATGTCTTATCATCAAACTTCCTTCAAGCATCCAGTCTCCTGGCTCCACTTGTCTAGCTCCCTGCTGGGAGACCAAAAGGTCCCCATTGGTGTGGTGGTCCTGCTTGCTGGTTCTGCTGCTCCACCCCTGGTGGTAGGTTGCCATAACAATCTCGTGCCCAGTGGTCAGAGGACCCGCAGTTGAAGCAAGTCCCTGGAGCAAACCCATTCCGCCCCCGACCAGGGGGGGCGCCACGACCACGCCCTCTGTATCCACCACGAAACACTTGGCCTCGGCGCCATCCAGCCCCCACTGGAGTTTGATACATCTGTTTTTGTTTCACCTTCTCTTGTTTTGCCTCACCATGCAACTTTGCCAACTGTAGTTTACTAGTCGCCAGAGCGTCAGATTCCTTTTGATCTTTATCTGCTTTGTCCAATGTCGATGCGGCACTGATAGATCAAATGCCTCTTACATCTCGGTTCCGGACAGACCAAAATGTCCGGATCAATTCTCAAATTCACCTGCACCTCATTCACTCTCTCTTCCTCTTTTATCGCCCCCAGCGCAGTGGCAACAATAGCCAATTGGTGAATGCCTCGTCTATCTTTCTCCAATTCCTTCACTTCCTTTTTAAGTTTATGACGCTGTCGCCATCCGGCTTGGCTCTGATCTCCCTTCATATCTCGAATATCTGCCAACATTCTGCTTTCCTTTTTCTGTAACTGCTGCGCTAACTTCAACATGTTCCATGTTCCGGGCTCTCCGCGAAACAATTCATCCTTTTTTAATTTCAAAAACAACTTCTGACTCCGTTCTTTTTCTTTCTTAATTTTCTTACTTTCCGTTCCACTAATCAATTGTGCTTCCATCTTAGCGTAATGACCATAAATTTCCGACCAGACTTCAGACCGTTCGTCTGGAGTTTCACACCCGAGACCACTATCATACTTCCTCTCCTTCGCCATCCTGAAATCCACTCGTGCGTGTCCCAACCACTTTTATGCAGAACAAATTTAGCCTTCACATTCACACCGCTTCCACACTGATATTTTAAATCGTATCTTAACCACAAATAGTTCCAAACTATTCTAGTAGGTAAATCCCAGATTTTACTCTACTATCGTCCACACTTTTACACTTATTTATTTATATATTTATTTAACCATATCGTATCTTATCCACGAATAGTTCCAAACTATTCTAGTAGGTAAATACCAGATTTTACCCTACTATCGTCCAGACTGTTACACGTATTTATTTATATATTTATTTAACCATATATTTTAACGCCGTTCTGCTCCTCCTTCCTCTTATAATCTATTTATTTATATATTTATTTAACCATATATATTTTAACACCATTCCGCTCCGCCTTCCTCTTATAATTTAGCATTGCCAATATGCAGAATTTGAAAAGGATCTGCTTACCTTATGTCACTGTGGGCCCAAGAGGAAGGCCGGTCGGATGTGCGGCTCCTTTATTCTTTATCAGGTCGTCACCTGGTGTGGACGTGGGCCCCAGGCCCGAGTCCCAGACTCTTGTGGTTTTTCCTGAAGCCCCAGGCTTCCTTTGAGCCCCAGACTCTTGAAGACCCAGACTTCTTTTCTTTTCTTAGAGTCCCAGACTCTCTTTGAAGTCCCAGACTTCTATTACCTCTCATGCATCCCGTCGGCGTCACCATAAATTGTTGGAATTTATCTTTATATCAATGTTAGAATTTAACTTTAACCCAATGTAAACTCAAATTAGTAATCTGACTCCAATTTGCGACCTTACCCAACTCTCACTCATCCAACAATATGCGCGCTCGTTCTGCAATAGAAAGGTATCAGGAAGCCGGCATTTTCACGCACAAGTGGGTTTATTCCCAATACACAGATTTCTACATGGCACCTGGATCTCGGGTCCCTCTCAATACAACTCTACACCTCTCTTGCCACCAGCGAATGTGTTCTACCTCCGAGTTGCCCAGTAATGATTCATACTATACAACATGCAAATGGCACAGAGACAAAGGCATCCTGGCATGATTCTATTGGCTATGTGTATTGCAGTTAACTTTAGCTCGCTCTCATTGGTCTTTCTCCTCCCGCCGAATCCCGTGGCTCCTCCTGCGTGCGATCCCCCGATGGCCGCTCCTTCCCGGAGTCATCTCGTCTCGCTCAGCACCTTCTGCTTCTAAAACATTCCATTCTTGCACAACCCCCGCAACCAGTTTCGCTTCACCAGTCACACTCAGCATTTTACAATATCACATTTTCATACATTGGATGCACCAACATCTAATGAACTATGTTAAGCTCAAACTCTTATATTCCTTTAATAGTCAAATGTATGAAATCCTTTAAGTGTGACCGAAGTTTAGACCATGCTAATGACCAGACCCTCAGGAGAGGAATGCAGGAAGATTGGATCACAGCTGCACCACAGGAGGTGTGAACGAGACCCCTCTGAAACAATGGACTTCCATGCCAGGATCACAAAAGTGGCTCCGAGCAGTCTAACCTTTGTTCAGTTTTAAATTGACTGCCATTTACATTATCCTTTAATACACCTACGAAAATAGGAGCACAGAAAGGTTTAAAGGGAAGTCTCTGCTTTGAAGCTTGCCCCACAGAATAATAAAATTGCACTTGGTAACAAATAAGTTACCGCAAAAGTCGGCCAGCCAGGATGAAATAGTGAAAGACAGAGAGTTTCCAGAGTTAACAAGTATCATTAAGCGTTCACTGTATCGCGTACCATCGCTATTTAGAATTTATTGTCATTGTGCCCGCAGGTGGTCAAAAGTAAAGACGGCTGCCGCCAGCACAAACGGCCCCAAAACCTTAAAAAAATATTGAAGAGAGATAGAAAAAAAATCTGCCAATATGCAAATCCACTGGTGCCGGACTACGAGTCCATCATAAAACAGAAGCATTATTCGTTAAATAAATTAAGGTTGAATGATTTAGAATAATAACATAAATTAAGCTGCTTTATATTTTGATGTAAAATCATAAGAGCTCCTTTCAGAGCGCATTCTCGCATTTAGTAAGAAGGATTGTGTACATTATTTAAGAAATGAGACATTAAGTGATAAAGACTGCGTAAACATCATTTAAGAAATAATAAAAGCCTCGTTCTTCTGAACTGTCAGTAAAACACCGGACTTAATAGCTCTCGGGTGGTGCTTTATGTTTAGTGGAAAACACCAAAATTTGTTTAATACCATTTATGCTTGCATACTCTTACGCTGATATATTGTGTTTTCAGTAAGTCGATGTCAGATACACAGAATGGAATGGTGTTTATCTACTTCTTTGAAAAGGTAAATATTTTACGAATCCGATAAGAAATGTAGCAATTTTTGTAATGTTTGCAAAGTCGAGTGAGTTTTGCTGCAGATATGACTTGACACCGATTTGACAGTCTTTTTCATCCTTAATTTACTTTTCTTTTTTTTAAATCTGACTTGATGATTTATTATCCTGACAAAATTCTGACTAATAGCTACTGTTAACATCTTTGGCAGCGAGACTTCAGCAAACTATTAAAACAATAACAATAATATGCTTATTCTCTTCCTTTGTTTTTTGTTTCTTTTGTAGGAGACATGACTGTGATATATTAACAAAAAAGATGGCAGGAATTTGTTCATATTCATTTTTGTTTGTCTTGGCGTGTTTAATTCTTTTTTAAAAGCAAAACAGGTAACATAAAAGATAGCCGCATTTTCGCAAATAAACCTCATTCTCATTTTCTGTATTTTGATTATTTGAAAATATCTCTCGGGTTGTTGGGAGCATGTCTTAAATTTCACAATGTATTATTTACCAGTGATGCACGATAATATTACCATTGTTTTTAACACGCTGGCCATCGATCATGTGGTATTGGCATTAATTTCACAGTTTGAGCCGTGACTTTTGACCGTAGGTCAGTCAAATGGTCCAGGCTGACTTTCTAGACACTGAGCATGAACAGTAAAATAGTCCCACTTTTTCCATGCATTGTAAATGATTCACTTTGTGTAATACATTGTGAAATTTAAGACACGCTCCCAACAACCCGAGAGATATTTTCAAATAATCAAAATACAGAAAATGAGAATGAGGTTTATTTGCGAAAATGCGGCTATCTTTTATGTTACCTGTTTTCCTTTTAAAAAAGAATTAAACACGCCAAGACAAACAAAAACGAATATGAACAAATTCCTGCCATCTTTTTTGTTAATATATCACAGTCATGTCTCCTACAAAAGAAACAAAAAACAAAGGAAGAGAATAAGCATATTATTGTTATTGTTTTAATAGTTTGCTGAAGTCTCGCTGCCAAAGATGTTAACAGTAGCTATTAGTCAGAATTTTGTCAGGATAATAAATCATCAAGTCAGATTTAAAAAAAAGAAAAGTAAATTAAGGATGAAAAAGACTGTCAAATCGGTGTCAAGTCATATCTGCAGCAAAACTCACTCGACTTTGCAAACATTATAAAAATTGCTACATTTCTTATCGGATTCGTAAAATATTTACCTTTTCAAAGAAGTAGATAAACACCATTCCATTCTGTGTATCTGACATCGACTTACTGAAAACACAATATATCAGCGTAAGAGTATGCAAGCATAAATGGTATTAAACAAATTTTGGTGTTTTCCACTAAACATAAAGCACCACCCGAGAGCTATTAAGTCCGGTGTTTTACTGACAGTTCAGAAGAACGAGGCTTTTATTATTTCTTAAATGATGTTTACGCAGTCTTTATCACTTAATGTCTCATTTCTTAAATAATGTACACAATCCTTCTTACTAAATGCGAGAATGCGCTCTGAAAGGAGCTCTTATGATTTTACATCAAAATATAAAGCAGCTTAATTTATGTTATTATTCTAAATCATTCAACCTTAATTTATTTAACGAATAATGCTTCTGTTTTATGATGGACTCGTAGTCCGGCACCAGTGGATTTGCATATTGGCAGATTTTTTTTCTATCTCTCTTCAATATTTTTTTAAGGTTTTGGGGCCGTTTGTGCTGGCGGCAGCCGTCTTTACTTTTGACCACCTGCGGGCACAATGACAATAAATTCTAAATAGCGATGGTACGCGATACAGTGAACGCTTAATGATACTTGTTAACTCTGGAAACTCTCTGTCTTTCACTATTTCATCCTGGCTGGCCGACTTTTGCGGTAACTTATTTGTTACCAAGTGCAATTTTATTACTCTGTGGGGCAAGCTTCAAAGCAGAGACTTCCCTTTAAACCTTTCTGTGCTCCTATTTTCGTAGGTGTATGCATCTTGCGATGATAAAAAAAATCCTTGACTTTATGACGCGTCACTTTTTAACCCATTTTCTCCCTCGCAGCTAAATGAAGGCGATCTGCACCTCCAAAACTGGCTGGTTGAATGGGATCGTAGTACAATTTTTTCAACCAACGCTTAACGCTCATGACGGTTTATGATTTAGTGACAAACGTCACATTGTTATTTGTCTAAACACCCAGACGCAAAAGCCTCTTTTTTTAAAACATTTTTTTTTATTGAAAGAAAAATAAAAAATATGACAAGGTTCAGTATGGTTACACATGATAAGGATTCTCTAAGTCGTAAAAAGTCTATACGTCAGGGTTAAAAGAGATGGATTAACATTTGACTCTAACAGATCTTCAAACATCTTCAATTCGTGCGCGAGATCCACAGGTTGTCACATCGGTAAACAGCGTGAGTATGGTAAGTACATGTCCTACACTTATCTCATTTTCCCAGTTTTCCAAAATATTTTGAAATGTGTCGATCAATCCCAAGCGACTCAAAAATATGACATGTTGCACAAACAATTCCCAAGGCTCCTGAAAAATTGTTAAAGACATGGCACGCACTTTTTGCATAAACAATAAAAAATTTTCAATGAAACGGTCTTTATCATCGGGGTTATATGTAATTGCTCTATTTATTATATCTGCCCACCCTTGGCTTTTATAGCCAAAAAGCGATAATTTTCTGAAGACATTACCCATTTTTCTTAGTCAAAGTTAATATTTTCTATAAGATATTCTTCGAAAATATCAAGTTGCTCACGATATATCATACAACATACGCTCTCATCCACTTTAAGGCGGTCTGGTAAGTCCTTTACGAGTGCTAAATCCACCATTAAGATCTCTGCAATTCGCTTGACTGTTTCTTTATCCGTTTTTACAGAACATAGATCCAACAAGTAGTGAATACATTGTAAAAACTTTTTACCGCAAAGGATCGGCATGATGCGATCATAGTGCAGTCTTAGATAATAACTATTGCATAGGTATCTATAGATATGCAAACAACCCATTTTTTTTGTGATACTTTATCAAAAAGCGTCTGACCATGTAAACTATCGCCGCTTTAACAACTAATACGACATCCATATCAATCCATCCCTTAGGAGGATCAACCCATGACATATGTTTTACATCATCTTCGGAAATAGGTGCAGGTCCGGGGTCAGGGTCGTTGACGGTCTGAACCTTAGAGGGCTCAAACACTTCGTTTGAACCCTCTTGGTCGGACCAACTAGGTACTCGTGCTTCCGTGGTTTGTGGAGAATCAGCCTGGTCGGACCAACTGGACTGTTGTACCTTCTCGTTTTGTGAAGATTCTGCCGACGAGATGGGGGTCATCGGAGGTGTCGACGGCGGCGTCGGTGAAACGGGACGGCTCCACCCTGAATATGATGGCTCGCCAGTGTTGTACGAGGCTACAACAGGGGTTGGTAAGATTCCCGTACCGCCCACCCATAAAGAGTATGATGGTCCTGCCTGGTCCTCGTCTGTTTTTGTAGGGGTTCCATCCTGGTCTACATTTGTACAGGCGTCATCCTGCTCCATGTTTGCAGTTGTCAGGGTTTCTACTTCAACCATAGTCATGTCATGGTTGCTTGTAGGTTCATCCACACCGCTATCTGCAGTACAAAGATACTTTGATTAAATATATAGCTATTGATTATAGGAATATAGTTAAGGATTAGTTGCATCGTTTACCTGATGAGAGCTCTGCAATGTTGTTAGAAACCTGATCAGGTGCAACGATGGTTGTCACCCTTCTCGGTGTGATGTCCATGACCATGCGGCGTCTTGTTCTGAGCGTCTTCATTTTTAGAGTAGGTCTGGCTCTTCAGCCGAAAAAATTGGTTTGTCTGTGCAGAGCGTGACTTGGGCTTTGGCTGTATTGAGACTGGGGTCGGGATATGATAGTAGGGGATGTGCTTATTTTTGACAGAAGCGTGATTCTGGGGGGCGGGCGGTGTTGTTTATGCTTACACACACGACCACAACTTGGTGGTCGTCTGTCTGTCCAACTATAGATAAGAAATACGTGAAAACATGTCGAAGCTTGTTGCAAAGATGACTTGGGGATGTCTACAGACAAGATGATGCTCCTCCTTGAAAGGTAAAATAATTGGTAAAACGACCTTAATGATATCTTAGCTTAGCAGCTATTTCTTAACCTAAACGCATGTTGTTTCTTAGCTGTATGCTATTTTCTTAGCTGTATTCTATTTTCTTAACGTAAATGTATATTGTTTCTTAACCTAACTACATACTATTTCTTAGCTGTACGCTGTTTCTTAGCTGCATGTTATTTATTTTATATATATATATATATATATATATATATATTTATACTAGAATATATATCTATAATAATATATAATATTCTAATATTTCTTTGCTTACCTGTATAAACTACAAACATGGGGGTTGCCTAGCTGTGTGCTATTTTCTTAACCTAGCTGTATTCTATTTCTGAACCAGGCTGGTTGATATTTTACTCAGCGTATGGACTACAAAAAAGGACTACAAACATGGGGGCTGCCGGAAGTAGGAAGGATGTGACGTACAGGGAAATAGGAGGGTGCGAGGGGTGGAGACATCGTCCTTCATTTTTCTCACCCGGGGCGGGATAAATGACGGCGTTTGACTGTCCAAATGTAGCCAACAAATACATGTCCAGACATGCAAACATGACTAGGCAGATTTTGCAAAAAGCAAAGGGGAGGGTGGGTCGACCGGATGTCGACAGTTGCCTGCCACTCACTATCTTTTCAAACACCTTTAGGCTGCTGCAGGCTTGGGGGGTGTCTATGCAAGGCGCCGGGACTTACACAGACAACATCCCAAGCATGCACAATACCATGTTTAAACTTATGTCGCTGGGAATATGTCTAGACATGTTTGCAAAAAGAAAACGGGAGCTTTTATCAACCGAATAAACATATACCTGGCCAACACCTTATTGAAAGGTAAAAACAACGATGATTCTTTTCTACTCATATTATTTCAATGATTTAATTTGGTTTTATATATCTACATTATTTAATTCAATTAGATATATCTCACTTATTTAATTACCTGCTTTATATACTTAAGATATTAAAATATTGATGACATATGTACAGTTTGGGAGGGGGTTTGGGACACGCACACACACACACACACGCACGTGGGGAACACATTGTTTTTGACAGAAACGTAATTCTGTAGGCGGGGACAACTTCGACAAAAGCGTAATTCTGTAGGCGTGGTATTAACGCTTCAAGGGGCAGGGAATATGTAATTTTTTTTAAATAGGTGGCTGGAGATTGGATAGTTTTGAACACAGGGGGCGGGGATAGCGGCCATTTTGGACAAAAGCGTAATTCTGTAGGCGGGGACAAGTTCGACAAAAGCGTAATTCTGTAGGCGTGGTTATGACGTCATGAATAATTAAGAAAGCGTAATTCTATTATCTCTGGGGAGCCCCGTATTTTGGTCTTGGTAAGAGGGTAACTCACTTGATGTTGACGAGGGAACCGATGCCGCTATGCTATATACCGACGTGAGAAAACTACGGCCTGGGGGCCACATGCGGCCCGTTAAACGTTTTAATCCGGCCCGCCGAATTTGAAAAAAAAAAATAAATAAACCTTGTTAATGTTTTATTTTCAAAATAGTGTGGTTTTTCAAAGACAAGCTTTTGTTCACTTTCATTTAAAATTAAATGTATTTTTTTTTCTCAGATGAGATGAGGTTACCAAAACACTCCATCCATCTGCTCCTGGTCCAGCCCCTCTGTCAAATTTTAGAACCCATTGTGGCCCGCCAATAAAAAAGTTTTCCCACCCCTGCTATATACTATAAGCTATGTTAATGTCGTCAGGCCATTATAGAGTATTTCTTCTGACATTTTGAAGGAGAAATAATACTCAACGTTTTATTTTTTTATGATGTTTGAGGCATTCTGACTGAAATACAGTTAAATTGAGGTTACCAGTAGTCATTTCCATTACCTGTAAATGTAAATTAGAATGTAACTTACTACAGTGAACCCTCGGTTATCGCGGTTAATGGGGACCGAGACCACCCGCGAAAATTGAAAATCCGCGAAGTAGCGGCGCACCTTCAAAAATGCTTAAAAAAAAAAAGTGCGAAGTAGCGGCGCACCTTCAAAAATGCTTAAAAAAAAAAAAGTGCGAAGTAGCGGCGCACCTTCAAAAATGCTTAAAAAAAATAAATAAATAAAATAATAATATATATATATATATATATATAAACGGGTAGAGAGAGAGAGAGTTAAATTCATGTTATAACAAATAAAAAATTATTAAAACATTTTTTTATTCCCCAGCCATTATTTTTGTATTTATTCAATTACTTCTTTTTGTATTTATTTAATTACTTCGACTTTTACCTGCTGGTACACCGTCCGGTGTGCCCTGGCATTCTTCATTTATTCATTCATAACTGACAGCCTCGCGCTCCGCTCATGCCCGGGCGGAAGGTGTTCCTCTTCGGCTTAACAACCAGGCACGCCGGCCGGTCTCCTCCGGAGCTCTCGCACGGTCCCGAACGGAGCGAAATGTCGCCCCGCTAGTGCCCGGGCGGAAGTTGTTCCTCTTCGGCTTAACTGCCACGCACGCTGGCCGGAGCTCTGGTACGGTCCGAACCGCGCGAAACGTCGCCCCAAATCGTGCCCGGGGGAACGTGCTCTTCTTTGTCCACTCTCCTCTTCGCCCATGTTCTTCTTCGGCGCACGCCGGCCGTCTAACCACTCCAGCGCCCCGTCGTGCCGCTCGGCGAAACTACAATGCCCCCGAATATTTTTTAGACCCGCGAAGCACTGAACCCACGAAAGGTGAACCGCGAAGTAGCGAGGGTTCACTGTATTGCAGCCAGATACCTATAAAATGTCATTTAATTTGCACTGTTTTGATCGCCACTGTTTTGCTCATTGAACAACAAATGAAAAGATGAATCATACACAGTGTTTGTAAAGATAATTGTCAATGTTTTATTAAATGAAATTCCAATGTAAAATTGCGTAATATTGTGTTATATAATGGGTTTACAACATACATTTCTCACAGACAAGTAGAGCTTTTTCTCATGAAATGTGTTGAAAAAAAACTAACATTTGAACATTGTTTTGTGTTACAACATCCGTGTTTACTGGTCATAAATTATTAACTTAAGTTTAATATACACTACACGAGCTGGGTAGCCACCACGCCTCAACCACCATAACAAGTTCGCTAACCCTTTAAGTCGAACGAGGTAGCTAACATATCGGGTTCAATTTGTACCAAAAATATGCTGTTGTGCCTTGTGTCTCTGTATATGTCGTCATGACGTGTCATTTGACAAAGCCTTGTGTCGATGTTAGTTGTCGATGTAACAGTCTATGTTAGATGTCAATGTATGTCTATGTTAGATCTCAATGTGTCGATGTTAGATGTCAATCTATGTGTCTATATTAGATGTGTTTATGTTAGATGTCTATGTAAATGTTTGTTAGATGTCGATGTGTGTAAGATGTCTATGTAAAGGTTGGTTAGATGTCGATGTGTTTATGTTAGATGTCTATGTAAATGTTTATGATGGATGTCGATGTGTCTGTTAGATGTCCGTGTTTGTTAGATGTGATTGTAATGGTTTATGTTAGACGTCAATGTAAGTGTCAATGTTAGATGCCCATGCATGTTTGTTAGATGTCGATATATGTGTCATTGTTACATTTCAACGTAAATGTTGTTCGTGCAAGTTTCCAGTCCTCCAGCCACGTGACATCGTGCGCGTCAAAGTGATAACTCGTACATTTCACGGAGGGAAAAAAAACAGACACCATTGGTAGCTTTGACCGGGAAAAAAAAAAATCATTTATTTTTTTCGAACACCTCACGTCTCTTTCAGCGTAAGAATAAACATGACACGACCAAAATAAAATATACCAACACAGGCAAATATTTAAGGAGCACTCAAGAGATACACTTCAGCTCATTTAATCCCACCTATTTTTACTAGCGCAAACCCTTCAATTCTAGCGCCCACAGAATAGTGTGCTATAATGCTATAAAAATATGGAGCCTTTACCTGACAGCGTTTGAATATAACTGAATTCCCACTGCTCACGAAAAACTGAGAAACTAAGAACAAACATTTCAAGCACAAGCTTGACTTGACTTCAACAGTTCTATTTTTTCTTTTGTGACAGCTCAGACATCAAAATAATGCTTTCCTTCTATAAAATAAAAACAGCATGACAAAAGGTGCTGAAATAAACTATATACAGAAGTGCGTGAGTGACAGTGTGTGCATGTGTTTTTGCAACGCGTGTGTACACCCCGCCATACAAATTACACAATTCGTTGGGTATGTGGTATACACTAAAACAATTGCCTTGGAGCAAGTGAACACTACACGTCTCACACTGTATTCATGCTGTAGTAGGGCTGGGCGATATGACCTCAAATCAATATCGCGAGAAATCGAGCAATTTTACCTCGATAACGATAAATGCACGATAAATTCCCACGTGGACGAAAATCAAAATAAATGCAGGAATTGCATATTGACTGTTTTTTTTATTGACCAACTGGTACACTTTACTTTCAATGAAAAATAAAAGTACAAAAATCATTTGTATGAACATTCCAAATAGCTTGCAGGGTTCGCGGTTAACTTTAAAAACTGCTTGCCCATAGGGCAAGTGCCACTAAAATTTGCCTTGCCCGAGTGGCCAAATTACTTGCCCGACTTGGGCAAGTGACAATTTTTTTTCTCTCAGAATAAAATGTTTATGGTTGTAAAATGTGCGCCACAAATGTAAATAAACATATAATCTGATAAGCATAAATTAATCTTGTTTTCATCATCAACCATGAAACCCTACTCACAAGAGCAAATGTATCATCCTGTGCAGTTATTGAAAATGTTAATTGTAGTTTTAATAATTAACAAATCTGCATGTTAAATTGGGAAAATGATATTACAGCAATCCAGATGATCAATTTTAAGTCCAGGAGAGCGTATTAATTGAGGAATCACATGAGTAAATTATGAGTGTGGCAAATTTGTGTATTCCTTTAAGACCAGTGCCTGTGGTGCTGCCTCCATAAGTTTCATAGCATAAACAGAACACAGTCACTGACACTATGTCAGGTCACATCATGGAGCTAATGAATTAACAGCCAATAATCAAATATTACTCCCTTCCTTACTCACAACTGAATTGTCTACTTAAAAATATTCGAGCTATTTTAGTCATGTCAGAGGAATCCGAAATGTTCGGATTTGAACGAACTCGTCGCCACTTGTAAACAGAAGTAAGAAAACTTCCGGCCGAAATATCGTAGGTTTTTGTTGTGTTTTTCAAACTTCAAATGAGGATGCTACGACAGCGAGTTCCAATAATGCGGGATTTATTGACGTCCACTTTAACTCGACATTCACTGAACTAACTGATGCCCGTAGCGCCCGCCCATTGCCCCCGATAAGGCCAATGGACCATACCAAAACATAAGGGGGTGTCTGGGTTAAACCATAACCATACAGTGCACACAAACCGATCACACCACCGTTTTCGTCAAAATTAAAGATATTTGGCTGCTTTAAAAAATGCTTGCCCGGTCGGGCAAGTTGCCCAGAATTTTACCTTGCCCGTGGCCAAATTTCACTTGCCCCGGGCAATCGGGAAGCGGTTAACCGCGAACCCTGAGCTTGCTTTGCATGACTTGAACAATGTCACAAAGAAAAAGGGTACCTCTTGCGAAATCTTTTTCTGCAAATAGATTGCGCCAAGATGCTCTCATGATGTAAATAATGGCAAATAAAAAAACGCTAAATAAAATGAAAGAAAATGTCAATGCAAGCCAAATAAACAAGTGGGCATTATCGGGGAAAATGTGCCGTCTCGAGTACTCTGGTGCGCAGTCGCCACTTGTCATCTACGTAATGCACAGTTAGGCTCAATCAGGGATCCATGTTGCGACCCGACCACAAGTCGGATGTAGATGCAAAATGCTTGACATGTCTAAGCTCCCGGCCGGATGTAGTCCATATCGGGAAATACGGCTTTCATGAAGCGTTTAAATCCTGTGCGCGCCACGTAACTAGAGGAGCTTTATCTTTAGCTATGTGCTAGGCTATCGCGTCCACCTCTGAGACGTTCTCTCGTATGGTGTCGCCTCCGTTCATGGGCTGTTGTCACTTGTCGAACCTTGCTTCTCACTTTGAACTTTCAGCACAGCATGGTTGTGTTGTTGGTGGTGAGAAAGCTTCTGGATTTGAATCGCCAGCAACGAGAGCGACAGATGGGTGGAGTCACATGACTAGAGGCGCTGTAGCGGTCTTAAAGGGGCATGAACATTGCCGCAGACAAAAGGCTTTTCTTTTTTCTTTTTTTATTCACCGAATTTACCGACATGGGCAAAATGATTTCGGTCATTGTAATAAATTTCGGTAACGGTAAATTTTCGGTTTATCGCCCAGCCCTATGCTGTAGCATGGCTTTTTTTGCCGTGGGTGTCAAATATTTTACTTTGTTTTCAGAGTGCTTACAGACCTCTTGGTTTTGCCTCAAAATAATTGTCTGCAAAGCAGTCAGTGCCATCCGCATCAGTGATGTGCAGGAGTAGCTTGTTGGTAATAAATAGCTGCAAGAAGTCCGCTGTTTGCCCCAGCATCCAGTGGTCCAGCGCTCGCAGTGAAAGTCTTGTCTGGCAGCCCGAACCATCCCCAAACATTTCGAGATGCACGCCCAGTAAATTCCAGAAATATAAACATGGACAAACTTGACGTTCTTCCAGATTCTGTCTCTTTGCATTGTTTTGAAGTTACTCCTCCAACTTTTCCACTTCTTCGATCCTCCCCATTGTCTGAAAAAGAAGTGTATATTTTGATTTGAAATAATGACCTCAACATACTAATACATTTGTTTATCATCTGAACTGGATTATTTTGAAACAACATTTGGGTTGGACATCTGTTGTTGTGTATATTCAGAGTAATCCTTTTCTTGTATATAGCTAAAGCAATAGTCGCTGGCCTTGAAAATGGGTACAAGACTTGACCAAATTAAGATGCCATAAGATCTAATTTGCCCCTTCTCTACCACAGCTGATTTAGAGGCCATTAGTAACAGATTTGAGAAGACCACTTTTAAAGATATGAAGCCAGAGCTCGGCACCAGACCCATTTTTATTATTTATTATAATTTTAATGTATTATTGAGCAAATGACACAATATGTCAGTAGTGATTACCACAGAAGTCATGTCAAAATAGTGCAAATTCTGAGGTCGACTTCAAATCAGACAGGCGGAGACGAGCGCCAGAGAAGAGATGAGAATCAGAAGAAGCTAATAACAAAAAAAAACAAAAAAACACATCAAATCTCCATGTAGTAGCAACGGGGATGGCTCATGGGGTCAGGAGAAGTGAGCGGGAGATGGGGAGTATGAGGTGCCGTTGGGGACAAAAGTCAGGAATCGCTTCACACTTCTGAAATGCACTCTTACACACCAGTGAAATTGTTGTTGCTCATGCATACTTATGAAACGCTATCATACATACGAGTGAAACGCTCTCTTACACACTGGTGAAATATTTGTTGCTCATACACTCGTCAAATGCGCTCATACACATAGGTGAAACATTCTCATACACACCAGTGAAAGGCGCTCAGGCACAATTGTGAAATTATTGTTATTCATAAATACAACTGAAACATGCTCATGCCCATACACAAGTGAAATGGTTTCATACAAACACCCACACTGTTGAAAATGCTGTCATGAACACAAGATCGCTTACAAATACTAAAATGTAAAAATTAATCATTTATTTAGCAGGGATGCATGGTGGGCGACTTGTTAGCACGATGGTCTCACAATGCAGAGGTCGCGGGATTGATTCCGGCTTTCCTGTTTGGAGTTTGCATGTTTCCCACACGCCTGCGTGGGTTCTCCGGTTTCCTCCCACATTCCAAACACATGCATGGCAGGTTGTTTGGACACCCTAAATTGGTGTGAGTGTGAGCGCGGATGGTTGTTTGTCTTTGTGTGACCTGCGATTGGCTGGCAACCAGTTCAGGGTGTACCCCACCTACTGCCCCAAGATAGCTGGGATAGGCTCCAGCACCTCCCGCAACCCTTGTGAGATAAGATAAGATAAGATGTCCTTTATTAGTCCCACAATGGGGAAATTTGAGAGGAGAAGCCGTACAGATAATGGATGGTGGGATGGCATTTATAATGGACGGCCGCCACGGTGGGCGACTTGTGAGCACGATGGTCTCACAATGCAGAGGTTGTGGGATCGATTCCAGCTCCGGCCTTCCTGTGTAGAGTTTGCATGTTCTCCCAAGCCTGCGTAGTTTTCTATGAGTTCGCCAGTTTCCTCGCACATTGCAAAAACATGCATCCATTTACTCTGATGCCAATGTTTTCTGTACCTTATGGCAGATTTTTCTCTTTGCAGAAGACTTTTAGCACTTGTAGAGCGAGGACCTGTGCCACAGTCGTCAACTGCACCCTAAAATCAGATCATTTTGTATTTTAGACATTACACACTACACAGTTAAAGATGGTCCAAAAAAGAAAAATGGATTAATGTATTTCAACTTACATAATACTCTTTAAAGAGCTGACCAGCTCATTCCCAGAGGTACGTATTGGGGCGTATTGGTCGTCTTTACAGAAGACTCCAGGAGGTAACTCAGGTTTGACCTTCAGCCACAACAGAGTGTTGGGTGTGAGTGCTTCCAAGTCGTTGAGGTCGGAAGATGTCCTTGTGATAGGCCTGCTGTTTATAACTGCTTCAGCCTCACCAAGCAAGGTATATTGACTTTCTTCACCCGAAATTTGTTCTTTTACAGTGACATTCAGGATTTTTCTCACAGACCAAATAAGTCGCTCACAGCTTCCTCCGTGGTGGGAACCTGCTGGGGGATTGCTATGCCACTTGTATAATAATCACACGAGACACGGCGAGTACTTGTTAACACACTGTTTAGTCATTCCCCCGGTAGTCCCTTCCACACCACACTTCAATACAAAGCATTATGGGACATGTAGTCCTAAATACCTATTACTACACCTCCTCCTTTTAGTTGAACGTAATCCTACAAGTAAACAGGCATAATTTGCATAACCATTAAAGTAATGTAAACATTTTCTTTCTGTTCTAAACATTGACAGAAACACCATATTAATTTTTTTTCTTGTTATTCTTCTTAACAGCATTTTAAACTACTTGCTTTCCATTTAAATGAACAATCAGCATCATTCACAAATCCAATCTATCACGAGGCCTCACGACACGACCGAACCTCGTAATAGTCCCTGTAGGTCGAAGGTGACTTCGGTTTCTCCTGAGAATCCCCCTGTCAGTCTCTACCATGTAGGATCTGGGAGTGTTGGCAGGTCCAAGTACTTCGCCTGAAGATGCTTCCGATGTAATCCAAACTTTCTGTCCCGTTGTTAGTTGTGAGAGTGGTCGTGTCCGGTGTCTCCGATTGTAGTGTTTTTCCTGCTCACGCCTCCGCTCTTCCTCCTTCTTCCGAAAAGCCAGCCAGTCCGGCCACTTGGGATCCAGCTTGGTAGTAAATTGAGGCAAGGTCGTGCGCAGGTTTCTTCCCATTGACAGCTGAGCAGGCGAGAACCCGTGTTCCAGAGGGGTGGCCCTGTATGCCAGCAGCGCCCTGTGAAGATCCATATCTTTTTTCCACAGCTCCTTGACTGTGCGGACTGCACGTTCGGCCTCTCCATTGGCTTGGGGGCAATGGGGGCTGCTCGTGACATGGGTGAACTGGAACTCTTTCGCGAACTCTTTAAACTGCTCAGATGAAAACTGTGGTCCGTTATCCGATATCACCGTCTCTGGAGTTCCGTGTTGAGCAAAGGCCTCCTTGACAGCCTTGATAGTGACATCTGCGGTCATATGTTTGAGTTGTGCAACTTCAATGTACCTCGAGAAAAAGTCAACAATCAAAATATAATGCTTTTTTGACCATTCGAACAGATCCATTCCAACCTTCTGCCACGGGCGGTCCGGAAGTGGAGTGGTTAACAATGGTTCCCGGTTCTGTATTCTGTATTTTCTGCATGTATCACAATCACCCACCACTTTGTCTAGCTGTACTGAGATTCCGGGCCACCATACAGATTCCTTGGCTCTTGCTCTGCATTTGGAAATTCCTTGATGGCCTACATGCAGACGTTGCAGAATGTCCGCTCTCAAAAGTGGTGGGATCCAAAGTCTTTCTCCTTTCATGCGAAGACTGCGACACACATTTAAGTCCATCCTGTGTTGCCAGTACACTTTCAGCTCTGGGTCTAGCTTGCATTTCTCTGGCCAACCGACACCGCAATAGTCCCTTATTTTCCGGCACAGCTCATCTTTTTCCTGTGCGGACCTTATCTCTTCCAGCCTTTTGTCCGTAGCTGGAAGACAGCTAACAAGAGTGTCCACGAAAACCTCCACGTCCTTTTCCAACTGTAGATCTCCTGCAGAGGGCGGACCTCCAACCGGAGCGCGTGACAGCGCGTCAGCTGTGACTAGGGTTTTTCCCGGAACATGGATGATCTTGAAGGTAAAGCGCAGCAATTTAAGCCTGAATCGTAAGATGCGCGGTGGAAGGTCATCCAATCCTCTTGTGCTCAAAAGAGGGACCAGGGGTTTGTGGTCTGTTACCAGAGTGAATTGTAGCCCCATAAGATAAGATGAAAGTCTTTCACACGCCCACGTGACAGCAAGCGCTTCTTTTTCAATCTGCGCATAGCGCCTCTCAGTGTCTGTTAGTCCTCTTGAAATGTATGTCACTGGACGCCATGTGTCGTCTGACTGTTTTTGTGTGAGTACAGCTCCAATACCAAAAGGTGATGCATCTGCAGCAACTCTTGTTTCTGCTGTATTGGAGTACTGAGCGAGCACCTCAGGAGAGCTTAGAATCTCCTTAAGCTTCTGGAACGCCGTTTCCTGTGGCTCAGCCCAAATCCATTCATTTCTCCCCTTTTGCAGCTCCTTAAGCGGTGTAGTTGTGGTAGCCAACTGTGGCATGAACTTGGCGAGGTAGTTTGCCATGCCCATGAGACGTCGCACATCTTCCACACATTTTGGCTGTGGGAGCTGCTGGATAGCCTTCACCTTTTGCGGGTCAGCCTCGATGCCTTTATGTGAAACCTTGTGTCCAACAAACAAGATCTCGCTTTTAGCGAACTCACACTTCTCATTAAGAGTGAGGCCCTCCTTCTGGAAGGTTTGGAGCACACGATGCAATCTCTGGTCATGCTCTTGCCTATCTCTGCCATATACAAGCACATCATCAGCATGACAGATTACTCCATCCAACTCTTCCAGCATCTGCGACATCCTCCTTTGGAAATGCTCTGGTGCCGATGCTATGCCAAAAGGAAGGCGGTTAAAATGGTACCTCCCAAACGGCGTGATGAAAGTTGTGAGTGGCCGTGACTCCAAAGCGAGCGGGACTTGCCAAAATCCAGAGCGAGCATCCAACTTTGTAAACACTCTGGCATCTTTCATCATAGCAAGAGACTGATCCACTGCAGGAAGAATATGCCGTTCTCTTTTCACAAAGTTATTCAGGGGGGTAAGATCCACGCATATTCTGGGTGACTTGTTTCCTGGTCTGGGGACAACAACAATGCCAGAACACCATTCTGTAGGCTCAGTTATTTTTGAAATAACTCCCATTTCTTCCATCCTCATTATTTCTTCCCTGACTGCATCCCGGAGGGGAAGAGGAACACGCCGTGGGGCGGAAAGAGCAACAGGTATGGCTCCCTGCTCTAGCTCAATGCGATAAGGCTCCTTCAACTTGCCCAAACCCCTAAACACTGTTGGGTATGCTGCCCTAAAATCTATCTCAGTGTCTTTGACTGTGTCCAATCTGTAAACTAACCCCAATGCCTCACAAGCTGGTCTACCTAACAGTGGCTGGACTAAACCTGAAACTAGGTAGACATCTTGAGATGTGCAGTGACCTTTTGCTGCCAACTGTGCCCTAAAGCAGCCCTTCGCTTCAAGTGGGTAACGAGCTGGCCCAAGAAGTTTCTTTTTAGATGGGAGTAGTTTACCATCCCTCTCACGTTTGTACAGTCTCACTGGCATGGTAGTAACATCTGCCCCTGTGTCAAGTTTAAACTGAATATTTTCCCCATTTAACTTGACCTTTTCAACCCAGGGCTTTGACTTCACTGCATCAATCTCGCCCAAGAACACACATTCCTGCATAATCTTGGTTTTCTGTGACTTCCCTGAGCCCTACAGCTTCACTACTGCGACAAACTACAGCAAAATGTCCTTTTTTCTGACATTTTCTGCACTGTACTTCTCGGGCTGGACAATCTTTCCAAGAGTGTTTGTTCTTGCGACCACACCTGCTGCACTCCTTCTTTGGAACTTGCTTAGTTTGAATTTTTCCTTTCTTTGTGTTTATCTTTATAGCGTCCATGTTCAGTCTATTGTCCTCTGCAGAGCTGCTGTGTAAAATCGTTTGCTGCATCTTCACAGTTTCACTCTGCCTGACTTTTTGTATAGCTTTGGACAGTGTTAACTCTGAGTCCATTTGTAGCTGTTCTGACAGTCTTTTGTCCTTAATTCCAACTACAATCCGGTCCCGTATAAGTTCCTCTTTAAGCACTCCAAATCCACAATTTTCTGCTAGTTTGTGTACTGCTGTGATAAATGACTCAGCCTGCTCGCCATCTTGTTGACGTCTGGAGTTGAATTGTGCTCGTTCAAAAATGACGTTGTGTTTTCCCACGTAGTGGTTTTCAAATGCTGCTTTAACAGCTTCATAGTGCTTCTTATCTTCAGAATTTAACGGCAAAACCGCTAAAACGTCATCAGCTGCGTCTCCCATCGCATACAGGAGTGAGTTTACTTGATATTCATCAGTTTTTCCATCCAACGCAGTTGCAATACGAAACCTTTCAAATCTTCTGATCCACTTTGGCCAACTTGACGGACAGGAAAAGTCAAATGGCTCCGGGGGGGATAACTGCACTGTTGTCGCCATCCCAGCTGATGAATCCCTGGTTTCTTAACGTCCAGGACATCCGCTTGAAGTTCCTCTCTTTACTTTTTCTTTTCGCGCCGTGCCGAGCCGTATCCTAGCAACGCGGCAAAAATAGCAGCTAACGCCGAAGCTACCTGCCATCGTCTTCCACGCCGGTCATTTACGTTGCAACTGCCCGAAAAACGTCTTCCGGCAGCCAACTACACTTTACTGACCCGACAATAATTGTGAAGACTTGCAGTTCGCCACTTCTGACACCATGTATAATAATCACACGAGACACGGCGAGTACTTGTTAACACACTGTTTAGTCATTCCCCCGGAAGTCCCTTCCACACCACACTTCAATACAAAGCATTTTGGGACATGTAGTCCTAAATACCTATTACTACACCACTGAATACCTTTTTGCAGCAAGTGTTTCTCGATTTACTTAGTGTTCCATTCTTTGATTGATTTCTTCATTTCACTGTCAGCTGATCTAAAGTTGGTTCCGTTATCAGAATACATCTCTCTCACTTGTCCTCTTCTGGCAAAAAATCTTCGGATTGCGTTGAGACAAGCATCTGTGTCACGTGAAGATGCAATTTCCAGATGTACGGCTCGTACAGCGAGACATGTAAAAATCACGCCGTATCTCTTTACTTGTCCTCTAACCCTACTTACTTAGAATGGACCAAAATAATCAACGCCAATTCTCTTGAAAGGCGGATCGTCAGGTAGCACTCTTCTGATGACTCTAGCAGCTCGAGGTATCCAAAACTGTTGATGCAGATTAGCCATCATGTGGTTCCTTCCAGCGTGAGCTGTAATCTCATGAATGTATCTCAGGACTAGCTTTGTGTTATGTGAATCCTTGGCAAGATGGCTTGCTGTTTTGCTGTTTCAGGCATGGCTGCGTGGCTCAACTGTCCACCAACCCTCATGACACCATCTTGAAGTACTATATTGAACTTGTAAAGTGGGCTACTTTTCTTCACCCTTTTTTGTTTTTCAAATATGGCTAAATCTTTTTTGAAACTTCGCCTTTGACAGTATTTCACAAGTTCTCTTTCTGCTTTATCCAAGTCGTCGCAGGTCAAATACTTTCCTTTGACAGTTCTCTTGAATAAATTCATCTTGCCTTCTTCACCTAAATGTGATTAACTCCTTTCTATTTTCCTTTACTCTGTCAGTAAGTCTTTCAGCTTTAGAAACCAGGCTACGGCCTGCTTCAATGCTGTCCAAGATGAATAATGATTCATCCACTGGCCCAGAGAATCTTTGGGCTACAGTGACTGAATTACATGCACTTGAGTCACTCTTTTGACCTCCAGGTCATTAACTCATTTACTCCCTTAGACGTACAAAGACGTCTTTTAATGCAATGGCGCCCTCTACCAAAGACGTATAAGTACGTTTCCTGTCTTTTTTACGTCATAGTGTACATAAGGGTCTGATGCAACCTCTGACTGAGAATCAGCCTTGTCCGCATTGTGAATCATGTAAAAATCACCCAGCAGGGGGCAGAGGTGCAACAGATCCGCCTTGAATCTGCGCCAGAGTTACAAATGGGGGGCGGGATCCTGGGGTAGACGGTATAAGTGTGGAGAGCGGCGCGGTTAGCAGCAGCACTAGCAGCATTAGCAGCAGTAGTATTAGTAGCGTTAGCAATGAAATCCTCCAAGCAAATGACGATCGAGGAATGCTTTTTTGTAAAAAAAGCTTCCCAAGTGTACATAAGGGTCTGATGCAACCTCTGACTGAGAATCAGCCTTGTCCGCATTGTGAATCATGTAAAAATGACCCAGCAGGGGGCAGAGGTGCAAAAGATCCGCCTTGAATCTGCGCCAGAGGTACAAATGGGGGGCGGGATCCTGGGGTAGACTTAAGTGTGGAGAGCAGCGTGGGTAGCAGCAGCATCGGCAGCATTAGCAGCAGTCGCATTAGTAGCGTTAGCAATGAAATCCTCCAAGCAAATGAAGATCGAGGAATGCTTTTTTGTAAAAAAAAGCTTCCTAAAAGCATCAAGGCGATGGAGACGCTTTGGTTGAGAGGATGACGCTTCGTCGTCGTCACAACAAACAGGCGTCTAAAGAGGCTGCGCGTGCCTTGCGGCCTGCATCGCCTGCCTTCGGACAATAGCCAAAGCAGCCGAGAGTCCTCACCAGATCCCCCCGAACGAGGAGGTAAGCGCTCGCAAGTTACCATTGAACATGTGGTTTTAGCCCTCATGCTTTTATTGTATATCATGCATCTTGCGGGCAGAAAATGTCGCGTAAATGTGCAGTTAGACGCGAGCTTGCTCGCTGACTTCCTCGTCCGGCCGCCTCTATTGCACAATTACACGCGAGCGCAAGTCCTCGCCGACGAGGAAGTAAACGCTCGCAAGTTACCATTGAACATGTGGTTTTAGCCCTCATGCTTTTATTGTACATATCATGCATCTTGCGGGCAGAAAATGTCGCGTAAATGTGCAGTTAGACGCGAGCTTGCTCGCTGACTTCCTCGTCCGGCCGCCTCTATTGCACAATTACACGCGAGCGCAAGTCCTCGCCGACGAGGAAGTAAACGCTCGCAAGTTACCATTGAACATGTGGTTTTCGCCCTCATGCTTTTATTGTAAATATCATGCATCTTGCGGGCAGAAAATGTCGCGTAAATGTGCAGTTAGACGCGAGCTTGCTCGCTGACTTTCTCGTCCGGGCGCCTATTGCACAATTACACGCGAGCGTAAGTCCTCCCCGACGAGGAAACAACAATACTGAATGGTGTGGTAATCATACATACTTTCTAAAATTCACAGATTGTGCATCCCGCGGCAAGAAAGTTCCTCCTCGTCTTGTTGGTGTAAAGAAAGGTAAATTATAATATGAAACTTCACACGCCAGCAATAAAATGCAGCAATAAATATATATTTCCAATTGTTTATATTTCTGTAATTTACAAGTTGTGCATCAGGAAGCAGTGGTTCCGGATGGCGTCACACTGGATGGCAACCGAGGAAAATCAACTTTACAGCAACCCCTGGACCACTGAATGCCGCTGCCCATTTGGAGTCTGAGGAGCCAGCTGATTTCCTGCAGCTGTTTCCCACAGATGAGCTTCTGCAGCACATCGCGGATGCCACCAATCACTTCCCAGACAATTATTTTCACACAAACCCCAGTGGACAAACACAAGCTCGCCTGTTTGCCACGGACCAGCAAAGCCAGACCACAACGAAAGTGTCGGGTCTGTTTGCGCAAAGGCAAACGGAGTGAAACAAGAATGTGGTGTGAACTATGTTGTGTGCCCTTGCATCAAGGCAACTGTTTTATTTTATATCACACCAAAAAAAAGTATGTATGACACTGATGTATTTCATTTTTGTACATAGTTCAACAGTTCAGTCGTTTTGTGTTATGTGCAAATAAATTTATTTTGTTATCAAAAACATATTTGTTGTGCTTTTTTTGTTATTTTATAGAAGGCATGCATTATTTAGATGTTAGAGGTGTCATAAAAGCCATAAATAATAATGTCAAAGTTCAAATTATGGTCGAAATGCATCAGTTTACAAAAAGCTCATTTTCTCAGTTTTTTCCCCAGGGATCGGAGTTTTCATGAAATTGAGCTATTTTCAAATGCCGATTGCTCAAGAATGGAAAAAGATAGAAACAAACAATTTTTTTTCTGTTGAAAGAAGGGAGTCTCATCTTTCTTCTGGTGTGCTCATGGTCTATATAGCATTAGAATACAATATTCTGTGGGCCTTGCAATATTAGTCAAAACCCAGGAAAATGGGTTGCTCCAGTGAAAATGGCTGGTATTTAATGAGTTAATTGGTAATTTGAAGTGGTTTTTGTGTTTAACTAAATTCCTGGACACTGCCTGATTTTTTTCAGAGCTGTACAACCACTAGAAAGGGTGGTTCCCACAATGTGAGTTTTGCTCAGGTGGCCCAACAATGTCACAAAAACAAGTAGGGGTGTGTCTGTCTGTGTGTCTAAATGTCAGGGAGAGTGATAAAAGTGGTTGGAATTATGCTAAAAGGATTGATGAAGTAGAGATAAAATGGAATCAAGGATTAGTAACCAACAAAAGGCTACTTATGAGTGACGAGATCTTATTGAGAAAAATAATTCCCAAATTTACAAAAGAAATTAATAAAGAAGATGATTTGAGGAGATAAATTCATTTAAATTTGAAATTAAATAAAATAACTTATACAACGGGATAGGCTTAAAAGAAAAGAGAGAAATAGCCTGATGTGCGTTTTCTGAAAAATAAAAAAATTGAACCCAGACGCCTAGGATGGTTGTCAGGTTTAAAACGGCCCTGACGCCTTTTTTACACTGGGAATTATTTAAATAATGATGGCTGAATGTCCAAAGTCAATCAAGCAAAGTTTTATTTTCCAATTTGCGAGTTGGTGAGAGAGAGAGAGCCGGAGGCCGAACAGGCCTGTTCGGCCTCCCACACTCCCTTCATCTGACCCCCTCCTCTGACTCTCCTCCGGACATAAAGAGACAAAGAGGGGGGCTGTCTTCTGGAATTCTAGCAGGCAGGCAGGAAACAACCAATCACAACAGACAGTTTAAAACTTCAGCTCGAAGATTCAGAAACTTGAAACCGAATGTGTGTGTGTGTGTGTGGCTGTGCTCATGTGTGCTAAATGAGTGTCTGTGTGTATACAATTATTAGTGATACAAATAGTGTATGAAACATGATTATGAATACACAAAATTGGTGACATATCCTAACATTCCCCCCTGTTGTGAATTCAAAATCATGGCCCTACGGCTTTAGGACAGATCATCATTATGAAATCATACAACAGTGGAGAGGCGAAAAACCCTCAGTAGGGACAAAAATTCCTCTCCTCTCTTCCGACGTGGAACGAGATCTTCATCATTTGATGACCATCAGGGAATAAAACATATAAAAATACATTTCAATGTGCCTAGTGAAAAATAACAAAACTGTCTCCACGCAGAGCTTGTCCCTGGGGTGACTTGATGCAGGCCCCTTGCCTCGCTGTAGGAGGAGACAGCCGTCTTTACCTCCCGGATCTTCGTGTGTGGGGCTTGAGCGACAAGTCCATATTCTTTTTACGTTTCAGTGTCCAGTTCGAGTTCGTCATTGTCCAGTTTGAGTTTGTCATACTCAACATCAATCAGATTGTAATGTTACTTTTGGGTAACAAACATGCAATTAATCATCATTTTTGTCAGAAAAATAATGTAACAAAAACAGTCTACACATAACAAAAATGAAAACCATAATTATCCCGATATATTGTCTTTCAAATTCTTCATAGTGGTCATAACATCAATAATTGTTTCATTTTTAAAACTTTAAATGCAATTATGTTCTTCAATCAAGGCTAAAATTTCTTTATGTACGTCATTAATTTCCAAACCATATCTAATCTTTTTATTCTGTGGCTTCAACATTCGTATCTGTGGCTGGTGGTGTGGTTCTGATGTGCGTGTGGTCCGAGATTCTGACTCAGGTGGACTCCTGTTCGAGGGATTCGCGTTGCTAGGCCTTTAGCTGGAAACCGGTGAAGTTCGTACTGCAACTGGTGGATCCAGCTGCCACGCCCCGCGACCTTTGCTGCGTCGGGGTCACCGCCATCATCTGGCGAGGGCCATCTCAGCATTCACTTCCCCCCAACGAAGTTGTTTCAACACCTTGAAGAAGAGTTGGTCTCCCACACGGACGTAATTTCTGTAAATCAGAACAACACTTGACCAGTATTGGCGTCTTTTGGATCTTTTTCGGTCAAACATATTTTTCGTTGGTGGTTCTGATGAACCTGAGAGTCTATTGGGGATAGTGTCCTTCCTTCGGCTGGCATTGTCCTCATTGCTGTGATTGAAACACAGTCTGGCCATTGTCTCTTTTTTTTCATTGTCTTGATAAGTCTGGCCATAACAGTTCAATTAGTGCGTTCCACAAGTCCTGCAGACTGTATGCACAGTGAGTCCATTTTTTAACAACTGTCCCACTTGTTACAACATCATTCACAAAATGCATCATTTTCACTTCAAATCACTTCTTGAAATTCCAAATGTCAGGATAATTTGATTACACAACACTTTTCCCAATCGTTTTTAGCATCAGCATGTGTTGATGGAAACAACTTCATCCATTTTGAAAACATTTTAATTATAACCAAACAATATTGCAACCCAAACAAATAACACTGTCCAAAAAAAAATTTTTGTTGAAAAGTCTGTATGTGGGAACAATTCCATATCATATCTCCTCCCTGTTGAGGCACGACGTCTGCTCGTGTCTCACTCAATGTTTGCATCATTGTCCACCCAATGTGCATGTTCAATTAGTGGTGCCTTTTTCCCTGGCCTGAGATCAACTTGTCAAGTTGATTTACTGTGTGTGTGCGTGTGTGTGTGCTTTCATTAAACCTCTTGTGCTTTGTTGACTCTGGGGTTATGGCTTGGCTCCAGCCTTTATTCAATCGTAATCGTGTCATTTTCTGTCCAGAAAATTTTTTTTTTATTTACAAATACTTATTTAGACGTGCTTTATGCACAATTTTACTTTTATCTTTTGTGATTTTTAAAGCACCCGTTCGCCCAAAATCAACAGAACACAAGAACATCTTATCTTGACTGTGAGTTCACATTGTAACCATACAGCTCATACAAGATGGGAAACTCCAAATTTTAATTAGCTCACAACCGCCTACGCTCTTCCTGCTTATCCTAACAATTTCTCTCTTTTACAAGTTATCTGTTGGTATCGCACTACTAATACTCCCATCGCATAAAAGTCAGCATGATTTCTTCCTACAACCTTGGTTCTCAGACACTTTCTTATCAGTCTGGAAGGTGCACCTGGTCTTCAAGTCCTACACGTCTTAACTCCTCCAGTCGGGAGGAAAATATGTCAAAAAGTCAAGTCCTGGGTTTGGTGAAAATTTGGACGGCTCCACAGTCGTGTGGCGCCTTCTAAATGGTGCGTGGAAAAAGAATGACGCTGGGCTTAAATGCATCGCACCTTATTAATGTAATGTTACAATTAAATCGCCGTGCAATGTGAATGTCGTGTGATGGAATGTCATTTTTTCATTCCTTAAAGCAGCAGTGAAAGCTCTTGATCACACTCTTAAGTGGTTCTCTGCCACGAAATCCAAATTGTTGTGACTAATATGCAAATGGATTCACTTTCCTGTGTTTCTGCAGCAACACAAGTCCATGAAGCCATTTTTTGCAGTCACTGTTTGCCCAAATGGCTTATAATAATAATTTGGTAGTGCATTAAGATGCTTTGTAAATACAATCTTGCAGTGTATCTCCACAAGTTCCAACATACACAACCCATTTTATGGCCATGATACTGTTGTTTTAAACTCACCCTAAGCCTGTTGGGCTCTTTCTCTGCCGCATAAATTACAGCCCTGAGAGACTTTGGGCTCCAACTTTATCTATGAAAGGTCAGGGACTTAATGGAGGTCATGAAAGTCCCAAGGAAAGTGTTTACACAAAAGTGGTCTGGCAAAGTTTTATTACTATTTTTCTTCCCGCTTATCACTGACAATGCGTCCTTTTAAAGTTTTGACTTTTGTTTAAATTCGCCCTTGCTTATTGATTCTGATATTAAAGTCCAATTGTCAGTGTATCACGGCTTAATAAGCAAAACGCATGTTGATGTAGAAGTCCTTCTACACACACTTTTATGTTAGGTTCTTTCTTTCGCCATGTGATCCTCTGTTGCTTCTCTCTTCGTCCTGAAAAGTTATTGTTTATCACAAGACTCTCTGCTTCCTTCTTTTTTAAAATGTTTTCTCTTTTTCTTCCTTCTGCTCAACACGTTCAAGCTTTTTGTGCATAATTTAGAATCTTCTTTTCCATTTTACAAGTTGGCCAATTTAAATTAGGTTGTTTTATTTGAAAAGCCTGTAATTCTCTTTTTCCCTTTTCACATAATCACAAATTTCTTATCACAGAATGAACATGTTAATTCTATTTTATCTTTTATTTTTTTTCTCTAATCTTGACTCATTTCACTTTGACCAATTCTACCTTAAAGTGGACAAGTACACATTAATGTTATCTGTAATTTCTAATTTCTTCTCTGCTTTAATGAAAATTATAGCCCTTGCCAAATTTTTCCTGTATCATTTATATTTCTGCATTTCATTGCATCTCTGGCCTACTTTAATATAAACATGATCAACTGGAATATGAAATCTAAAATATTTATTTCTTCAATTCACCAAAAAGCAAAATCTAATTTCTATCCTCCTCCTCACAGGAGCCTCTCCACAGTCTGCTCCTAATTTCCAAATTCACTGTAGTTTTTCCACAACCACTCAAACCTACCAATGTCTCAAATCAAAATTTAAAAAATCAAGAAACACCTATGTTTTTGCAAAAATTCCTCATGTTCACTTTCAGAAGCTTCATCCAATTGTTAAAATTTCATAACACCTACTTCTCCCTTTCTGAAGGAGACGCAAGTATACAATTAAGTAAAAACCATCATCAAAATGATATATCTTGTCTATTGAATCATGTAAATATAAATTATCTCATCACTAAACTTTTTCTGTAAATTAATCACATCCCCACAACTTGGGCTCTCATTATTCTGTAAAAATAAAACTAATTTCAATTCATGCAACCAACTCAGTGGCCTTCTGGGTCCCTCAACCACACAGGTTCTAATTCTGTTACTCTGTTCCATTTTTCCACTTGCAAATCTGACTATGGGCTTTCTCACTTGCCCTGCCATTTGAAATTGATTTATTATAAGCAATCCTATCTGCACCAATGTCACATAAAAAGGGTAATTGGTGTCCCATTACCAATACGGTTATTTCAACTCAATCATTTAATCAAAAGCCAATATCTTTTGTAAATTTAGGAAAACCTCTTCATTTAAAAACTTAGTCATGCTGAAGGCTGCTTCTTCTCAAGGCAATTTCTTGCTATCTGGCCTTCTTTTAGTGTGGTCTTCCTGTGTGGTTGACGGCAGTTTCTGGCAAAGTGTCCTGATCTGCCACAATTGTAACAAATATCATCTCCGGTGGGAAGGCGTCCTTGTCTCAGCCTCTTCCACCTTGATAAAAGACATTCTGACCTTTATTTCGATAAAAAGTGTCTATAGACCTCTGTTTCTTTTTATTTTCTATCTTCTCAGCATGGAGGGCGTGATTTACATACTCCTCCAGGGTACCTGTTGGCAGGCAAATGTAATGTTTATTCACCCACTTATGAATTTCCTCTCTTGATCCTGCATGTAAAGCATTCTTCAACTGCTGTTGAAATGCCCCATCCACATCACCATCTTCCTGCAGCCCGCTGTGGTTTTAAAACACAGCTGTCATTCTCACTTTGTATTGCCCAAATGTCTCATCTTTTCTGTTTCTTGTCACCCTCTTCTCTTTTTAAGGCTACCCTCATCCAATATTCTGTTTCCTCAAAGCCATTTGTCTTCATCTTTTTGGGGTCTTTCTTTGTCTTTGCTATGATTGATTTCTGCAATGCGGCTATTTTTCGTGTTTTTAACTGACCATTAAAGCCATGTTCAGCTATCCATTTGTCTAAATACTGAATTTTATCAGGATCCTGTTTTTTTGATGAACTTCCTTATCTTCACTCATCTTTTTAAACCATCCTAGGCATCTGGGTTAAAAAATTTTTTATTTTTCAGAAAACGCACATCAGGCTATTTCTCTCTTTTCTTTTAAGCCTATCCCGTTGTATAAGTTATTTTATTTAATTTCAAATTTAAATGAATTTATCTCCTCAAATCATCTTCTTTATTAACTTCTTTTGTAAATTTGGGAATTATTTTTCTCAATAAGATCTCGTCACTCATAAGTAGCCTTTTGTTGGTTACTAATCCTTGATTCCATTTTATCTCTACTTCATCAATCATTTTAGCATAATTCCAACCACTTTGATCACTCTCCCTGACATTTAGACACACAGACATATACACGGGCCCACAAAACGACACACACAGTTCTCAACACTGAACAACTACAAACAACAATAACATGTTAGTATAACAGCAACACAATCCATCTTTATCTTTTGCCCATAATAAGTCCTTTAATTCAACTAATATCTCTCATAATTATGTATGTGCAGCCCTATAGGGCCAATGCAGCCTCTGCCACAAATGCACACTGCCACTTATACACGCAGCACATTGAGGTGAGCGCTTTATTGGTTTATCTGTCTTTTTTGGGGGTTTCTCAGGATACAGGGGGCAGTTGCAACCCCCCTCCCCCTTCTTTACCTTCTTAAGATGCCCTTTATTAGTCCCACAATGGGGAAATTCGAGATTCGAACCCAGGCCTCCTGGGGAGACTGGGTCCTGAACGCGGCGCCTTAGACCACTCGGCCATCCTGGCAGCCAACAACTTTCTCTGTCATTCTCAAATACTGGTCCTGTTTATTACCCTTACTGCAGTACATAGGATAAAATACCAAATGGTATTTGTAATCCCCAATCACACCATTCACTCACTTTGCATACAGCAAAATGATCATTCCACATCTGGTGTTGTGTGTGCGGGTTTCTTTTTTTTTTTTTCTCTTCAGCTTCTCTGCAAATTCTTCTCTCACTACCCTGAAACCTGATCCTTCAGGCTTGGCCCAGCCAGACCTCTTCTTTTGCTGTTGTCTGGTCAGCTACTTCTCCAAACCCACACACACACACACGCACGCACGCACGCACACACATTCTCACTGACTCAAACTTGTTCCTTTGTTCACACACACACAGCTGCACAGCCCCCAAAACACTTCAAATAAAAACCACCGAAAATAATGCCTTATTATTCCCTGAATTTCAATGTGAAATTGTGAGTAAGACCTTCTCCTGATTGCCACTCTTTTCCATTGTCGACACCGGAGGGAACCTTTTAATTTTCGCGGAAACTTTGTCTCCCTTCTCTAGGCGGATCAATCTCTAAAATTTGCTCAGTTTATGGCCAAATTCGCTACCATCGACGCCGAGGAACAAATCAATTTGTTCACCGTGCTATCCGTGTCTAAAATTTGCTCAGTTTCAACGAGTTATGGTCAATTCGCTACCGATGAGTTATGGCCTAATTCGCTACCGATTATTTTTACATAACTCCTTGGACTAGCACGATGCAGTTTTTGTTACCGTACTGACTAAACGGTCGAGGCCCGGCCTCTGCGCGCGCTGTCTTACCCACATAAATCACCCCTTACGAATTGTGTTAATATTTTAAATTTTAAAATGGTGGCACAAAATAATTTGAAAAACAATACCTGATTTCCTCTGGATCAGCCTTGTCCTATCGGCAACCGGCATCCGGGCGGTGCGCCGTCGCAGGAACTTGGAGGCCTCGCTTTCTCAATGTTGAAGCGCTGACGTCAGATTCGATGGCGTCCAAAAGATCCAACGACGACGCCCGTCCGAGTGCGGCTGCCCGCATTCTCCACCAAATAAATGTCAGGTTTAAAACGGCCCTGACGCCTTTTTTACACTGGGAATTATTTAAATAATGATGGCTGAATGTCCAAAGTCAATCAAGCAAAGTTTTATTTTCCAATTTGCGAGTTGGTGAGAGAGAGAGAGCCGGAGGCCGAACAGGCCTGTTCGGCCTCCCACACTCCCTTCATCTGACCCCCTCCTCTGACTCTCCTCCGGACATAAAGAGACAAAGAGGGGGGCTGTCTTCTGGAATTCTAGCAGGCAGGCAGGAAACAACCAATCACAACAGACAGTTTAAAACTTCAGCTCGAAGATTCAGAAACTTGAAACCGAATGTGTGTGTGTGTGTGTGGCTGTGCTCATGTGTGCTAAATGAGTGTCTGTGTGTATACAATTATTAGTGATACAAATAGTGTATGAAACATGATTATGAATACACAAAATTGGTGACATATCCTAACAATGGTTTAAAAAGATGAGTGAAGATAAGGAAGTTCATCAAAAAACAGGATCCTGATAAAATTCAGTATTTAGACACATGGATAACTGAACATGGTTTTAATGGTCAGTTAAATACACAAAAAATAGCCGCATTGCAGGGATCAATCATAGGAAAGACGAAAAAAGACCCCAAAAAGATGAAGAAAAATGGCTTTGAGGAAGCAGAATATTGGATGAGGGTAGCCTTAAAAAGAGAATAGGGATACAGAAAACAAAAAGAGAATGAAAACAAAATAAGCAAAGGAAAGGAATGTGAAAAGTCAAATGGAGCAAATTACGCTGAAATAGGAAGAGTAAAACAAGAGGATGATGAGACATTTGAGCAATACAAAGTGAGAATGACAGCTGTGTTTACAAATCACAGTGGGCTGCAGGAAGATGGTGATATGAATGGGGCATTTCAACAGCAGTTGAAGAATGCTTTACATGCAGGATCAAGAGAGGAAATTCATAAGTGGGTAAATAAACATTACATTTGCCTGCCAACAGGTACCCTGGAGGAGTATGTAAATCACGCCCTCCATGCTGAGAAGATAGAAAATAAAAAGAAACAGAGGTCTATAGACACTTTTTATCAAAATAAAGTACAGAAGGTCTTTTATCAAGGTGCAAGAGGCAGAGATATTGGCTTTAGAGGACAAAGACGAGGACGCCTTCCCACCGGAGATGATATTTGTTACAATTGTGGCAGATCAGGACACTTTGCCAGAAACTGCCGTCAACCACACAGGAAGACCACACTAAAAGAAGGCCAGATAGCAAGAAATTGCCTTGAGAAGAAGCAGCCTTCAGCATGTCTAGGATAGAAAGATTAAAGAACAGATGAGTTTCTAGATGAAAAGGTCCTCCTAAATTTACAAAAGATATTGGCTTTTGATTAAATGATTGATCTGAAATAACCGTATTGGTAATGGGACACCAATTACCCTTTTTATATGACACTGGTGCAGGTAGGATTGCTTATAATAAATCAATTCCAAATGATAGGGCAAGTGAAAAATGAATAGAGTAACTAATAAGTAATTAATTTACAGAAAAAGTTTAGTGATGAGACAATCTATACTTACATGATTCAATAGACAAGATACATCATTTTGATGATGGTTTTTACTTAATTGTATACTTGCGTCTCCTTCAGAAAGGGAGAAGTAGGTGTTATGAAATTTTAACAATTGGATGAAGCTTTTGAAAGTGAACATGAGGAATTTTTGCAAAAACATAGGTGTTTCCTGATTTTTTAAATTTTGATTCGAGACATTGGTAGTTTTGAGTGGTTGTGGAAAAGCTACAGTGAATTTGGAAATTAGGAGCAGACTGTGGAGAGGCCCCTGTGAGGAGAAAGTCAGAGAGACAGTTTAGTGATTAAAGAATGTGTCATTTGAATGAGAGAAGGAGGATAGGAATTAGATTCTGCTTTTTGGTGAATTGAAGAAATAAATATTTTATATATCATATTTCAGTTGATGATGTTTGTATTAAGGTAGACCAGAAAATGGAATGAAATACAGAGGTAAGGATGACACAAGAAAAATTTGGCTAGAAAGACTATAATTTTCATTAAAGCAGAGAAGAAGTTAGAAATTACAGATGACATTAATGTGTACTTGTCCACTTTAAGGTAGAACTGGTTAAAGTGAAATAAGTCACAAGATTAGAAAATAGGAAATAAAATAGAATTAACAAGTTCACTTTTGTGATAAGAAATGTGTGATTAGGTGAAAAGGGAAAAAGAGAATTACAGGCTTTTCAAATAAAAAAAACCTAATTTAAATTGGCCAACTTGTAAAATGGGAAAGAAAATTCTAAATTATGCACAAAAAGCATGAACGTATTGAGCAGAAGGAAAAAAAAAAAGGAGAAAGCAGAGAGTCTTGTGATAAACAATAACTTTTCAGGACGAAGAGAGAAGCAACAGAGGATCACATGGCGAAAGAAAAAAAAAACTAACATAAAAAGTGTGTGTAGAAGGACTTCTACATCAACATGCGTTTTGCTTATTAGGCCGTGATACACTGACACTTGGACTTTAATATCAGAATCAATAAGCAAGGGCGAATTTAAACAAAAGTCAAAACTTTAAAAGGACGCATTGTCAGTGATAAGTGGTAAAGGATAATGTAAATGGCAGTCAATCTAAACAGAACAAAGGGTAGACTGCTAGGAGCCACTTTTGTGATCCCGGCATGGAAGTCCATTGTTTCAGAGGGGTCTCGTTCACACCTCCTGTGGTGCAGCTGTGATCCAATCTTCCTGCATTCCTCTCCTGAGGGTCTTGTCATTAGCATGGTCTAAACTTCGGTTACACTTAAAGGATTTCATACATTTGACTATTAAAGGAATATAAGAGTTTGAGCTTAACATAGTTCATTAGATGTTGGTGCATCCAGTGTATGAAAATGTGATATTGTAAAATGCTGAGAGTGTGACTGGTGGAGTGAAACTGGTTGCGGGGGTTGTGCAGGAATGGAATGTTTTAGAAGCAGACGGTGCTGAGCGAGACGAGATGACTCCGGGAGCAGTGGACGAAGGAGCGGCCATCGGGGGATAGCACAAGCAGGAGGAGTCGCCACGGGATTCGGCGGGAGAAGAAAGACCAATGAGAGCAAGCTAAAGTTAACTGCAGGATACACATAGCCAATAGAATCATGCCAGGATGCCTTTGTCTCTGTGCCATTTGCATATTGTATAGTATGAATCATTACTGGGCAACTCGGAGGTAGAACACATTCGCTGGTGGCAAGAGAGGTGTAGAGTTGTATTGAGAGGGACCCGAGACCCAGGTGCCATGTAGAAATCTGTGTATTGGGAATAAACCCACTTGTGCGTGAAAATGCCGGCTTCCTGATACCTTTCTATTGCAGAACGAGCGCGCATATTGTTGGATGAGTGAGAGTTGGGTAAGGTCGCGAATTGGAGTCAGATTACTAACTTGAGTTTACATTGGGTGAAAATTAAATTCTAACATTGATTTAAAGATAAATTCCAACAGCGGTAAAGGATTTTATAAGCTTGACTACAAGTGACATGTATTCAGTTTAATGCAATAAAGATATATACTGATTGGGCTTTAAATCAATGCATGAGAAAAGGTCAGGCCAGGCTGTGTGAAATGCATGGGTGGCAGATGTTTTGTGCAGGATGAGCCGCACGTCGGAGAACTGAGTGTGCAGACGCGAAGGGTCCCGGACTTCGATCAAGGCCACCCGGCTGTTGTTGTGTGAGATGGTCACACGGTCGACCGTGAGAGCAGAATAACAGATCCAGTGGTTCATGGGCAGTGGAGCGCACAAACAACTGCCATGGCGCGCACCGTGGGAAGAGCCGACACGTCACCTTGCGGGCAGAAGACGTCCACTAAGAGAAAGCTAAAGTTAACTGCAGATGACACATAGCCAATAGGGGAAGAGTAGGAAGTCTTGGCTTTGTTTGCTGTCATGTATAAATGATCCTGGGCAACTTAGGGGGTCGTTGTTTTTTCCTGTTGGTTGCTGTAACCGGGCCTCTCAGACTTTGTATTAGATCTCCTGTTAAGAATAAATCCACTCCCGTGTGAAGTTGCCGGCATCCTGGTCATCTTTCTCTCAAAACGAGCGCGCATAATTGTTGGATGAATGGAGGTTGTGTTTGGTTAACCATTAATGGAGTCAGATAATTAATTCGAACTATTTTGGTAAACTTTTGGTACATTTAAAGTTAAAAACTCCAACAATTTATGGTGACCCTGACGTGATCGGAGGGAGAGGACTACAAAAGAAATCCACAGACTTCGAATAAGAGAACCACAGGGTCTGGGACCCAGGGTCAGGGACCCGTATCCACACCAAGTGACGACTTGTTGAACGGAAAGGAAATCCCGACTTAGACCTGTTTTCCTCTGGTGGTACCACATCTAAAAGGTAAGCAGAATACCTGTTACTACATGTCTGAATTCTGCACAATTGGGGAAAAATAAATGTAACAGAGGAAAACGGGGATAATTGGGACATTAAATATTAAAAGTGTGGATTGTGACACGGTGTAAAATCTGGGATTTACGTGTCACGGTGATACGGTGTAAAATCTGGGATTTACGTATCACGGTAATAAGGTGTAAAATCTGGGATTTACTTATTACTAAATTTGTGGTTCTGATACGGTGTAAAATCTGGGATTTACGTATCGCGAAGTCGTAATAAGGTGTAAAATCTGGGATTTACTTATTACAAAAATAGTCTGAGACTATATGTGGTATTGATACGGTGTAAAATCTGGGATTTACGTATCGCAATTTGTGTGCAAGTGTAAGCAGTGTGATTGGTGTGATATAATTTGGAGTGTTTTGTTTGATATTTGGCTGGGACGCACGGGAGTGGATTGTTCAGGAGGAGTGGAGATAAGTGTGATATGGGGCTCGGTTCCGATGGACTGTATGAAAGTGATGGTGTGAGGCAAGAAATTGATGGACATTATGTGAAGTTGGAGACGCAATTAACGAGTGGAATTGAGGAGAAAAAAGATAAACAAACAAAAAGAAAAAGAGAGGTATCGGAAGGTGTTGTTGAAATTACAAATGGATGACCACATGGGATATGATTAAGTTGGCTAAGCAGGTGCAAAAGAAAGAGAGGAAAATTTTGAATGACATCAAACAATTGAAAAGGGGCAAAAGATAAAGCTAAATGGATTCGGAAAGGTAAAATGGAAAAGGAATTGGCAATGGTGGAGGAGGACAGACGTAGTGTGCATCAAATGACGACAGTGGCGACAGCATTGGCAAACATAAAATTTGAAGAAAAGGTTGAGAAGGTTGTGAAAGTGGATAAGAAGGAGAGGCACGTGAGAAAAAGGAGATGTTGAATGTTGTGGAGGGTTGTGCAAGTGACAAGATTGGTAAAGGGTGATATTGAACTGGTCGTTGAACCTTTGGCGTATATTTGTAGTCAATCATGTATGTCAGGGGTTTCCAGGCAAAAAGAAAATGGCAAAAGTTATTCCAGTTTTGTTATATTATTGATTGAGCTCACTTTGCTTGTTGGTGCTCGGCTCGGCTGGTTAGCACGTGGCTGCGGCCATCCAGAGTGGAGTTGTTTTAGGAATACTGTTCGGAATATTACAGTTTGAAAACTGACAAGTTTAAAACTACTTATTTTGAGACTATTGTCATTGATATGGGCCTACTAGTATTTTAGTAGTTTTCTAAATCTGGTCACGTAAAATGTTCCTGTTCTATCGGTAGATAATATTATTTATTTTACTTTTGATTTTTCCGAGTTAATATTTTTTCCCTTATGAATTCCAGACAAATAGGAGGGGAAAACACTGAGGCCCTGAGTGGCCCGCGGCCCCTATGTTTGTTTCCATACAACCCATCCCTTCACAGCCCAGTTTGTCTCTTTTCATGACACTCAGCTCCTCACTGTGTGTGTGTGGGGGTGTGTGTGTCTGTGTTCCCTTTGGCTGATAAACATAGCTGGTTGTTTGGTCTACGATAGTTTTGTTTACTTTCTTTGCTGCCTACTCTCTGTAGGTTATTGTTAATTTGATTCTCCTTGTGATGTGGCATGAAGAAAAATTTTTAAGGATTAAAGGATAATGTAAATGGCAGTCAGCCTGAAACAGAACAAGGGGTAGACTGCTAGGAGTCACTTGTGTGATCCTGGCATGGAAGTCCATTGTTTCAGAGGGGTCTCGTTCACACCTCCTGTGGTGCAGCTGTGATCCAATCTTCATGCATTCCTCTCCTGAGGGTCTGGTCATTAGCATGGTCTAAACTTCGGTTACACTTAAAGGATTTCATACTTTTGACTATTAAAGGAATATAAGAGTTTGAGCTTAACATAGTTCATTAGATGTTGGTGCATCCAATGTATGAAAATGTGATATTGTAAAATGCTGAGAGTGTGATTGGTGGAGCGAAACTGGTTGCGGGGGTTGTGCAGGAATGGAATGTTTTAGAAGCAGATGGTGCTGAGCGAGACGAGATGACTCCGGGACCAGTGGACGAAGGAGAGGCCATCGGGGGATAGCACAAGCAGGAGGAGTCGCCACGGGATTCGGCGGGAGAAGAAAGACCAATGAGAGCGAGCTAAAGTTAACTGCAATACACATAGCCAATAGAATCATGCCAGGATGCCTTTGTCTGTTCCATTTGCATATTGTATAGTATGAATCATTACTGGGCAACTCGGGGGTAGAACACATTCGCTGGTGGCAAGAGAGGTGGAGAGTTGTATTGAGAGGGACTCGAGATCCAGGTGCCATTAAAGGATTTTATAAGCTTGACTACAAGTGACATGTATTCAGTTTAATGCAATAAAGATATATACTGATTGGGCTTTAAATCAATGCATGAGAAAAGGTCAGGCCAGGCTGTGTGAAATGCATGGGTGGCAGATATTTTGTGCAGGATGAGCCGCACGTCGGAGAACTGAGTGTGCAGACGCGAAGGGTCCCGGACTTCGATCAAGGCCACCCGTCTGTTGTTGTGTGAGATGGTCACACGGTCGACCGTGAGAGCAGAATAACAGATCCAGTGGTTCATCGGCAGTGGAGCGCACAAACAACTGCCATGGCGAGCACCGTGGGAAGAGCCGACACGTCACCTTGCGGGCAGAAGACGTCCACTAAGAGAAAGCTAAAGTTAACTGCAGATGACACATAGCCAATAGGGGAAGAGTAGGAAGTCTTGGCTTTGTTTGCTGTAATGTATAAATGATCCTGGGCAACTTAGGGGGGGGTTGTTTTTTTCCTGTTGGTTGCTGTAACCGGGCCTCTCAGACTTTGTATTAGATCTCCTGTTAAGAATAAATCCGCTCCCGTGTGAAGTTGCCGGCATCCTGGTCATCTTTCTCTCAAAACGAGCGCGCATAATTGTTGGAAGAATGGAGGTTGTGTTTGGTTAACCATTAATGGAGTCAGATAATTAATTCGAACTATTTTGGTAAACTTTTGGTACATTTAAAGTGAGAAACCCAACACCATGTAGAAATCTGTGTATTGGGAATAAATCCATTCGTGCGTGAAAATGCCGGCTTCCTGATACCTTTCTATTGCAGAACGAGCGCGCATATTGTTGGATGAGTGAGAGTTGGGTAAGGTCGCGAATTGGAGTCAGATTACTAACTTGAGTTTACATTGGGTTAAAATTAATGTCTAGCATTGATTTAAAGGTAAATTCCAACAGGATCCATTGGCATAAATAAAGAGGAATTTGTGTTCCCCATAAGAAAATATGAGCCTTGATAGGAGATTGGTTTACCAAATATAAAGTTGGATTAAAAAGTTCTGTAGATGATTTATTAACTGATGTGAATTAAATGTGACAAAGGTGGAAGACAGATGTTTTATGACTGTACGACGCGAACTCTGACATGACAACTTTTAAGGGACATGACAGCATTTCCATAAATGCCAGACTGCTAACATCCACATCTATGAGGTGTTTGACGTCACAGGTGCAGGATCGTCAGCCACGTCCAGGAGAAACAACATCACGGGGACTGAATGGTAAAATCAAGAGAACCACAGTTGTAAACTTCGGCATACGCTGGCTGAATTGAGGTAAAATTAAGGATCTGCCAGCACAAATCTTAGTATAATCAAGGCGGACGCGCCAAGGGAGGGGTCTCGGTGTGGAATGGGAAAGTGGAAATTATCTTTTTGGGTAAGGAATTAGATACCTAGAGGTGAATGAAAGTGTGAAAGAAAAAGTGTTTGTACGTATCTGTGGTATGAGTGAATGCTTAAGGGACGGGCCTCAGGAAGGAAACCTGATGAAGGGCACCGGCAAGCCCTTACAGTACGTAGGGTGCAATGGGCGGACAGGCCTGATCAACCTGAATCCCTATTGCACTTCCGAGTATTGATTTCCAAATTATTATTGGTGACAGATTGGAGTAATTAAATTCAAGCATCAAGTGAATGGTTCATTGACGTTATTACACAAAATGTATGCAAAACTGAAAGTTTCAGAATGGAGGTAATTTGGCCCTTCTCACTGGCAATTGCTACTCCTCCAGCTCTCTCCACAGGTTTGAAGGGACATGTGACCTGTGTGTCCAGAAGGCCGGAGAACGCTTCAAATAGCGCCTCATCACGCCCATCCCGGAGGTTCTCCTCAATAAAGAGGGAGAATAAGATATAGTTGTTGATTTAGCCTGCTTTTGTGCCCAGCAGGTTTTATTATTCACATTGGGTGCACGACTAGATAACACACACCCAGTCCAGGATAGGGCAAAATTTTGTTGGATTGTTTAGACGTTTCCATGTAATATGGCACCACAGCAGTGATACTTGAAGTTAATGTCAGTTAAGTGGGGCAGTTGCGCTGTTTTTATGAAAAATTACTCACTTAATGCAAGGGTAGGTCCTCCGTCGGGGGATGCGAGAGTTACATTCGGGACAAAATTTACTTGTCAGGAACTGTCCTCACTTGAGGCCGAGGCCAGACTTACAGACCAGCATGATGGTCATCGGCTGAATGGGGACACCTCAGGTGAGATTGGCCGTGCCGTGCATCAGAGTATTTCTGGCCCCGTTGGGGCCGATGTTGCTGTGTCTTTCAGATGGGGAGGGGAGGAGACAGGCCTGGTCTATGTGGCCAGGGCGAGATGCGAATGGAGTGAGCCTTCCGGAAGTGACCCGTCCAATAATGTCGTCATTACACAGCTGTTCCAGTGGGCCGTCCTCATGGGCGTGCCCCTTCCGGGTGCAGACATCATGCGAAACAGTCCATCAATGAAAAAATGCTAATCGGTCTAAGTAGAGCACATTTTGTACATAATTTTGCACAACATCAGAAAAGGAAAATATGGGAGTGGATTAAGGAGCGTTACTAAAAATTGTTGTACTTGCAGGTTAAGGAGGCCAAGAGAGATAAAAAAAACAAAAATGGGGGAGCAGCGAAGGCAGCAGCCAATGGCTGCCATTGGACCTGCTCCTTCCACTTCTGCTGCTTGTAGGCAAGGTTCGGGTGACGCGGCGCCACAGCAGACCGGCTGTCCATAGCAGGGCGGTCAACGAGGTCGGGATTGCGGTCACAGAGGTAGGGGTGGTTATAGACAGGGGTTGAGAGTGGGGTGTGCTCTTGCTGCGAGGTGTGGGGTCACTGGGTGATGAGCTGTCCATACCGAGCCACTTTCTGGAATCTTCCATCCTCTGGACCGGTGCCATGCCTGTCACAAAGAGCTCCACCAGCGCAGGGGGCGCCACCGTTACCCACTCCCAACGCACTATTGACACCAACCCGCTGGTACCCCATTCCATGACAGGGGGCCACGGAGCGTCAGCGTTCGAGGACTGGCAGATCCCAGCATTCCGGGGACGGTGGATGGACAAGTTTTCGATGGTGCTGGATATTAGGGCGAGCTAGAGGTTTAATTTGGTATCTACGTTATTATAGTTTTGGGAATTTTTATTTTAAGCATAAATGGTTACTATTTCATTTGGGTTGCTTTAAATATTTGTCAAAAAACAGTCAAAATTAGAGCGTTAGCTCGAGGCTTAAATTGTAATCTCTAAACACAGTTAGATATTTAAACTCAGTGAACTAAATTTTATTTAATTCAGGAATGATTTGCCCATGTTGCGAAGCCAGATTCTAGTGTTGTGCCATATTAGCTGGATATCACTAGGACATTATTGCGAACCAACACTGCTTGTGGTGATTATCAGCAAAACTAAATTTATACGTTGGAGAATTGTTTCTGGGGCCAATGCCTGTGAGGATGACACGGTCTAGATTATATTCGAAGAAAGCTATGACAACAGTCTGGGAATTGAAATAGATATAATATTTGGTGGGTTTACGTTAATTAAAATATATTATTCAAGTGACTGATACAAGCTTCACAAACAAATTGAAAAAGGTGATTGAATACAATTAATTATGGTATTATTGCGATTATTTAGCATGCATTTTTTGAAGGATTGTATAACGATTGCTGGCATTATTGTAAACACTTATGGGACAGAAGGTCAAATATTTAATTTAGCAGGTTCATATTTACTAAATATGTTAAACATTAATTAAACAGAAAGCATTTATCAAATGAAAATACGGTGCAATTAGATACAAAAGGTTGTAAGTGGTTCTATTACACACAACTTCAACCCGCACCGGAGTTCTTTCCCCGATATGGTGAGCCTGAAGGTTGACCGCCCGGATGGGCAGGTCAAGAGAGGGGGAGATACTGACCAATTGAAACACATACAAATCAAACATAAAAATGGACACGGGTGTCCTTTTCCTTATTATTTCTGAATGATAGGCTTGCTTTCTACGCTTTTAGTATGTTTGCTTCTAATCTATGAGACTGTTTTTTAGACAGACGGAGGGGAGACAAAAATTGTGATGTTACAGTACCACTGCAACCAGACGGTCATGTACGAGGAACGGGAGGACAGCTCGGATAGGTTGACAGACGCACAGGTGATATTGTTTTATAAAATTTGTGACCAAGACCCCGAGGTTGGTATATATGCGAAATTATTCAATCACACAATTGATTTAGAGAATTTAAGTGATTGATAATAAGGTGGCCAAGCAAAATTTTACGTGTTTGAAGTTGAATGGAGCAGGACACACAATTGGACAAATACCGTGGGATTGGTGTGAAACGAATGTGTCTCTTCCAGCAGGACCCCCGCTTTCCCGTGCAGACGTCTGGTTGTGTTATGGTGGAAAATTTCTATACGACAGGCTGCCGACCAATGCCTCTGGCAGGTGTGCCCTGGTGACTTTAATTATGCCGGTGAGTGTGACACCTGTAGATTTGGACCAGTTAAATTGGGATCAATTAGAGGCGGTACATAAACAATTGTCAAAAACCTTATTAATAATGTTTCAAAATAGGATTGCTTTAGATAGGTTATTGGCTGAAAAACAAGGAGTGTGCGGGATATTTCGGGATCAATGTTGTAGTTTCATCCCAAACAACACGGCACCGGATGGGCGTCTCACCAAGGCATTGGAAGGTTTGCAAACTTTGAACAAGAGGATGAAAGAACATTCAGGTGTAGATTCGGAAATGTGGTCAGGATGGTTGAATGTCTTTGCTAAATGGACAGGTCTCATTAGCTCTATATTAATCGCAGTGGCAGTATTTACAGCTATTATGGTGCTTTGTGGATGTTGTTGTATACCTTGTATCAGATCTCTTACAGTTAAAACCCTCGAGCGCACCTTGGGCCCGCTGCCACCGAGTGGCAAGTACATAATCCCCCTGTCGGACCCAGAGCCGGTTCCTCTGGCAAACAGAAGGTCCATGGGGTCCAGCGGAGTAAGTGGTAATGGCCTCAGTTGTCTGAGGCCATGAGAGGGAATAAAATTTTAGATATCATTCTACATTTTTTACTATTATTAATTTAGTATTATTATTTTGGCGGGGTGATGGCCTCAGTTTGCTGAGGCCATGAGAGGGATTAAAGGATTTTATAAGCTTGACTACAAGTGACATGTATTCAGTTTAATGCAATAAAGATATATACTGATTGGTCTTTAAATCAATGCATGAGAAAAGGTCAGGCCAGGCTGTGTGAAATGCATGGGTGGCAGATGTTTTGTGCAGGATGAGCTGCACGTCGGAGAACTGAGTGTGCAGACGCGAAGGGTCCCGGACTTCGATCAAGGCCACCCGGCTGTTGTTGTGTGAGATGGTCACACGGTCGACCGTGAGAGCAGAATAACAGATCCAGTGGTTCATGGGCAGTGGAGCGCACAAACAACTGCCATGGCGCGCACCGTGGGAAGAGCCGACACGTCACCTTGCGGGCAGAAGACGTCCACTAAGAGAAAGCTAAAGTTAACTGCAGATGACACATAGCCAATAGGGGAAGAGTAGGAAGTCTTGGCTTTGTTTGCTGTAATGTATAAATGATCCTGGGCAACTTAGGGGGGGCGTTGTTTTTTCCTGTTGGTTGCTGTAACCGGGCCTCTCAGACTTTGTATTAGATCTCCTGTTAAGAATAAATCCACTCCCGTGTGAAGTTGCCGGCATCCTGGTCATCTTTCTCTCAAAACGAGCGCGCATAATTGTTGGATGAATGGAGGTTGTGTTTGGTTAACCATTAATGGAGTCAGATAATTAATTCGAACTATTTTGGTAAACTTTTGGTACATTTAAAGTTAAAAACTCCAACAGCGGGAAGAAAAATAGTAATAAAACTTTGCCAGACCACTTTTGTGTAAACACCTTCCTTGGGACTTTCATGACCTCCATTAAGTCCCTGACCTTTCATAGATAAAGTTGGAGCCCAAAGTCTCTCAGGGCTGTAATTTATGTGGCAGAGAAAGAGCCCAACAGGCTTGGGGTGAGTTTAAAACAACAGTATCATGGCCATAAAATGGGTTGTGTATGTTGGAACTTGTGAAGATACACTGCAAGATTGTATTAACAAAGCATCTTAACCCACTACCAAATTAATATTATAAGCCATTTGGGCAAACAGTGACTGCAAAAAATGGCTTCATTGACTTGTGTTGCTGCAGAAACACAGGAAAGTGAATCCATTTGCATATTAGTCACAACAATTTGGATTTCGTGGCAGAGAACCACTTAAGAGTGTGATCAAGAGCTTTCACTGCTGTTTTAAGGAATGAAAAAATGACATTCCATCACACGACATTCACATTGCACGGCGATTTAATTGTAACAGGGACATTACATTAATAAGGTGCGATGCATTTAAGCCCAGCGTCATTCTTTTTCCACGCACCATTTAGAAGGCGCCACACGACTGTGGAGCCGTCCAAATTTTCACCAAACCCATGACTTGACTTTTTTGACATTTTTTCCTCCCGACTGGAGGAGTTAAGATTGGTGAGACACAGACCAGGTGCGCTTTCAGACTGATAAGAAGTAGAAGCGTTTGAGAACCAAGGTCGCAGGAAGAAATCATACTGACGTTTATGCGATGGGAGTATTAGTAGTGCGATACCAACAGATAACTTGTAAAAGAGAGAAATTGTTAGGATAAGCAGGAAGAGCGTAGGCGGTTGTGAGCTAATTAAAATTTGGGATTTTCCCATCCTGTATGAGCTGTATGGTTGCAATGTGGACTGACAGTCAAGATAAATGTTTATGTGTTCTGTCGACATTGGGCAAACGGTGCTTTAAAAATCACAAAAGATGAAAAAATTGTGCATAAAGCACGTCTAAATAAGTATTTGTAAATGCAAAATTTTATGAACAGAAAATGACACGATTACGATTGAATGAAGGCTGGAGCCAAGCCATAATCCCAAGGTCGGAATAGCACAAGAGGTGTAATGAACACACACAGTAAATCAACTTGACAAGTTGATCTCAGGCCAGGGAAAAAGGCACCACTAAATGAACAAAGGTGCAAACATTGAGTGAGACACGAGCAGACGTCGTGCCTCAACAGGGAGGAGGTATGATATGAAATTGTTCCCACATACAGACTTTTCAACAAAAAAAATTTTTTTTTTGAACAGTGTTATTTGTTTGGGTTGCAATATTGTTTGGCTATGATTGATGTTTTCAAAATGGATTAAGTTGTTTCCATCAACACATGCTGATGCTAAAAATGATTGGGAAAAGTGTTGTGTAATTAAATTATCCTGACATTTGGAATTTCAAGAAGTGATTTGAAGTGAAAATGATGCATTTTGTGAATGATGTTGTAACAAGTGGGACAGTTGTTACAAAATTGACTCAAAGCGTCACTGTGCATACAGTCTGCAGGACTTGTGGAACGCACTAATGGAACTATTAAGGCCAGACTTATCAAGACAATGAAAAGAGAAAAAAAAGAGACAATGGCCAGACTGTGTTTCAATCACAGCAAAGAGGACAATGCCAGCCGAAGGAAGGACACTATCCCCTATAGACTCTCAGGTTCATCAGAACCACCAACGAAAAATATGTTTGACCGAAAAAGATGCAAAAAACACAAATGCTGGTCAAGAATGTTCTGATTTACAGAAATCACGTCCGTGTGGGAGACCAACTCTTCTTCAAGGTGCTGAAACGACTTCGTTGGGAAAAGTGAATGCTGAGATGGCCCTCGCCAGATAATGGCAGTGACCCCGACGGCAGCAAAGGTCGCGGGGCGTGGCAGCTGGATCCACCAGTTGCACTACAAGCTTCACCGGTTTCCAGCTAAAGGCCTAGCAACGCGAATCCCTCGAACAGGAGCTCAAGTGAGTCACAATCTCGGACCACACGCACATCAGAACCACACCACCAGCCACAGATACGAATGTTGAAGTCACAGAATAAAAAGATTACATATGGTTTGGAAATTAATGACGTACATAAAGAAATTTTAGCCTTGATTGAAGAACATAATTGCATTTAAAGTTTTAAAAATGAAACAATTATTGATGTTATGACCACTATGAAGAATTTGAAAGACACAATATATAGGGATAATTATGGTTTTCATTTTTGTTATGTGTAGACTGTTTTTGTTGCATTATTTTTATGACAAAAATGATGATTAATTGCATGTTTGTTGCCCAAAAGTAACATTACAATCTGATTGATGTTGAGTATGACAAACTCGAACTGGACAATGACGAACTCAAACAGGACACTGAAACGTAAAAAGAATATGGACTTGTCGCCCAAGCCCCACACGTGCATACACATACACCACACACGAAGATCCGGGAGGTAAAGACGGCTGTCTCCTCCTACAGCGAGGCAAGGGGCCTGCATCAAGTCACCCCAGGGACAAGCTCTGCGTGGAGACAGTTTTGTTATTTTTCACTAGGCACATTGAAATGTATTTTTATATGTTTTATTCCCTGATGGTCATCAAATGATGAGGATCTCGTTCCACGTCGGAAGGGAGGAGAGGAATTTTTGTCCCTACTGAGGGTTTTTCGCCTCTCCACGGATGACCACACTGTTGTATGATTTCATAATGATGATCTGTCCTAAAGCCGTAGGGACATGATTTTGAATTCACAACAGGGGGGAATGTTAGGATATGTCACCAATTTTGTGTATTCATAATCATGTTTCATACACTATTTGTATCACTAATAATTGTATACACACAGACACTCATTTAGCACACATGAGCACAGCTTGAACACGCACACACACACACACACACATTCGGTTTCAAGTTTCTGAATCTTCGAGCTGAAGTTTTAAACTGACCATTGTGATTGGTTGTTTCCTGCCTGCCTGCTAGAATTCCAGAAGACAGCCCCCCTCTTTGTCTCTTTATGTCCGGAGGAGAATCAGAGGAGGGGGTCAGAGGAAGGGGGTGTGGGAGGCCGAACAGGCCTGTTCGGTCCTCCGGCTCTCTCTCTCTCTCACCAACTCGCAAATTGGAAAATAAAACTTTGCTTGATTGACTTTGGACATTCAGCCATCATTATTTAAATAATTCCCAGTGTAAAAAAGGCGTCAGGGCCGTTTTAAACCTGACAGTTGTCGTTCATATTTAGAATCTCATAATCAGCGTTGTTTTATTGCCGAACAGTGCAATGCCACTCCCACAACTTTTCACGAAAAAGGACGAATTTCGTATTGTGACATCCTCATGGCCGAAACAGTCATCCGAGCATATATGAGGGCGACCTTGTTGAGTTGCACGGAGAAAAACATCCAAGAAAATAACTTGTATTAGCTTTTACCAGTTGGTGGCGCTACTACTACGATGAAAAATAAGTTGGTAGATGTCTTCAGGGCTGAAGTATCCTCAAATGTGTACAACTTCGAGAAGATAGGATCATCTGAGTCATGTTGCCGGAGCTTTTGTTGCCACAGAGTACAATCGGACTTGTCAGCACCGTAATAGCCACGCCTTTTGCCAAAACGTCACAAAATTCGGCAGAGAGTAAGACCATTGTCTTGAGTCTTTTCTGACTAATTTTCAGTCGGATTCGTCAAAAGGGCACCGTGCAGTATGTGAAAATTAAAATAAAAACAAATTTTTGATTCCACTTGGCGGCGCTGTGTGTATAACAAAATAATAACATTAAGATGTCTTCAGGTCGGGACGTTTTATTTACAGGTGAAGGTTTGGATTTTTAGGAGCATGTGCAGGGGAGTTATTAAGCATTCATTTATTTGTATTAGGTTCATTTTGTCTTCTTATTATTGATATTTGACTGATTCATTATGTTGGAATTTATCTTTATATCAATGTTAGAATTTAACTTGTTGGCTGCCAGGATGGCCGAGTGGTCTAAGGCGCAGCGTTCAGGATCCAGTCTCCCCAGGAGGCCTGGGTTCGAATCTCGAATTTCCCCATTGTGGGACTAGTAAAGGGAATATTATTATTATTATTATTATTATTAACCCAATGTAAACTCAAATAAGTAATCTGACTCCAATTTGCGACCTTACCCAACTCTCACTCATCCAACAATATGCGCGCTCGTTCTGCAATAGAAAGGTATCAGGAAGCCGGCATTTTCACGCACAAAGTGGATTTATTCCCAATACAGATTTTCTACATGGCACCTGGGTCTCGGGTCCCTCTCAATACAACTCTACACCTCTCTTGCCACCAGCGAATGTACTACCCGAGTTGCCCAGTAATGATTCATCCTATACAATATGCAAATGGCACAGAGACAAAGGCATCCTGGCATGATTCTATTGGCTATGTGTATCCTGCAGTTAACTTTAGCTTGCTCTTATTGGTCTTTCTTCAAGTGGTGGCCCCTCCTGCTTGTGGCTGAAGGGTCCAGTTTCTTGTGCATCCCTTCCCCCTCGAGGTATCTGTCTGCGCCAGGCACCGACCTAAAACCTCCCAAACCTCACATTCTTTCACTTTCTTTGTCCAGCTTCACCAGCCACACACACAGCATTCCACAGAATAACAGTGACACAACATGCAGGACATCGAATAAAACTAGCCAGGTTTAAACTCTTCCACTCCTTTATTCCCTCTCATGACCTCAGACAACTGAGGTCATCACTCGAACCCATTATTTTATTGTTACACACGAGCTCAAAATCAAACAATGAAAAGTTAGTAACAACTTACAAATCAATAGAATGTGAGGTAAAGCTCAATAGAGAGTTAGTAAAAGACTAAAGATCAATAAAAATTAGTAAAAATTAAAAATCAATAGAAAACTAGTAAAAATTAAAAATCAATAGAAAATTAGTAAAACTTAAAAATCAATAGAAAATTAGTCAAACTTAAAAATCTATAGAAAATGTCATTCTAGTGGAAAATCCGTAGAAAATGTCATTCCCTCCTCATGGCCTCAGCTCGCTGAGGCCATCTACACATACTCACATCCCGGACTCCCGGAGGGCCACAGCTGTCTCCCCCTCCTGGGGGTCCTTCTGAGGGATCATCATGTCCTGGCCACCAGGAGGGAGCGGCCCCAACGTGCGTTCAATTGTCTTAACAGTTAATGATCTGATACATGGAATACAACAACATCCACATAACACCATAATAGCGGCAAACACAGCGATAGAAATCAGTACTGATGCAATCAAGCTTTTATATTTGCCAAAGATGTTTAACCAGTCAGAGTACCAACTGGTGTCCACACCTGAGTGCTCCTTCATTTTGTCACTTAACGTGCGCAGACCCTCCAATGCCTTGGTAAGGCGACCGTCAGGAGATGTATTGTTGGGAATCAGAGTACAACACTGATCCCCAAAAATACTACACACGCCTCCTCTTTCAGCCAACACCATATCTAAGCCCATTCTATTTTGGAATGCCATCAGAGATGTGGCAGCCAATTGCTCATGCACTGCCTGGAGTGCCGAGGTGGTGAAGTTCGCCAATCGTTGGACATCATAGTGGACATAATCAATCTGGTCCACATTTTTGTTTACTGTAACGAACAGTTTCCGGTTCCGGCGCCGCGCGAGTGGCTGCCTGTTTACAGCAGCGTGGCTCACTATTGAGCCTTTTTCGTGTGTTTTTTCCCTTTACCCTTTTTTATTTTATTTTTACCTCACCTCAGCAATGGACATCCAACTTGCGGTGGTTTTACTACTGTTGGGGGCTGTTTTTTGCGCGATCGTGTCCGGAGACGAAACTCGGCGCTACGGATCGATCGTGTACACAAGAGATCAGCTGTTAGCACTCCGTGCTAACCCCGCGTGGGCTCCCGGAGCGAGACCCGATATTCCCCGCGAGCTGAGGAGGAAGAGACGGGGATGTCGTGCGGGGGCTAAACGCCAGGCAAGGAGGAGACGATATCACCCCGTCCTCCCGTCCGTTATTATGGGGAATGTTCGATCCCTCCCCAACAAAATGGACGAGCTAACAGCGCTAACCCGGCACGAGAGGATTGTCCGGGAGGCTAGCTTGCTGGTGTTCACGGAGTCGTGGCTAACAGAGCTAACACCGGACGCCGTCGTGGAATTGGACGGCTTCCAAATACTACGCGCGGACAGGACACTGGAGAGCGGTAAGAGAAAAGGGGGAGGGCTGGCTGTGTTTGTTAATGATAGATGGTGTAACCCTGGGCATATAACTGTTAAGGATCAACTTTGCAGTCGGGACATTGAGATGATAGCTGTTAGCATGCGTCCGGTCTATTTACCGCGAGAGTTCAGTCATGTGATCGCGGTGGCGGCGTACGTGCCTCCCTCTGCTAACGGTGAGACAGCCTGTGATGTACTGAATGCAGCTGTGAGCAGGCTACAAACACAGCACCCAAATGCCTTGTTCCTTATCTCTGGTGACTTCAATCATGCTTCTCCTTCATCCTCTCTGCCTTCATTCACACAATATGTAACATGCCAAACCAGAGACAATAAAATATTGGACCTCTTCTATGCCAACACCAAGGAGGCGTACACGTCACTGCCCCTCCCCCCGCTGGGCAAAGCTGACCACAACTTGGTTGCTCTCCTGCCTGTGTACAAACCTCTCGTCCGCAGGCAGCCAGCTGTGACACGCACAGTTCAGCGATGGTCCGGAGAAGCCGAGGAGGCCTTGAAGGACTGTTTCAACACAACTGTGTGGGAGGTATTCAGCGAAGCTCACGGTGAGGACATTAATGGTCTAACAGACACAGTTACAGACTATATTAACTTCTGCATGGAGAACACCATTCCCACCAGGACTGTAAGATGTTTCTCCAACAACAAACCCTGGATCACACCGGACATTAAAGCTCTCCTGAAGGAGAAAAAGAGGGCTTTTGTTTCAGGCGACAAGGACGAGCTGAAGAGAGTGCAGCGTCAGCTGAGAAGGAGGATCCGAGAGGGGAAAAAGTCCTACAGGATGCGGATGGAAGAACAACTGCAGCGGAACAATGCCAGGGATGTCTGGAGGGGCCTGAAGACCATCTCAGGCCACGGACAAGCAGGTAAGACCCAGAAGGGGGGGGGGCTTCAGCGGGCAAATGAGTTGAACCTATTTTTCAATAGGTTTGATCAAATGTCTGACCCCGCTCAGGCTTCCTTGATGCAGCCCCCACCCACCCCTCCTGCCACTGCGAACAAGACCCTCTCTCCCCCTCTCTCGCCCCTCTCTCTCTCCACAGGCTCCAGTTCCCAGCCTCATCAGACAACCACCACTTCCTCCTGCTCAGCCTTGTTCCTCACAACATCTCAGGTGAGGAACCAGCTGAGGAAGATGAAGGCGAGGAAGGCGGCAGGCCCAGATGGGATCAGCTCCCAGCTCCTCAAATCCTGCGCAGACCAGCTGTGTGGAATCGTCCAGCACATGTTCAACCTGAGCTTGAAGCTGGGCAGAGTCCCCCAGCTGTGGAAAACATCCTGCCTGGTTCCGGTTCCAAAGACACCCCATCCGAAGGAGCTCAACAACTTCAGACCAGTGGCGCTGACGTCTCATCTGATGAAGACCCTGGAGAGACTGGTCCTCGTCCATCTGCGCCCCCTGGTCAGCTCCTCAATGGACCCACTCCAGTTTGCATACCAGCCTGGCATCAGTGTGGATGATGCCATCATCTACCTGCTCCACACTTCACTCTTCCACCTGGAGAAGGCGGGGGGCACGGTGAGGATCATGTTCTTTGATTTCTCAAGTGCTTTCAACACAATCCAGCCCGCCTTATTGGGAGACAAGCTGGAGCAGGCGGGAGTGGCCCACCACCTCATCACATGGATTCACAACTACCTCACAAACCGGCCACAGTACGTGAGAACACAGGACTGTGTGTCTGACGTGCTCCTCTGCAGCACGGGAGCGCCGCAGGGAACTGTGCTGGCTCCCTTCCTGTTCACCCTCTACACCTCGGACTACAAATACAATTCCACAACCTGTCACCTGCAGAAGTTCTCTGATGACTCTGCGATTGTCGGCCTCATCACTGACGATGACGATCGGGAGTACAGAGGGGTTACGCAGGGGTTCGTGGACTGGTGTCAGCAGAACCGCCTCCAAATCAACGCTGGGAAATCCAAAGAGCTGGTGGTGGATTTCCGCAAGCGTCGGCACTCTCCACCTGCACCAGTGAATATCCAGGGAACAGACGTTGAGAGGGTCTCAACTTACAAGTACCTGGGTGTTCATCTGAACAATAAACTGGACTGGAGCGACAACACAGACGCTCTCTATAGGAAGGGTCAGAGCAGACTCTTCCTACTCAGGCGGCTGAGGTCCTTTGGCGTTCGGGGAACACTCCTCAGGAACTTCTATGACTCGGTGGTTTCATCAGTCATCTTCTATGGAGTGGTCTCCTGGGCAGGAGGCATCTCGGGCCGAGACAAAAAGAGACTGGACAAACTGGTGAGGAGGGCCAGCTCTGTCCTGGGCTGCTCCCTGGACTCTGTGGACTCAGTGGGGGGCAGGAGGATGACAGCAAAACTGTCATCAATGCTGGACAAACCAGCCCACCCATTCAATGACACTCTGAGAACACTTTACAGCTCCTTCAGTGACAGACTTTTACACCCTCGCTGTACCAAAGAGAGATTTCGCCGCTCCTTCCTGCCGACTGCTGTCAGACTTTTTAACAAGAACATTGGGTCAGGCCTACAAACAGGAGGGCATTAGTGCAATTGTGCAGTCCTAGAATGCAATATACACTACTACTTTACTTTCAGCCAAGGGTGTACTTAAACATCGACCAATGATGTATTTTGTTTACCATTACAGTATTCTTATTACAATACTTCTATCACTGTAGTATTTCTACCACTGCAGGATGTTCACTATTACAGTACTTTTATCATTGCAGTACTTTTATAATTACGGTATTTCCTATCATTGCGGTACTTTTACTATTACAATACTTCATCATTGCAGTATTTTTCCATCGTTGCAGTACTTCTACCATTATAGTACTTTTATCATTGCAGTATATTTTATCATTGCAGTACTTTTACCATTACAGTACTTTTATCATTGCAGTATTTTCTATCATTGCAGTACTTTCCTGTCATTTCAGTACTCTCACCATTACAGTACTTTTATCAGTGTAATATCTTTATCATTGCAGTATTTTCAATCATTCAGTAGTTTTTATCATTACAGTGTTTCCCCCTCTGTATAATGGACAGGCATTAGGAGTGTTTCCTTACACTTAGATACGTTTATACTGTGTATATTTGCATGCTTTTTATGAATGTCTGCTGCTAATGTTACACATTAACGGCTACATTACGCCGCCGACTCTGTGTGATCTATATCTTTGCTGCTGTAACACTTCAAATTTCCCCATTGTGGGACTAATAAAGGACATCTTTATCTTTATCTTTATCTTTAAAAGGTTCTCCCATCCTGCCGCAATTTGATCCAACAATTTATACTCGTCAGGGACCCCTCTTGGGACTCCAATTGCATCTATATATGTGGGATCTCCTGCATTCAACCATTCTTGCATGTCCCTTCTCTTCCTGTTCAGGAAGGGGATTCTTCCCCATTGTCCAACACCTTCCCACTCCATTTTGGCCAGATCTAAGGCTGTCACACTAACTGGCATGATCAGCGTTACCAGGGCGCACTTACCTGAGGCATTGGTGGGAAGCCTATCGTACAGCACTTTCTCTCCACACCACAGCCAAACATCATCATGAGCGAGAGGGATTCCTACTGGCAAAGACACATTTTCATTACACCATGACTCCTGGAGATTTCCAATCCCAGGACCAGTCCCATTTAACTTTTAGGCAGGTGAACTTTTGTTTTGCAACTTGGGTGTCAAAAATAGGCTCTTTCTTTTTTATTCCCACATCATTCCATGGGTGTGTCCAATTAAAAATTGTCACCCAAAGTGTTCACCTGTGTCGGTTGTTTACATTTCAGATTTAGCAGTAGTTGTTGTGTCTGTGTCAGCGTTTTACCATCATCTCGCTCTGCTCCATACCATACCATTCCATTACATGCTCCTTTCACTCCATCACTTCTGTCATCCCCCATCCTATGTTCAAACGCCAACATCGCCCACACAAAGCACACGCCAGCAAGCAAAATAGTCAATATGTTAAACATTTGCATCGTCATCGTCTTTGTTCAGACTCGAAAGTGTCTGACTCTGATCCAATTCATGCCATCTACACATTCCCTCTCTTGACCTGCCCGTCCGGGCGGTCAACCTCTAAGCTCAACCTTGGCGGGCACAAATACTGGGGCCGGGCGCAACTGTGAGTTATGGTACCACTTTTGTCCTGTAGTTCCCAATTGGATGGCGTGTGAGGTTCTAGCCAGAACTCTAAACTGTCTTTATCAGCGAGATTGAGTCCACCTCCGGGAAAGCACCCGGAGGTTGATGTACGGAGTGATGTCCGACTCCAGTGATGCTGAGTTCACTGAGTTCAAATATCTAACTGTGTTCCGAGATTACAAATTAAGCCTCGAGCTGACGCTCCAATTTTGACTGTTAATTGACAAATTTTAAAGCAACCCAAATTAAATAGTAACCAATTATGCTTAAAATAAAAAATCCCAAAACTATAATAACGCAGATACCGAATTAAACCTCTATTTTTTCTTTTTTTACGGGAAGAAAAGGTGCTCTACAAGACATAGACCGCTCCAAGACCACTGCAGTCTTCACCTCCTATTGTCTCATGATTGGCTCAATCCACCTACAGGCTGTGCCCACACTGATTCTGTCAACTGGGGGAGGGGGTAGAGACAGTAAAAACAATCGCGGAGCTGTGGAGCCGAGCCCCAAATCAGTCGGGCCCTGGGTCCACAACACCTCTAGCAGAGACACACACAGAACTACCATTTCCGAGCGACCCTTCTCTGGAAATTTAGAAATTTAGTAATGTTCCCAAAACCAAAGAATTTGTAGTCGGTGCTGAAATATGATCTCCCGATTGTGACGCGGAGTATTCAACAACTATGGGGTCTAGATCTCTAGTATGATGACGGGCATCAATATTCAATGCAATTTGTGGCTCGGCGAAAGTAAACAATTCATACCATTTCCGCTGCTCAGGGACAAGGCACGCGTGCGAGGCAACGCCGGTAGACATAACAAATATATAATTCTAACGCAAGATGCACTCATGACTAAATTTGGATGAGTGCATTTTTGATAAACCAAATCATGTTTGTGATCACATGTACAATGTGATATGTCAATTGGTGAATTGAAAGGGTGGCGGTTGCTAAACCACTCAGACCAGAGCAGGAACAGGGCATACCCACCGCGGGAGGATGGGAACCAGGTTTCAGAGCTGCCCTCAAATGTTTCAGTTCAGTTCAGCCACTGGGAAGGAAGAGAGCACGACATATGCTTTCTCTGACGGATGTGCTCAGTTAAGTTCAGTCCCATCCGGGAATGCCACTCAAAGTCCAGTGTTCGTTCAGTCAATGGCAGTGACTCAGGCAATCTTGAGAGTCCACATGGCTCAGTGGGGGTTGCGGAAGGAGCTCATAGCTTGCCCCAATATCCAGCACCATCGAAAACTTGTCCATCCACCGTCCCCGGAATGCTAGGACCTGCTAGTCCTCGAACGCTGAAGCTCCGCGGCCCCCTGTCATGGAATGAGGTACGAGCGGGTTTGTGTCAAGTGCGTTGGGAGTGGATAACGGTGGCGCCCCCTGCGCTGGTGGAGCTCTTTGTGACAGATATGGCACCGGAGGATGGCACATTCCAGAAAGTGGCTCGGCATGGACAGCTCATAACCCAGTGACCCCACACCCCGCAGCCAGAGCACACCCCACTCACAACCCCCGTCTGTAACCACCCATACCTCTGTTACTGCAATCCCAACCTCGTTGACTGGCCTGCTATGGACAGCAGCCAGTCTGCTGTGGCGCTGCGTCACCCGAACCTTGCCCAGAAGCAGCAGAAGTGGAAGGAGCAGCTGCCTCCTTTTTTCTTATCTCTCTTGGCCTTCTAAACCTGCAAGTACAACAATTTTAGTCACGCTCCTTAATCCAATCCCATATTTTCCTTACTTAGGCCGATTAGCATTTTTTCATTCATGGACTATTTCGCCTGATGTCTGCCACTGGAAGGTGCACGCCCTTGTGGACGGCCAACTGGAACAGCTGTGTAATGTCGACATTATTGGATGGGTCACTGCCGGAGGTCTCACTCCATTCACGTCTCGCCCTGGCCACATAGACCAGGCCTGTCTCCCCCTTCCCCACCTGAAAGACACAGCAACATCGACCCCAACGGGCCAGAAATATCTGATGCATGGCACGGCCAATCTCACCTGAGGTGTCCCCATTTAGCTGGTGACCATCATGCTGGTCAGCAGATCTGGCCTCGGCCTCAAGTGAGGACAGTTCCTCTTAAATACATTTTGTCCCGCTTGTAACTCTGTATAAACCTCTTAGTCTGGTGTCTCCTTTGTAGGAGATTTAACCAACGTGACCTCTTTACAACGTGTCGAATAAACCAATTGTTAAAGAAATTTAAGTTTGTATGTTCATCTGTTAGTTTTGTTGTTTAGTTTGTCATCTTAGCAAGTTTCAAACTATAACTAATCTTACAGGCCCCCTTTGTTGCACATGCATTTGTATCTTTCTGGCCTCAAATTGAACTGTCCTATGGGTGCCAGGTACGGCTCCTCGCGAATGTGACTCCCCAACGCCAGAACCCTTTTCTGTAGACACCTCCCTTGGGGTGTTGATGACCTCTTAGACCCTTAGCAGATAAAGTGAGACTCACTCGCTTCTAAGGCCGTAACTTATGACTTAGGGAGGTTCAGCACAAGGCTAGGTATCTCGAAAGCAACAATATCGTCATGGCCAGAAAGATAACTTGTATGTGTCAGGCCTTGTGAAAATACACCATACACCAAAAGATGTCTTGTAATCTGAAACCATTAGAATAGGCTGGAAGAGTGTGATGGAGTCAAATGTCAAGTTTTTCCATTCTGTATGAATTGCATATTCAAATTGCTTATGCTAGGATGCAAATAAAAACCATGTGGGGAGCAGGAAGCACCAGCTTCTCCTCTGACTGCTGAGGGCTGCTCCACGCGTGTGACAAAAGACAATCTTGGCTGGTTGATTCATTTGTTCAGGCTTGTTTTGATAGAAACATCTTTAACATTACTTGGTCCTTCGAATGCCGGATGAAAACGTGTGATCTGCGGTGGACGATTGACGACGACTGAAAACGGCGCCATCGTGAAAAGTCCTCTCTTCCAGGAGGCCGGTCCTCGGCCATCTTCCACCGGAGAGAGCACCGACTTCATCCACGAACCGCGAGTGTCTCGACCAGCGGAGAGATTGTCACAGGTCAGTGGTTGTATACAACAGATAGTAAAAAACTTGAGTTTTCAGGTTTTTGAAGGATAGTAGGGTTTAAGGGATTTCCTTTACCCGAAGAGATAGTACATCTTAGCTTAGTTATTTTCTGGAAGAAATACAGATTTAACTTTGCTATTTTGGAAGGAGAATTAACTTGTTGGAAGACTCGGACAGTACAGAATTAACTGTTGTTTTTCTGGAAGACAGATTAAGGCATTCCTTGTCTGGTAGAGAGTACAAGTGTAGTTGATTATATCTGTTCGGACAGTACAGAATTGACTGTTGTTTTTTCTGGAAGACAGATTTAGGGGTTCTTATTTCTGGTAGATTACAGACGTAATTAATACTATATTTGGAAGTGATAGTACAACGCTTGTTATTTCTAGAAGACGAAAATAGTTTATCTATTTTCACGGACACAGAACTGATCAATCTGTGAGTGTGAATGTGTATTGTATGAATGTCCAACGTTTGAGAAATCTAAACTGGCCGAGGGTTGTGAGTAAAAACACCCAGGAATACCCGCTCCAAATTGGGAGTAGAAGCTTGGTATTCAACCCAAAGTCAGGCATTTTGAATTTTTCTCAACACTGAGGAACCATAACTAGACACCATAACAATTAAGACCGTCAGAAATGGCGGCAAAATTGACAAAGGAAATTAACTGTCCACTTTCCGAATTTGAAATAAAAGAAAAATGTAGGTTGGCTGAAATTGAAAATAAAGGAATGACAAAATTTACCGGAAAGTGGCAGAAAAAATATGGATTTTCTGGAGATGTTGACAACTTTGAAGAATTAGATAGGCTTCTCAGTAAGTTGTCTCTTAAAGACAAACAGAAGAGAAAAGACAACACCCACGGTAAACAGTGGTTTTGTTGCAGAGCCCTTCTTGATAGGGCGAGACAAATTCAAGGTCGTAAAAGTGCAGAAAAGAAAAAGAAAGCGGATAACGATTTGACAACTACCATTATTAAATCAATTGGTCAGGACCAGACTGTGACACAAACTACACTAAGTCACACTCCAACCAAAAATGCGGAATCTGATAATATGATGCCAAAAACACACAAACAACAGTTGTATCCGTCTTTGCCATCATATTCCCAAATTGCAGGTGAAATACCTGATGAACAAACAGAATGGAAAAAATCATACGAATCAAAACATGACCAAAATCAGTATCAGACCCGTTCCAAAGGTTCAGTGGGACAGTGGAATCGTACCTTTGATCCAACCACTCCACTGGTGCCGGACACGAGTCGTCAACCGTATGATAATTACCAACTTCAGGCCTACCCAATGGTAGAAATGCCAATTCAAAATGGTGACCCTATTTTTGTGTACAGGCCATGGACCCCAACCGAATTTAGAGACATTGCGAGATCGCTCCCAAACCCGAATGATGATGCTGATGCGCTCGTTATTGAAATGACAGATATGGTCCATAGTCACCGCCTAAATGCAGGGGAATTTTTAAAACTATTGGCATTAACAACAGGATCTAAATATGGCGCCATAGTTCAACAATTTAATCCGAGACGAAATGATGGACAGTTCATTCCCTATGAAGAACTGACACGTCCCGACGGCGGATGGTTATGCCGAATTATGGAAAGATGCGCCAACACGTTCAGAAAAAGCGCTGATCCAAAGGAAATTGTGAAGTGCAACCAGAAACCAGAGGAGTCCGTGGACGACTTCTTCCACGGACTCCGCACTGTTTTCAAATTGCACGGCGGAATTCCAGAGGATCAGCGAGAGTTGTTTAACTCTCACCTAAAGCAACACTTCCTGAATCAAACTCGACCAGAAATTTGTAATTATGTAAAAAAACATAATTTGAATTGGCCAACTTGTCAAATGGAGGAAATCCTAAATTATGCACGAAATTATGAACGTGTCGAACAGAAAAAGAAAAAAACAGAACGTCCTGTTATAAACATAAATTTTTCGGGACCGAGTCGTGACAACAAAGAAAAATCACGTGGGAAAAAATACCAAAAAAGAAATCCATTTGACTTGTCCAAATTGTCACCCAAGCAACAACAGTGGTTCAAAGATGGCAAGTGCTTTAATTGCGGTGAAAAAGGTCATCTCGCTCGTCAGTGTGGGGGAAAGGTTAAGCCTAGTCGACGCCGTGTTGACGATTCATCTGGTGATGAATGACTAGGCCGGGATCCCAGAGGGGCTTCGGACTGCGAGTTAATGTCCAAACCTCTGGATTCCCCCTCTGACAGTGACAGCAGTGAAGACATTGAGGAAGATATTAAACATATGTTTGACCTTGAGAATTACTTAATGCGTCATCAAACTGAACCGATGATAAAACCTGAACTATCGTTGCTAGTCCAAGGAAAGTTAACTGTTTCCCTTGTAGACACAGGTGCTGATGTAACTGTGTTAGGCAAATGGGACGCCGCGTCAGTTAAACCAAGCGGAAAAAAGGTTTACATGCGCGGAGCACACGGGTCAGTGGTACCCTTCGTCCTATCGCAGACGATTGAGTTACAATGTCCCGATGACCCAGCTAAAAATGCAAGAGTGGAAGCAGTTTTGCAGCCGCGGTGCCCATTCAATCTATTAGGCCGTGATGCAATGACACAATTGGACATTAACATTACAGTGAACAAACAGGGACGAATTGAAGCAAAAATCAAGTTCTCAAAAGATGGTGCACATTATTATTGGTCGCTAGATTTGGACTCAGGAGAACAAAACGTCAAAAAAATAATGGAAGTGGCCCGCAATAGAGTCCAACCAGGTGGTGACACACAACACGCGGCTAATTTGCATGTGACCATCAGATACAAAGAATGCCCGGGCGCTGACCCCGAGTATACCAAAGTGTTCCTGAAATTGACTGAACCGAGAATACAAATAAGTCACATTTACTGGAGGAAGAAGTGGTGCTTTGCAACTGTTTGCCTTGGGCCCGAAGTGAAACCACTACCTCCTCCAGGCGAACATCCGCACATTTCGCTCGCAAAGCCTAAAACAGAGGAATGGAGAGACATAAATGATTTAGCCGGAACAATCCCACACGAAAATTGGGTTCCATCACGAAAATTCACTGACATTGAAGAAACCGAATCAGAATGGTTTCGACTGCCTGTTCGATGGGGTTTTGAAACAATTCCACGAGTCCACTTCAGCTGATTAGCCAAAGTTTATGTGCTCACCCCTGATGAGGAAGATGCCATTTGTCATCTCCCATCCGGGTTGTGGAGTACTGGACCTGCTGACGTTGGACTCATGAAAAACACTCCACAAGTAATTATAAAGGGAAAAACTGAATATCGACCGATAATACGACAATACCCATTGAAAAAAGACGCTGAAATAGGCATTCAACCCGTTGTTGATGAGCTAAAAAAGGCAGGAATTTTACGCCTATGCCCAGAATCACCCTGCAATACACCTATATTCCCAGTTCGAAAAGCACAAACAGATAGGTGGAGGTTAATCCAGGATTTGCGCGAAGTAAACAAAGCAGTGCAATGCCGCGCACCAAATGTTCCAAATCCTCACACGATTTTAAACTCGCTACAACCAGGAACCAAGTGGTTCTCAGTTGTGGATCTCAGTAATGCCTTTTGGAGCATTGAGGTCCACCCTGACAGCCAGCACTGGTTCACCTTTACATTCAAAGGCGAAAAATTAACATTTACGAGGTTAACTCAAGGATTTAGTGACTCCCCAACAATTTTCTCAGAAGCAATCACACGGTGTTTGGCCTCCTTTAATGCTCCGCATAAAAGTCAAATTTTGGCATATGTGGATGATATTCTAGTTGCTTCAGACACATATGACCAGTGCAAAACAGACACATTGGCTCTGCTCCAATACTTGTATGAAACAGGGAACAAAGTTTCGAAAGATAAGATGCAGCTGTGGAAAAAGGAAGTCACATATTTGGGCCACATTTTGACTCAAAAGGGGCGCATTGTTGGTGATAAGCAAAAAGAAGCCGTTGCCAGAGCCCCAAAACCAATAACAAAGAAGCAAATGATGTCTTTTCTGGGTTTGTGCAATTATTGTCGGGCATGGATTGCAAATTACTCTGAAATCACACGACCATTGCTAGACATAATTTATGACAAGCCAATGACTTTGCAGGACAAAATAGTTTGGACACGTGAGGCTGACAAAGCTTTTGAACTTGTTAAGCGTGAACTCATAGATTCAGCTGTATTAGCATTACCAAATTACGATAAGCCATTTGAGCAAACAGTGACTGCAAAAAACGGTTTCATGACCTCCGTATTACTACAGAAATGCGGAGGAAAAATGAGACCAGTTGCATATTATTCACAACAATTAGATTCTGTGGCTAGAGCCACGCCAGAATGTGTCCAAGCAGTCCTCGCTGCCGCGTTAGCAGTTGAGGCATCTGCTGAAATCATCTTATTCCACAAGTTAACATTGAAAGTGCCACACGCGGTCGCGGTCCTGCTTGTGGAAACAAAGATGACATTTTTGTCCCCAGCACGACATCTGCATTGCATGGCGACCTTATTGTCACAAGGACACATCACACTTGTAAGGTGTGGTGCGCTTAATCCAGCGACGCTCCTCCCCACGCCAGTAGATGGCACTCCACACGACTGTGGGAGCCACGTCCAAATTACCACCAAACCGCGACCTGACCTCATGGACACCCCTCTCCCGACTGGAGAGACAGTTTTTGTTGACGGGTCAGCAAGCAAAGGGGAAGACGGCCGCAATAGGGTGGGATTTGCTGTAACAACACAAACTAAGGTTTTGTTTCAAGGGACATTAAAATCTTCATGCTCAGCACAAGCAGCAGAATTATCTGCACTGATCCAGGCTTGTAAGATGTTTTCTAAAAAGCATATTACAATCTGGACAGACAGCCAGTATGGTTGGGGGTCAGTTCATGTGTTCTGTCGACATTGGGCCAACAGAGGTTTCAAAACGACAACCGGAAGAGAAGTAACACATAAAGAACTTCTTCAGCAGCTGCTGAGCGCAGTGCAACTGCCAGACAAAGTAGCGATTTGTAAATGCGAAGCCCACTTAACAGGAAATGACCCAATTACAATTGGAAACCGCCTCGCTGACAAGGCAGCGAAAGCTGCAGCCCAAGGTGCCCCCATTGTCGACACTACACTGTTGAAAGGGGAAATGGACACACACACAACTGGCCAACTTAAGATTTTGATTTCGCGTCAGAAAAATGCACCACTACTTGAACGCACATATTGGGAAAAAAGAGGTGCAAACATAGCTGGGGACAGGGTCAGCAAATTGGCAGATGGCAAACCCTGGCTACCTAAATCATTGTTTGAATGGGCAGCAAGATTGACACATGGTTTGTCTCATGTATCAACAGGTGGAATGACATCACAGATAGAAAATTATTACCACACACATGGGTTTACACACTTTTCAAAAAATTTTTGCAGACAATGTGTTATTTGTTTGAAAAACAACGCGCAAGGGCATTTAAGGCCCCGCAGAGGAGCATTCCCTCTGCCTCCAGAACCTTTTCACACAATACACATGGATTACATTGAATTGAACAAAGCATTGGGGATGCAATATTGCTTGGTTATAGTTGATGTGTTTTCAAAATGGGTTGAGTTGTTTCCAACAGCACATGCTGATGCTAAAACTGTTGTAAAAGCATTGTGTAATCGAATTATCCCAACATTTGGTATTCCAAGAGTGATTCGAAGTGACAATGGCACACATTTTGTGAATGACGCTGTAACAAAAGTGGGACAATTACTGCAAATTGACTTAAAGCGTCACTGTGCATACCACCCACAGTCTGCAGGACTCGTGGAACGCACTAACGGAACTGTCAAGGCCAGACTTATTAAGACAATGAGAGAAACAAAACGACAATGGCCCGACTGTATCTCAATTGTCGTCACAGCAATGAGGATAGTGCCCGCCGAAGGAAGGACACTGTCCCCTTTCGAAATCCTATATGGACGCCCATATAGACTTCCAGATCTTGACTCATCAGAACAAACAGCAACAGGCACATCGATCCCAGTCTACATGAAAAATATGTTTGACCAAAAAGAGATGCATAGACACAATGACTTGCCAGTGTGTTTTGACCCACAGACAGACCACGTCCGTGTGGGAGATCAAGTTTTCCTCAAGGTGCTGAAACGACCTCGTTGGGACAGTGAACGCTGGGACGGCCCTCATCAGGTGATTGCAGTGACCCCGACGGCAGCAAAAGTTGAGGGGCGTGGCGGCTGGATCCACCAGTCGCAGTGCAAGCTTCTCCGGTTCCCTGCTGACAGGCCGAGCGACGCTGGTCCCTCCGAATAGGATCTCCACCACGTACACTCTCAGTGTACCGACGAAAGACCACAGTTGGAAAGAGGGTTTTCCGTGGCAAACACACCCCTCTTGGAAAGAGGGTTTTCCGTGGCAAACACACCCCTCTTGGAAAGAGGGTTTTCCGTGGCAAACACACCCCTCTCGGAAAGATGGAGCGAGCCGCGGAACGGCGACTGGGCACAGCCCTGTCGACCAGATGCATCATCTACTTCCTTGCAGGGCTGTGCCTGGTGGAAATCAGCGCACGACCTCGAGACCAGGACGACATCGACGCATCCAAGTTGCACAGCCGCAGACTGCTGTCTACACTCATGTCGAAAAACCTCCAGCTTCTGACAAAAGACTCAGGGACACTGATTAATGTAACCTCTCTTTCACAAGAGTATGCCATTACCATTCCTCTGAATCAATTGCAGGCCCGCCGAACCCAGTTTGAAAAAGTCTCAGCAATACCAGATTATTCAGGAAGGGTTACACTAGAAGAACAATATACCGAAATAACTGACATGAGTCAGTGGCGAGGTTATTGGTTTTATCTAATGAGTGCTCATGGCGACAATACAAATTGGAGGTCCTGGTCAAATTATATCACTTCTGTTGATGGTGATTACTGGTCAAAAATAAAAAGAAATCAAGGAGCACTAAATTGGCATAATAAAATAGCCATCAAGGTAGCGACATCTGATGAACCCACCATAACCTTTGTGTTACAGCCAATGTCAACCCTTCCAAATAATGATGGAAAAAATTGCACTATGCTCACGCTATGGGTATGGCACGGGACTGGAGCACATCCAAACGTCCCAATCAAATTGTGTTATAATTGGCAGCCACCGGACTATGATGACCCACATGTTATTGTCACCTCCTTAAGGGGGAAAACAAAAAAACAAGCACGGGGCGTTAAAACTCACTTTAAAGGAGAGGACATTGAAACATTGTTAAGAGAAGACACAGGTGTTGGTATCAATGATAACCTTTTCCTTGAGCGAATAGTGGCAGTGGCAAAATCACTAAAAAAGGATTGTGTGGTGTGTATGAAACCACGTGCCGCTTTGCAGGTTGTGGAAGCGGTCCCGTAAGAGTGTGTCCTCAATATGACCCGAGGCCTAGCAAGTTCCTCCCATTGTTTAGCATACTCAAGCCACTTTCCAATTGTGCAAGCAGAAACCAAACCAATGTTGTTCCACCCCCCATCTTCCGGGGACTTCACATGCTTTAAACGAGATAGGTGCGCACGAATGAAGTGCACTGACCATGGCAAAATCAACACCGCATTATGCAGCACCACTGAGACTGTTCCAAAAAACCTCACCAGGTTTGTTCGGCGGTCTCAGTTGTGGTGGTATTGTGGTGGAGGCACTTTGTATGCTAAATTGTCTCCTTATTGGTCGGGAATTTGCATATATGTTACTGGTGTCCAGCAGACGACCTCTTTTGTTGTGAATGATGATGACGAAACACCGAACAGTACACACAGGGCGAGAAGGGAACTGAGCAGTGCTACTTCAAAACTACCTATCATACAAAATACTCCAGTATATTTTGATGCAATTGGTCAACCTCGAAATATTCCGATAAAGATAAATTATTAGATGAAACAGCAGCAGCATTCTCACAGCTGCCTCTCGTGGGTTACCTTTTCCCTGTAACCACCTATAAGCATACTGAATTAATCAATTATTTGAATCATAAGGTTAACACGCTGACAAATTTCACAGAAGCATTGTTTACACATACAGCCTCACAACTACATGCCACTTCACTTGTGGCTTTGCAAAATAGACAAGCATTAGACATGTTATTGGCAGAAAGGGGAGGCGTTTGTCGAATACTTGAATCTGGTGAATGTTGTACTTTTATCCCACTGCACACATTGGCAAATGGCTCGTTGACAGAAACCCTTACACTGCTCAGGGCCTACAGGGAGAAAACTCAGAGTATGGAAGGTGTTGATTCTCACTCCATTTGGCGATGGTTACAAAATGCATTTGGGAATTGGAAACACATAATTATTGCAGTTGCTGCATTCATCATTTGTAGCCTTTTATTATCTTGTGTTTGTATCACCTGTGGAATCCCCATTTTTAAAATTTGTATTTCCAAAGTCATGAATACTATGGAATTGAAGGTAGCTGCTCAGGTTTCTGTAGCCCTGTCCGAACACCAACCTATGTATACCGACTCCGAAAATGATGAGGACTTTACTGATATGTGAACCCTTTTTGACGACTTCACAGAAAAGCGTTGCAGTTGTGAATGTTTGATGTTCCGGGTTTATTTTGTACATACATGTATTGGACCAAAAACAGCTTTAGCTTTGCTTTATTATCTTTTAATTGTTATTATTTTTTTGGGCTTCTCGTTTGGGGCATGGGTTTCTACCCTTTTCTCCAAGAATTTTTGAGTTTTTGGGTAGTTTTTCTCCCCCCTCAAGCGACAGCCTTTGAAGATGAGATTTGAAACTTGATAAACAGGAGGGATATGTAAAAGAAATTTAAGTTTGTATGTTCATCTGTTAGTTTTGTTGTTTAGTTTGTCATCTTAGCAAGTTTCAAACTATAACTAATCTTACAGGCCCCCTTTGTTGCACATGCATTCGTATCTTTCTGGCCTCAAATTGAACTGTCCTATGGGTGCCAGGTACGGCTCCTCGCGAATGTGACTCCCCAACGCCAGAACCCTTTTCTGTAGACACCTCCCTTGGGGTGTTGATGACCTCTTAGACCCTTAGCAGATAAAGTGAGACTCACTCGCTTCTAAGGCCGTAACTTATGACTTAGGGAGGTTCAGCACAAGGCTTGGTATCTCTAAAGCAACAATATCGTCATGGCCAGAAAGATAACTTGTATGTGTCAGGCCTTGTGAAAATACACCATACACCAAAAGATGTCTTGTAATCTGAAACCATTAGAATAGGCTGGAAGAGTGTGATGGAGTCAAATGTCAAGTTTTCCATTCTGTATGAATTGCATATTCAAATTGCTTATGCTAGGATGCAAATAAAAACCATGTGGGGAGCAGGAAGCACCAGCTTCTCCTCTGACTGCTGAGGGCTGCTCCACGCGTGTGACAAAAGACAATCTTGGCTGGTTGATTCATTTGTTCAGGCTTGTTTTGATAGAAACATCTTTAACACCAATGTTGACCTTTCTGCTATCTTTACAGCTGTGAGAGCTGTTACTAACACTTCCTTCGCCCTTGGGTAATTACAAATGTCTTATCTTCAAACTTCTTACACGCACCTAGTATCCTGGCTTCACTATTTTAGTGCCCCTGCTGGGAGACAGAAAGATCCTTGTCACTCTAAATTTGCGCCTGTCTTTTGTTTTCTTAACACTTTTCACATATGGTCAACTAAAGTTGCTTCAACATCTATTTCCCATTTGTTCTTAAATTTGAGGTATTCTATAAGTTCTTCCAAACAGTGTTTTACAATGTCTTAGTCCTAAATACAATGAACTACGATACAATGGAAAATATCAGAATAACATTCAGGGTCATTTGTGTCTGAAATATCTCCTCTACAACAACCTACCCTTGCGTTAAGTGAGTAATTTTCTATAAAGACAGTGCCACTAATTCGACATTAACTTCAAGTATCACTGCTGTGGTGCTGTATTATATGGAAAAGTCTGAACAATCCAAGAAATGTTTGCCCTATCCTTGACTGGGCGTGTGTTATCTAGTCGTGCATCCAATGTGAATAATCATCAAACCTGTGGGGCACATGAACAGGCTAAAGCAACAACTATATTTTAATCTGTACCGTGGACCCTAAATTAGAATATCTTATTTCTCCCTCCTTGTTGAGGAGAACCTCCGGGATGGGCGTGGTGAGGCGCTATTTGAAGCGTTCTCCGGCCTTCTGGTCACACAGGTCACATGTCACTTCAAACCTGTGGAGAGAGCTGGAGGAGTGACAATTGCCAGTGAGACGGGCCAAATTACCTCCATCCTGAAACTTTCAGTTTTGCATAAATTTTGTGTAATAACGTCAATCAACCATTCACCTGATGTTTGAATTTAATTACTCCAATCTTTCTCCAATAACAATTTGAAAATCAATACTTGGGAGTGCAATAGGGATTCAGGGTGATCAGGCCTGTCCGCCCATTGCATCCATAGTACCGTCAGGGCTTGCTGGTGTCCTCAATCAATTTTCTGTTTCTTTCCTGAGGCCCGTCCCTTAAACATTCACTCAAACCACATATGCATACAAAATACTTTTCTTTCACACTTTCATTCACCAAAAGATACTTTCCAATTCCACACAGAGACCCCTCCCTTGGCGCGTCCGCCTTGATTTCACTGAGATTTGTGCTGGCAGATCCATAATTTTGCCTTAATTTAGCCAGCGTATGCCAAAATTTACAACTCTGGGTCTCTTGCTTTTCGCATTCACTCTCCGTGATGTGTTTCTCCTATCCTGGACGTAGCTGACGACACTGCACCTGTGACATCAAACAGCTCATAGATGCGGATGTTAGCAGTCTGGCATTTATGGAATGCTGTCATGTCCTTTAAAATTGTCATGTCAGCGTTCGCGTCGTACAGTCAAAAAACATCTGTCTTCCACCTTTGTCACATTTAATACACATCAGTTAATAAATCATCTACAAAACTATTTAGTCCAACTTTATATTTGGTAAACCAATCTCCAATGGCTAGATATTCCCCTTTCCAAAGATTTTCTTTCAACATGTTCATAGAATACTTCACTTAAAACTTATCCCAAAACCATAATCCCTTTGCTTAAAAATGTAAATTTTAATAAGACTGTCGCTGCTCTGCCGTTCCTCAGGTGTCCCCTGCATGTTTCAGTGTTCAACTTGCGTTCATACTCCATGCCAATTTATATTTATTGTTCGGTTGAATATATACTTTATCCCGTACCTTACTACACTAGCACTGCAAAAAAAATTGCTCCACAGTGCGACCCATGCTCGACCACATGAGAACACCTCAAGGAGAGGCAGATGCCTGAAGATTAGATCAACGTCTGCAACATCGAGGGGGGGTGCCGAGACACACCTCTGAAACTAAAGGACTGTGACCTTCTTTCGAGAGCACCAAAAGGCATATCTTCCTTTTCAATCAGTTAACGACTGCCATTGATGCCTGTTTTTCCTCTTGTGTCTGAAATGTTTACATGTTCCTGCTGGTGCTCCCCCCCGGGGCCAGCATGGGCGTCTCCACACTCCCCTGCTGTTCTCCGCGCACCCTCTCTCTCATTATTCACAGCCTGTTCGATCAATTGTATGGTCGCTGGTGCCATCCGTGAATCTTTATCTTTTGCATCTCAAACCATTCTGCCCCCCCAATGTGACTACGGGGCCATTAATGGCGCCGTCGGATCGGGCGGCGGCTCAAACACATACTGTTGCGAGTCTGGCAACTGTGGATGAATGCCTCTCAGACATTCCGTCTTTTCTTCCACTTTTTCAATCACTTCATCCTCTTTCTCTGACTTCCTCCCCCTACTTGGGAACGAGCATTTAACTTCAAAGAGCTGTTAACTCTTTGTTAGAGCACACTCATGATTTTACGATTACACCTATACTCATTGCCTTCTGTAAAATCTTTCTCACTCTTATTTTTTTCCTTTAATTTTCCAAATTCACTGTAGCCTTACCAAAGCCACTCAAACAATGAAGGTATCAAATCACAAACTACAAAGTCAGGAACCACCTATGCTCTTGCAAAGGTTTCTCATGCTCTCAAAAGCTTAATTCAATTATGATTTCATAACACCAATCTTTTTTTCTTTGTGTCATTTCCATCTGTGCATTTCATTCCAGTTACTAATTACAGTTACCTTAATAGAAAGACCATCAACTAAAGTATGAAACATAAAATATTTATTTCTTCAATTCCTCCTTACAGCAGACCCTAATTCTTATCCTTTTCATTGTTTCTTTTCCTCCTCGCCGACCGGCGAACCTGACACTTTTCTTATTGAACTTCCAATCTCTACACTGACACAATTTCTTTCTCTTTTCTCTAGCTTTCTTTCTTTCTCTTTTCTTATTTCATCCCTACTTCATGTCTTTCTTCTCTTTTTTATGTTTCATTTTTATTAATTTATTCTTAATCTCCGTGCCACACCCGGGACCCGAGACCACTATCACACTTACAACTCTCCTTCGCCATCTTGAAATCAAAATCCACTCGTGCGTGTCCCAAACACACTTCTTACGCAGAACAATTTTAGCCTTCACATTCACACAGCTTCCACACAGACACGTAAATCCCAGATTTTATACCGTATCTTAACCACGAATAGTTCCAAACTATTCTAGTAGGTAAATCCCAGATTTTACACCCTACTAACGTCCACACTGTTACACTTTTTATTTTTGCGCCAATAACTATACTATTACACTTAACCACTAATTATACTCGTAGGTAAATCCCAGATTTTACACCCTACCACACTGTTACACTTTCATTTTTTTGAACTATACTACTTTACTTTTGCGCCATTAATTATGCTAGAAGGTAAATCCCAGATTTTACACCCTAATAGCGTCCAACACTTTTACGCTTACTACGTTCCGCTCCTCCTTCCTCTTATAATTTAGCGTTGCCAATGTGCAGAATTTGAAAGGGTTCTGCTTACCTTGTTTCACTGTGGGCCCAAGAGGAAAGACGGTCGGATGTGTGGCTCTTTTATCCTTTCTCAGTTCGTCACCTAGTGTGGACGTGCGAGACCCAGTCTCATGTGGTTTTTCTCGAAGTTCCAAACTTCTTTTACCTCTCATGCATCACGTCGGCGTCACCATAAATTTTTGGAATTTATCTTTATATCAATGTTAGAATTTAACTTTACCCAATGTAAACTCAAATAAGTAATCTGACTCCAATTTGCGACCTTACCCAACTCTCACTCATCCAACAATATGCGCGCTCGTTCTGCAATAGAAAGGTATCAGGAAGCCGGCATTTTAACGCACAAAGTGGATTTATTCCCAATACAGATTTTCTACATGGCACCTGGGTCTCGGGTCCCTCTCAATACAACTCTACACCTCTCTTGCCACCAGCGAATGTACTACCCGAGTTGCCCAGTAATGATTCATCCTATACAATATGCAAATGGCACAGAGACAAAGGCATCCTGGCATGATTCTATTGGCTATGTGTATCCTGCAGTTAACATTAGCTTGCTCTTATTGGTCTTTCTTCAAGTGGTGGCCCCTCCTGCTTGTGGCTGAAGGGTCGTTTCTTGTGCATCCCTTCCCCCTCGAGGTATCTGTCTGCGCCAGGCACCGACCTAAAACCTCCCAAACCTCACATTCTTTCACTTTCTTTGTCCAGCTTCACCTGCCACACACACAGTATTCCACAGAATAACAGTGACACAAGATGCAGGACATCGAATAAAACTAGCCAGGTTTAAACTCTTCCAATCCTTTAATTAAAAGCAGACAATTATGTTTTAGGTTAATTTTTTACCTGACATGTTTCGGCGAGTCTTTCGCCTTCTTCAGAGTGTCGCATGATGGTGTCTTGAGACCCGTCTTTATCAGCTGATGTTCCATGAGGGTGTGACTTACCTGTCAAAAAAATGAAAAAATCAGAGCAGTAAAAGAACAAGCACAACATGAACATTACAAATCAGCAATCACTGACCACTGCAAAAGGGAAAACCACATCATGGACCGGGAGAAGGGCAGGGTCATCCGCACCGAAGAGAACAAACAACAGCGCTGGATCAGAGAGGCCATTGAGATCTGCAAGCGAGGCATAAAAACCATGAACAGAGACAAGGGAGCCTTCATCCTCTCTACCACCTGGAGCAGCATCTTGGCGGAGTGAACGGACAGCGGGGGGCGTGACTTGCTTTCATTCTTGTGACAGGTAAGTCACGCCCTCATGGAACATCAGCTGATAAAGACGGGTCACAAGACACCATCATGTGACACTCTGAAGAAGGCGAAAGACTTTCGTATTGTGACATCCTCAAGGCCTAAACACTCATCCGAGCAAATATAAGGTAGATTTTGTTAACCTGCCCGGAGAAAAACATCAACGAAAATAATTTGTATTTGTTTTAACCAGTTGGTGGCGCTACCACTGCGATCAAAAATTAGTTGGCAGCCGTCTTCAGGGCCTGAATATCCTCAAATGTGAAAAATTTTGAGAAGATGGATCATCTGAATCATTTTGCAGGAACTTTTGTTGCCACGGAGAATAACCAGACTCTGCGGCACCGTAATAGCCACGCCCTTTGAAGGAAAGTCACAAAAATAGGGATAGAGTAAGATCAATGTCTTGAGTCTTTTCTAGCCAATTTTCAATCGGATTCGTTAAAAGGGTACCGTGCAGTACGTCAAAATGTAAAAAATGATATTGATTGGCGCAAGGTGTATAACTGAATATAAACATATATATGTCTTCAGGTACCGACTCTTTATGTACATGTGAAGTTTTGGATTTTTAGCAGCATGTGCAGGAGAGTTATTAAGCATTTTGTCCATTGCGGCGAAGGAAATCTTAAGTGAAAATTTTGAAGCCCCGCCCCCGTCATATAGTATTTCGGAAACAAAAGATTTTAGCCCCAGTGTTTGTCCCAGGTCTTATGATGCTACAGACAGAATTTTAAGGCAATCAGATGAAGCCTTTAGGATCAGGGTGCAAATGAATGACCCCTGTAAACATGCAAAAAAGGGCAAAAGTCGGACTTTCAAAAATTCATAACTCACTTCCTGTTCAAATTAGACGTTAAAATATCAAATTTTTCGCCATGCCCGATGAGACTGCCAAGTTTGGTGAGTTTTTGTGCATGTTTCGGGGGTCAAAAATGCGATCGAACAATCGGAAAAATAATAATAATAATAATTTCTACAAAAACAATAGGGACTTCGCAGCGGTCGCTGCTCAGGCCCTAATAATAATAATAATAATAATAATAATAATAATAAAAGTAATAATATTTTCTACAAAAACAATAGGGACCTCGCAGCCGTCGCAGCTCGGGCCCTAATAACAATTTCTAGAAAAACAATAGGGACCTCGCAGTGGTCACTGCTCGGGCCCTAATAATAATTTCTACAAAAACAACAGGGACCTCGCCGCGGTCGCTGCTCGGGCCCCAATAATAATTTCTACACAAAGTCCGTTGTGGTGACCCGCCCCCTTTTAAGTAAATTCAAAATGGCCGACTTCCTGTAAAACCTAGCTCATTGCTCCAAGAGACTTTTTTGTAGGTCTTGGTCTTATACATACAGTGAACCCTCGCTACTTCGCGGTTCACCTTTCGCGGGTTCAGTGCTTTGCGGGTCTAAAAAATATTCGGGGGCATTGTAGTTTCGCCGAGCGGCACGACGGGGCGCTGGAGCGGTTAGACGGCCGGCGTGCGCCGAAGAAGAGCGTGGGCGAAGAGGAGAGTGGACGAAGAAGAGCACGTTCCCCCGGACACGATCGGTGTCGACGTTTCGCGCGGTTCGGACCGTACCAGAGCTCCGGCCGGCGTGCGTGGCAGTTAAGCCGTAGAGGAGCACCTTCCCCGGGCACGGGCGGTGCCAAGCGGCCCCTAAGTTTAACCGAATGGAAGCTCCGGAGGAGGAGGGCATGCTCGCGTCACAGTAAGCCGAAGAGGAGCACCTTCCCCGGGCACGGGCGGTTCCAAGCGGCCCCTAAGTTTAACCGAATGGAAGCTCCGGAGGAGGAGGGCATGCTCGCGTCACAGTAAGCCGAAGAGGAGCACCTTCCCCGGGCACGGGCGGTGCCAAGCGGCCCCTAAGTTTAACCGAATGGAAGCTCCGGGGGAGGAGGGCGGGCGTGTGTCACAGTTAAGCCGAATTGGAGCACCTCTTCCGCCCGGGCACGAGCGGAGCGCGAGGCTGTCAGTTATAAATGAATAAATAAATAACGAATGCCACCTTTCATTTCACAGGGCACACCGGACGGCGTACCAGCAGGAAAAAGTCGGAGTAATTAAATAAATACAAAAAGAATGGCTGGGGAATAAAAAAATAATACGTTTTAATAATAATTAGGTTTTTTTGTTATAACATGAATTTCACTCTCTCTCTCTCCCCGTATATATATATATATATATATATATATATATATATATATATATATATATATATGAATTTCAAGATGGCGGCGCGCATAGACGCAGCGGCTAACAGCTCTCCCTCCCAGTGCTCCTTATTACTTTTTATTAGTGTTTGCTTGCTCTTATTGGCACCAACTGAGGCACAACATCGATATACCCGCCAGGACATCGTGGACATTGGATATCGATGCGAATTAACCATCACAGAGGAATTTTGCTATGATCGCAAAATTCCGGACGAACTGGCGAGGCTGCCCGGCTCACCGTGGCTTGTCATCGGGGCCGGGAGGCGGCGCAGGCGACGCAGAGAGAGGAAGCAGAAGCGGGGCTGCAGGTCCGGTGTCTTGCAACGGCTGCGGCGGCAGCCCCACAGGCAACCACTGCCGAGTCTGTACCTCACCAACGCCAGATCCATGGTCCACAAAATCGACGATCTGGGATTACAAATCCTGGGAAACCGCATGTGAGAGATAGCAGTGTGATCGTCGTCACGGAATCCTGGCTGCACGCAGACGTCCCCGACGCTAGCATCCAGCTGGCCGGGCGCTCGCTACATCGCGCGGATCGGACGAGGGACACCGGTAAGAGGAGGGGCGGGGGGCTCTGTGTTTACGTGCATGAGAACTGGTGCGGCGATAGCACGATCGTCGAGAAGCACTCTTCCCCCGACATCGAGTTCATGTTCGTTAAATGCCGGCCTTATTTTCTCCCGAGGGAGCTAACGGTCGTGATTGTCACAGCTGTTTACATCCCTCCCGACGCTAGCACTAGCACGGCGCTCTCGCTACTCGCGTGCGTCATCAATAAACATCAGCGGGCCCAACCTGATGGCGTTCACGTAGTAGCGGGAGACTTTAATAAGGCCAATTTAAAGACTGTACTCCCACAGTTTCACCAGCATGTCAAGTGCCCAACGAGGGGAGACAACACTCTCGACCATGTGTACTCGAACATCAAGCACGCATACAGGGCCCTCCCACTCGCCCCTCTCGGCCAGTCAGACCACCTGTCCTTGCAGCTCGCACCTGCGTACACCCCTCTCAGACGCAGATTCAGGCCCACCACAAAGACTGTGAAAACCTGGCGTGACGACGCCATGAGTGAATTACAGGACTGCTTTCAAGACACAAACTGGGACCTCTTTGATCATCAGGACCTTGATGTCTACACACATTGTGTACTGGACTACATCAAGTTCTGCATGGAAACTGTGTCCCTACACAGGACTATACGGACCTTCCCAAATGCGAAGCCCTGGATGTCCAGCAGGGTTCGCGCTCTCCTCAAGGCCCGGGACGCTGCCTTCAGGTCAGGCGACAAAGCCCAGTACAGGGTGGCCCGTGCTGACCTGAGCAAAGGCATCAAGCTAGCCAAGGCAATCTACAAGGGGAGGCTGGAGGCCCACCTTGCCAGTAACAGACCACGGGAGGTGTGGCAGGGTCTACGGAGCATCACCAACTTCCGTGGCGGCAGCACGACCTCTGTAGACCCGAGTGCATCGCTGGCAGAGGAGCTTAACTGCTTCTTCGCTCGCTTTGACTCGCCCCAACCGCCACACCCCCGCACTTCATGCTCCAACTCCCCCCACTCATCGTAGAGGAACACGATGTGAGGCGGTTAACCCCAGAAAAGCTACTGGACCCGACGGAATACCAGGCAAGGTCCTCAGAGCATGTGCCCACCAACTGGCACATGTTTTCTGCAGGATCTTCAACCGCTCCCTGGCTCAAGCAGTCATCCCCTCCTGCTTGAAAACTTCCACCATTATTCCTGTCCCCAAAAAGTCACCAGCCGTCCACCTGAATGACTACCGTCCTGTTGCTCTCACACCAGTCATCATGAAGTGCGTCGAGAGGCTGGTTCTCCAGCACATCAGGGACTGCCTTCCTCCCACTCTGGACCCCTACCAGTTTGCATACCGGGCTAACAGATCCACTGAGGACGCCATCGACACTGCTCTGCATGTTGTGCTGGGCCACCTGGAACAACAGCAGAGCTATGCAAGGATGCTCTTTGTGGACTACAGCTCGGCATTCAACACGATCATCCCAGACATCCTCGTCGCCAAACTGGACATTCTCGGCCTCCCTGCCCTCACACGCATCTGGATTAAGGACTTTCTGACCAACAGACCCCAGACTGTGTTGCTCGGCCCCTACACGTCCTCCACCCGCATGCTGAGCACCGGTTCCCCTCAAGGATGCGTGCTGAGCCCTCTCCTGTACGCCCTCTACACCTACGACTGCAGCCCGGCCCACGGCAACAACACCATCGTCAAGTTTGCTGACGACACGACAGTGGTCGGTCTGATCTCGGAAGGTGACGAGACAGCCTACAGAGAGGAGGTAAAGAGACTGACAGCTTGGTGCAAGGACAACAGACTGCACCTTAACACTGCAAAAACAAAGGAGATTGTTGTCGACTTCAGGAGGAACAAGACGGTGCCGCCCCCCCTCTGCATCGAAGGCGTGTGTGTGGAGAGGGTCCACACGTTCAAGTTCCTGGGAGTACAGATCTCCGACGACCTTTCTTGGACTCACAACACCACAGCAGTGGTAAAGAAGGTCCGCCAGCGTCTGCACTTCCTGAGAGTCCTCAGGAAATTCAACCTGGACAGGAAGCTGCTGCTAGCCTTCTACCACTCGTCCATCGAGAGCCTGCTGACGTACTGTGTCTCCACCTGGTACAGCGGCTGCACTGAGGCGGACAGAGTGAGGCTCCAGAGGACAGTCAAAACAGCGCAAAGGATTATTGGCTGCCCTCTCCCCTCACTGTCGGACATCTACACCGCCCGGTGCCTCAGAAGGGCTCTCAACATCGTCAAAGACAATACCCACCCAAACTCACACCTGTTCGACCTGATGCCCTCTGGCAGGCGCTACAGATGCATCAAATCGAGGACCAATAGACTGAGAAACAGTTTCTTTCCGAGAGCCATCTCCATTCTGAACTCTCACACACACACGAGAACACCCTTACCTTGCAGAACAGCATTGTGATGTGTTTTTATATACACTATTCAGTACTAAATTCCATTGCACTCTCTTATTTATTTATCTAATTTATATATTTGTCTGTATTATTGTTGTATTGCACTGGAGAGGGGAGCCCTCTAATCTCATTGCACACTTGAGTACAATGACAATAAAGGGATTTCTAATTCTAATTCTAATTCTAAAAATATATATATTTATATATTTATTATACATATTGTATATTTTTGAAGCATTTTTGAAGGTGCGCCGCTACCAAGCAATAACAAAGCAAACACAGTCAAGAGAGAATTACCATTTGCCAGGATGGCAGAGCGGTCTAAGGCGTTGCGTTCAGGTCGCAGTAACCCCAGGAGGCGTGGGTTCGAATCCCGCCTCAGACAGAGCCCATTGAAAGTACCAAGCAATAACAAAGCAAACACAGTCAAGAGAGCATTACCAGTTGCCAGGATGGCAGTGCGTTCTAAGGCGTTGCGTTCAGGTCGCAGTGTCCCCAGGAGGCGTGGGTTCGAATCCCGCCTCTGACAGAGCCCATTGAAAGTGCCAAGCAAGAAGAAAGCAAACACAGTCAAGAGAGCATTACCAGTTGCCAGCATGGCAGAGCGGTCTAAGGCGTTGCGTTCAGGTCGCAGTCTCCCCAGGAGGCGTGGGTTCGAATCCCGCCTCTGACAGAGCCCATTGAACTTACCAAGCAAGAAAAAAGCAAACACAGTCAAGAGAGCATTACAAGCTACCAGGATGGCAGAGCGGTCTAAGGCGTTGCGTTCAGGTCGCAGTCTCCCCAGGAGGCGTGGGTTCGAATCCCGCCTCTGACAGAGCCCATTGAAAGTACCAAGCAAGAACAAAGCAAACACAGTCAAGAGAGCATTACCAGCGGCCAGGATGGCAGAGCGGTCTAAGGCGTTGCGTTCAGGTCGCAGTCTCCCCAGGAGGCGTGGGTTCGAATCCCGCCTCAGACAGAGCCCATTGAAAGTACAAAGCAATAACAAAGCAAACACAGTCAAGAGAGAATTACCAGCTGCCAGGATGGCAGAGCGGTCTAAGGCGTTGCGTTCAGGTCGCAGTCTCCCCAGGAGGCGTGGGTTCGAATCCCGCCTCAGACATTGCCCATTGAAAGTACCAAGCAATAACAAAACAAACACATTCAAGAGAGCATTACCAGCTGCCAGGATGGCAGAGCCGTCGAAGGCGTTGCGTTCAGATCGCAGTCTCCCCAGGAGGCGTGGGTTCGAATCCCGCCTCAGACAGTGCCCATTGAAAGTACCAAGCAATAATAAAGCAAACACAGTCAAGAGAGCATTACCAATTGCCAGGATGGCAGAGCGGTCTAAGGCGTTGCGTTCAGGTCGCAGTCTCCCCAGGAGGCGTGGGTTCGAATCCCGCCTCAGACAGTGCCCATTGAAAGTACCAAGCAATAATAAAGCAAACACGGTCAAGAGAGCATTACCAGATGCCAGGATGGCAGAGCGGTCTAAGGCGTTGCGTTCAGGTCGCAGTCTCCCCAGGAGGCGTGGGTTCGAATCCCAAGAACAAAGCAAACACATTCAAGAGAGCATTACCAGATGCCAGGATGGCAGAGTGGTCTAAGGCGTTGCGTTCAGGTCGCAGTCTCCCCAGGAGGCGTGGGTTTGAATCCCGCCTCAGACATTGCCCATTGAAAGTACCAAGCAATAATAAAGCAAACACAGTCAAGAGAGCATTACCAGTGGCCAGGATGGCAGAGTGGTCTAAGGCGTTGCGTTCAGATCACAGTCTCCCCAGGAGGCGTGGGTTCGAATCCCGCCTCAGACAGAGCCCATTGAAAGTGCCAACCAAGAACAAAGCAAACACATTCAAGAGAGCATTACCAGTTGCCAGGATGGCAGAGCGGTCTAAGGCGTTGCGTTCAGGTCGCAGTCTCCCCAGGAGGCGTGGGTTCGAATCCCGCCTCAGACAGTGCCCATTGAAAGTACCAAGCAATAATAAAGCAAACACAGTCCAGAGAGCATTACCAGATGCCAGGATGGCAGAGCGGTCTAAGGCGTTGCGTTCAGGTCGCAGTGTCCCCAGGAGGCGTGGGTTCGAATCCCAAGAACAAAGCAAACACATTCAAGAGAGCATTACCAGATGCCAGGATGGCAAAGTGGTCTAAGGCGTTGCGCTCAGGTCGCAGTCTCCCCAGGAGGCGTGGGTTCGAATCCCGCCTCAGACAGTGCCCATTGAAAGTACCAAGCAATAATAAAGCAAACACAGTCAAGAGAGCATTACCAGTTGCCAAGATGGCAGAGCGGTCTAAGGCGTTGCGTTCAGGTCGCAGTCTCCCCAGGAGGCGTGGGTTCGAATCCCACCTCAGACAGTGCCCATTGAAAGTACCAAGCAAGAACAAAGCAAACACAGTCAAGAGAACATTACCAGATGCCAGGATGGCAGAGCGGTCTAAGGCGTTGCGTTCAGGTCGCAGTCTCCCCAGGAGGCGTGGGTTCGAATCCCAAGAACAAAGCAAACACATTCAAGAGAGCATTACCAGATGCCAGGATGGCAAAGTGGTCTAAGGCGTTGCGCTCAGGTCGCAGTCTCCCCAGGAGGCGTGGGTTCGAATCCCGCCTCAGAAATTGCCCATTGAAAGTACCAAGCAAGAACATAGCAAACACATTCAAGAGAACATTACCAGCTGCCAGGATGGCAGAGTGGTCTAAGGCGTTGCGGTCAGGTCGCAGTCTCCCCAGGAGGCGTGTGTTCGAATCCCGCCTCAGACAGTGCCCATTGAAAGTACCAAGCAATAATAAAGCAAACTCAGTCAAGAGAGCATTACCAGATGCCAGGATGGCAGAGCGGTCTAAGGCGTTGCGTTCAGGTCGCAGTCTCCCCAGGAGGCGTGGGTTCGAAATCCGCCTCAGACAGAGCCCATTGAAAGTGCCAACCAAGAACAAAGCAAACACAGTCAAGAGAGCATTACCAGTTCCCAGGATGGCAGAGTGGTCTAAGGCGTTGCGTTCAGATCGCAGTCTCCCCAGGAGGCGTGGGTTCGAATCCCACCTCAGACAGAGCCCATTGAAAGTGCCAACCAAGAACAAAGCAAACACAGTCAAGAGAGCATTACCAGTTGCCAGGATGGCAGAGCGGTCTAAGACGTTGCGTTCAGGTCGCAGTCTCCCCAGGAGGCGTGGGTTCGAAATCCGCCTCAGACAGAGCCCATTGAAAGTGCCAACCAAGAACAAAGCAAACACAGTCAAGAGAGCATTACCAGAGACCAGAATGGCAGAGCGGTCTAAGGCGTTGCGTTCAGGTCGCAGTCTCCCCAGGAGCCGTGGGTTCGAATCCCGCCTCAGACAGTGCCCATTGAAAGTACCAAGCAAGAACAAAGCAAACACATTCAAGAGAGCATTACCAGATGCCAGGATGGCAGAGCGGTCTAAGGCGTTGCGTTCAGGTCGCAGTCTCCCCAGGAGGCGTGGGTTCGAATCCCGCCTCAGAGAGAGCCCATTGAAAGTACCAAGCAAGAACAAAGCAAACACAGTCAAGAGAGAGGTACCAGTTGCCAGGATGGCAGAGTTGTCAAAGGCGTTGCGTTCAGGTCGCAGTAACCCCAGGAGGCGTGGGTTCGAATCCCACCTCAGACAGAGCCCATTGATAGTACCAAGCAAGAAAAAAGCAAACACAGTCAAGAGAGAATTACCAGTTGCCAGGATGGCTAAGGCGTTGCGTTCAGGTCGCAGTCTCCCCAGGAGGCGTGGGTTCGAATCCCACCTCAGACAGAGCCCATTGAAAGTACCAAGCAATAACAAAGCAAACTCAGTCAAGAGAGAATTACCAGTTGCCAGGATGTCAGAGTGGTCTAAGGCGTTGCGTTCAGGTCGCAGTCTCCCCAGGAGGCGTGGGTTCGAATCCCGCCTCAGACAGAGCCCATTGAAAGTACAAAGCAATAACAAAGCAAACACAGTCAAGAGAGAATTACCAGCTGCCAGGATGGCAGAGCGGTCTAAGGCGTTGCGTTCAGGTCGCAGTCTCCCCAGGAGGCGTGGGTTCGAATCCCGCCTCAGACATTGCCCATTGAAAGTACCAAGCAATTACAAAACAAACACAGTCAAGAGAGCATTACCAGCTGCCAGGATGGCAGAGCGGTCTAAGGCGTTGCGTTCAGATCGCAGTCTCCCCAGGAGGCGTGGGTTCGAATCCCGCCTCAGACAGTGCCCATTGAAAGTACCAAGCAATAATAAAGCAAACACAGTCAAGAGAGCATTACCAATTGCCAGGATGGCAGAGCGGTCTAAGGCGTTGCGTTCAGGTCGCAGTCTCCCCAGGAGGCGTGGGTTCGAATCCCGCCTCAGACAGTGCCCATTGAAAGTACCAAGCAATAATAAAGCAAACACAGTCAAGAGAGCATTACCAGATGCCAGGATGGCAGAGCGGTCTAAGGCGTTGCGTTCAGGTCGCAGTCTCCCCAGGAGGCGTGGGTTCGAATCCCAAGAACAACGCAAACACATTCAAGAGAGCATTACCAGATGCCAGGATGGCAGAGCAGTCTAAGGCGTTGCGTTCAGGTCGCAGTCTCCCCAGGAGGCGTGGGTTCGAATCCCAAGAACAAAGCAAACACATTCAAGAGAGCATTACCAGATGCCAGGATGGCAGAGTGGTCTAAGGCGTTGCGTTAAGGTCGCAGTCTCCCCAGGAGGCGTGGGTTCGAATCCCAAGAACAAAGCAAACACATTCAAGAGAGCATTACCAGATGCCAGGATGGCAGAGTTGTCAAAGGCGTTGCGCTCAGGTCGCAGTCTCCCCAGGAGGCGTGGGTTCGAATCCCGCCTCAGACATTGCCCATTGAAAGTACCAAGCAAGAACATAGCAAACACATTCAAGAGAACATTACCAGCTGCCAGGATGGCAGAGTGGTCTAAGGCGTTGCGTTCAGGTCGCAGTCTCCCCAGGAGGCGTGGGTTCGAATCCCGCCTCAGACATTGCCCATTGAAAGTACCAAGCAATAAAAAAGCAAACACAGTCAAGAGAGCATTACCAGTTGCCAGGATGGCAGAGTGGTCTAAGGCGTTGCGTTCAGATCGCAGTCTCCCCAGGAGGCGTGGGTTCGAATCCCACCTCAGACAGAGCCCATTGAAAGTGCCAACCAAGAACAAAGCAAACACAGTCAAGAGAGCATTACCAGTTGCCAGGATGGCAGAGCGGTCTAAGGCGTTGCGTTCAGGTCGCAGTCTCCCCAGGAGGCGTGGGTTCGAAATCCGCCTCAGACAGAGCCCATTGAAAGTGCCAACCAAGAACAAAGCAAACACAGTCAAGAGAGCATTACCAGATGCCAGGATGGCAGAGCGGTCTAAGGCGTTGCGTTCAGGTCGCAGTTTCCCCAGGAGGCGTGGGTTCGAATCCCGCCTCAGACAGTGCCCATTGAAAGTACCAAGCAAGAACAAAGCAAACACATTCAAGAGAGCATTACCAGATGCCAGGATGGCAGAGCGGTCTAAGGCGTTGCGTTCAGGTCGCAGTCTCCCCAGGAGGCGTGGGTTCGAATCCCGTCTCAGAGAGAGCCCATTGAAAGTACCAAGCAAGAACAAAGCAAACACAGTCAAGAGAGAGGTACCAGTTGCCAGGATGGCAGAGTTGTCTAAGGCGTTGCGTTCAGGTCGCAGTAACCCCAGGAGGCGTGGGTTCGAATCCCACCTCAGACAGAGCCCATTGATAGTACCAAGCAAGAAAAAAGCAAACACAGTCAAGAGAGAATTACCAGTTGCCAGGATAGCTAAGGCGTTGCGTTCAGGTCGCAGTCTCCCCAGGAGGCGTGGGTTCGAATCCCACCTCAGACAGAGCCCATTGAAAGTACCAAGCAATAAAAAACAAACACAGTCAAGAGAGCATTACCAATTGCCAGGATGGCAGAGCGGTCTAAGGCGTTGCGTTCAGATCGCAGTCTCCCCAGGAGGCGTGGGTTCGAATCCCGCCTCAGACAGTGCCCATTGAAAGTACCAAGCAATAATAAAGCAAACTCAGTCAAGAGAGCATTACCAGATGCCAGGATGGCAGAGCGGTCTAAGGCGTTGCGTTCAGGTCGCAGTCTCCCCAGGAGGCGTGGGTTCGAATCCCAAGAACAACGCAAACACATTCAAGAGAGCATTACCAGCTGCCAGGATGGCAGAGTGGTCTAAGGCGTTGCGTTCAGGTCGCAGTCTCCCCAGGAGGCGTGGGTTCGAATCGCGCCTCAGACATTGCCCATTGAAAGTACCAAGCAAGAACAAAGCAAACACATTCAAGAGAGCATTACCAGCTGCCAGGATGGCAGAGTGGTCTAAGGCGTTGCGTTCAGGTCGCAGTCTCCCCAGGAGGCGTGGGTTCGAATCGCGCCTCAGACATTGCCCATTGAAAGTACCAAGCAAGAACAAAGCAAACACATTCAAGAGAGCATTACCAGCTGCCAGGATGGCAGAGTGGTCTAAGGCGTTGCGTTCAGGTCGCAGTCTCCCCAGGAGGCGTGGGTTTGAATCCCCCCTCAGACATTGCCCATTGAAAGTACCAAGCAATAATAAAGCAAACACAGTCAAGAGAGCATTACCAGCGGCCAGGATGGCAGAGTGGTCTAAGGCGTTGCGTTCAGATCACAGTCTCCCCAGGAGGCGTGGGTTCGAATCCCGCCTCAGACAGAGCCCATTGAAAGTGCCAACCAAGAACAAAGCAAACACAGTCAAGAGAGCATTACCAGTTGCCAGGATGGCAGAGCGGTCTAAGGCGTTGCGTTCAGGTCGCAGTCTCCCCAGGAGGCGTGGGTTCGAAATCCGCCTCAGACAGAGCCCATTGAAAGTACCAAGCAAGAACAAAGCAAACACATTCAAGAGAGCATTACCAGATGCCAGGATGGCAGAGCGGTCTAAGGCGTTGCGTTCAGGTCGCAGTCTCCCCAGGAGGCGTGGGTTGTTCGAATCCCGTCTCAGAGAGAGCCCATTGAAAGTACCAAGCAAGAACAAAGCAAACACAGTCAAGAGAGAGGTACCAGTTGCCAGGATGGCAGAGTTGTCTAAGGCGTTGCGTTCAGGTCGCAGTAACCCCAGGAGGCGTGGGTTCGAATCCCACCTCAGACAGAGCCCATTGATAGTACCAAGCAAGAAAAAAGCAAACACAGTCAAGAGAGAATTACCAGTTGCCAGGATAGCTAAGGCGTTGCGTTCAGGTCGCAGTCTCCCCAGGAGGCGTGGGTTCGAATCCCACCTCAGACAGAGCCCATTGAATGTACCAAGCAATAAAAAAGCAAACACAGTCAAGAGAGCATTACCAATTGCCAGGATGGCAGAGCGGTCTAAGGTGTTGCGTTCAGGTCGCAGTCTCCCCAGGAGGCGTGGGTTCGAATCCCACCTCAGACAGAGCCCATTGAAAGTACCAAGCAATGACAAAGCAAACACAGTCAAGAGAGAATTACCAGTTGCCAGGATGTCAGAGCGGTCTAAGGCGTTGCGTTCAGGTCGCAGTCTCCCCAGGAGGCGTGGGTTCGAATCCCGCCTCAGACATTGCCCATTGAAAGTACCAAGCAATAACAAAAACTAACACAGTCAAGAGAGCATTACCAGCTGCCAGGATGGCAGAGCGGTCTAAGGCGTTGCGTTCAGATCGCAGTCTCCCCAGGAGGCGTGGGTTCGAATCCCGCCTCAGACAGTGCCCATTGAAAGTACCAAGCAATAATAAAGCAAACACAGTCAAGAGAGCATTACCAATTGCCAGGATGGCAGAGCGGTCTAAGGCGTTGCGTTCAGGTCGCAGTCTCCCCAGGAGGCGTGGGTTCGAATCCCGCCTCAGACAGTGCCCATTGAAAGTACCAAGCAATAATAAAGCAAACACAGTCAAGAGAGCATTACCAGATGCCAGGATGGCAGAGCGGTCTAAGGCGTTGCGTTCAGGTCGCAGTCTCCCCAGGAGGCGTGGGTTCGAATCCCAAGAACAAAGCAAACACATTCAAGAGCGCATTACCAGATGCCAGGATGGCAGAGTGGTCTAAGGCGTTGCGTTCAGATCACAGTCTCCCCAGGAGGCGTGGGTTCGAATCCCGCCTCAGACAGAGCCCATTGAAAGTGCCAACCAAGAACAAAGCAAACACAGTCAAGAGAGCATTACCAGTTGCCAGGATGGCAGAGCGGTCTAAGGCGTTGCGTTCAGGTCGCAGTCTCCCCAGGAGGCGTGGGTTCGAATCCCGCCTCAGACAGTGCCCATTGAAAGTACCAAGCAATAATAAAGCAAACACAGTCAAGAGAGCATTACCAGATGCCAGGATGGCAGAGCGGTCTAAGGCGTTGCGTTCAGGTCGCAGTCTCCCCAGGAGTCGTGGGTTCGAATCCCAAGAACAAAGCAAACACATTCAAGAGAGCATTACCAGATGCCAGGATGGCAGAGTGGTCTAAGGCGTTGCGTTCAGGTCGCAGTCTCCCCAGGAGGCGTGGGTTCGAATCGCGCCTCAGACATTGCCCATTGAAAGTACCAAGCAAGAACAAAGCAAACACATTCAAGAGAGCATTACCAGCTGCCAGGATGGCAGAGTGGTCTAAGGCGTTGCGTTCAGGTCGCAGTCTCCCCAGGAAGCGTGGGTTCGAATCGCGCCTCAGACATTGCCCATTGAAAGTACCAAGCAAGAACAAAGCAAACACATTCAAGAGAGCATTACCAGCTGCCAGGATGGCAGAGTGGTCTAAGGCGTTGCGTTCAGGTCGCAGTCTCCCCAGGAGGCTTGGGTTCGAATCCCGCCTCAGACAGTGCCCATTGAAAGTACCAAGCAATAATAAAGCAAACACAGTCAAGAGAGCATTACCAGTTGCCAAGATGGCAGAGCGGTCTAAGGCGTTGCGTTCAGGTCGCAGTCTCCCCAGGAGGCGTGGGTTCGAATCCCACCTCAGACAGTGCCCATTGAAAGTACCAAGCAAGAACAAAGCAAACACAGTCAAGAGAACATTACCAGATGCCAGGATGGCAGAGCGGTCTAAGGCGTTGCGTTCAGGTCGCAGTCTCCCCAGGAGGCGTGGGTTCGAATCCCAAGAACAAAGCAAACACATTCAAGAGAGCATTACCAGATGCCAGGATGGCAAAGTGGTCTAAGGCGTTGCGCTCAGGTCGCAGTCTCCCCAGGAGGCGTGGGTTCGAATCCCGCCTCAGAAATTGCCCATTGAAAGTACCAAGCAAGAACATAGCAAACACATTCAAGAGAACATTACCAGCTGCCAGGATGGCAGAGTGGTCTAAGGCGTTGCGGTCAGGTCGCAGTCTCCCCAGGAGGCGTGTGTTCGAATCCCGCCTCAGACAGTGCCCATTGAAAGTACCAAGCAATAATAAAGCAAACTCAGTCAAGAGAGCATTACCAGATGCCAGGATGGCAGAGCGGTCTAAGGCGTTGCGTTCAGGTCGCAGTCTCCCCAGGAGGCGTGGGTTCGAAATCCGCCTCAGACAGAGCCCATTGAAAGTGCCAACCAAGAACAAAGCAAACACAGTCAAGAGAGCATTACCAGTTCCCAGGATGGCAGAGTGGTCTAAGGCGTTGCGTTCAGATCGCAGTCTCCCCAGGAGGCGTGGGTTCGAATCCCACCTCAGACAGAGCCCATTGAAAGTGCCAACCAAGAACAAAGCAAACACAGTCAAGAGAGCATTACCAGATGCCAGGATGGCAGAGCGGTCTAAGGCGTTGCGTTCAGGTCGCAGTCTCCCCAGGAGGCGTGGGTTCGAAATCCGCCTCAGACAGAGCCCATTGAAAGTGCCAACCAAGAACAAAGCAAACACAGTCAAGAGAGCATTACCAGTTCCCAGGATGGCAGAGTGGTCTAAGGCGTTGCGTTCAGATCGCAGTCTCCCCAGGAGGCGTGGGTTCGAATCCCACCTCAGACAGAGCCCATTGAAAGTGCCAACCAAGAACAAAGCAAACACAGTCAAGAGAGCATTACCAGTTGCCAGGATGGCAGAGCGGTCTAAGACGTTGCGTTCAGGTCGCAGTCTCCCCAGGAGGCGTGGGTTCGAATCCCGCCTCAGACAGTGCCCATTGAAAGTACCAAGCAAGAACAAAGCAAACACATTCAAGAGAGCATTACCAGATGCCAGGATGGCAGAGCGGTCTAAGGCGTTGCGTTCAGGTCGCAGTCTCCCCAGGAGGCGTGGGTTCGAATCCCGCCTCAGAGAGAGCCCATTGAAAGTACCAAGCAAGAACAAAGCAAACACAGTCAAGAGAGAGGTACCAGTTGCCAGGATGGCAGAGTTGTCAAAGGCGTTGCGTTCAGGTCGCAGTAACCCCAGGAGGCGTGGGTTCGAATCCCACCTCAGACAGAGCCCATTGATAGTACCAAGCAAGAAAAAAGCAAACACAGTCAAGAGAGAATTACCAGTTGCCAGGATGGCTAAGGCGTTGCGTTCAGGTCGCAGTCTCCCCAGGAGGCGTGGGTTCGAATCCCACCTCAGACAGAGCCCATTGAAAGTACCAAGCAATAACAAAGCAAACTCAGTCAAGAGAGAATTACCAGTTGCCAGGATGTCAGAGTGGTCTAAGGCGTTGCGTTCAGGTCGCAGTCTCCCCAGGAGGCGTGGGTTCGAATCCCGCCTCAGACAGAGCCCATTGAAAGTACAAAGCAATAACAAAGCAAACACAGTCAAGAGAGAATTACCAGCTGCCAGGATGGCAGAGCGGTCTAAGGCGTTGCGTTCAGGTCGCAGTCTCCCCAGGAGGCGTGGGTTCGAATCCCGCCTCAGACATTGCCCATTGAAAGTACCAAGCAATTACAAAACAAACACAGTCAAGAGAGCATTACCAGCTGCCAGGATGGCAGAGCGGTCTAAGGCGTTGCGTTCAGATCGCAGTCTCCCCAGGAGGCGTGGGTTCGAATCCCGCCTCAGACAGTGCCCATTGAAAGTACCAAGCAATAATAAAGCAAACACAGTCAAGAGAGCATTACCAATTGCCAGGATGGCAGAGCGGTCTAAGGCGTTGCGTTCAGGTCGCAGTCTCCCCAGGAGGCGTGGGTTCGAATCCCGCCTCAGACAGTGCCCATTGAAAGTACCAAGCAATAATAAAGCAAACACAGTCAAGAGAGCATTACCAGATGCCAGGATGGCAGAGCGGTCTAAGGCGTTGCGTTCAGGTCGCAGTCTCCCCAGGAGGCGTGGGTTCGAATCCCAAGAACAACGCAAACACATTCAAGAGAGCATTACCAGATGCCAGGATGGCAGAGCAGTCTAAGGCGTTGCGTTCAGGTCGCAGTCTCCCCAGGAGGCGTGGGTTCGAATCCCAAGAACAAAGCAAACACATTCAAGAGAGCATTACCAGATGCCAGGATGGCAGAGTGGTCTAAGGCGTTGCGTTAAGGTCGCAGTCTCCCCAGGAGGCGTGGGTTCGAATCCCAAGAACAAAGCAAACACATTCAAGAGAGCATTACCAGATGCCAGGATGGCAGAGTTGTCAAAGGCGTTGCGCTCAGGTCGCAGTCTCCCCAGGAGGCGTGGGTTCGAATCCCGCCTCAGACATTGCCCATTGAAAGTACCAAGCAAGAACATAGCAAACACATTCAAGAGAACATTACCAGCTGCCAGGATGGCAGAGTGGTCTAAGGCGTTGCGTTCAGGTCGCAGTCTCCCCAGGAGGCGTGGGTTCGAATCCCGCCTCAGACATTGCCCATTGAAAGTACCAAGCAATAAAAAAGCAAACACAGTCAAGAGAGCATTACCAGTTGCCAGGATGGCAGAGTGGTCTAAGGCGTTGCGTTCAGATCGCAGTCTCCCCAGGAGGCGTGGGTTCGAATCCCACCTCAGACAGAGCCCATTGAAAGTGCCAACCAAGAACAAAGCAAACACAGTCAAGAGAGCATTACCAGTTGCCAGGATGGCAGAGCGGTCTAAGGCGTTGCGTTCAGGTCGCAGTCTCCCCAGGAGGCGTGGGTTCGAAATCCGCCTCAGACAGAGCCCATTGAAAGTGCCAACCAAGAACAAAGCAAACACAGTCAAGAGAGCATTACCAGATGCCAGGATGGCAGAGCGGTCTAAGGCGTTGCGTTCAGGTCGCAGTTTCCCCAGGAGGCGTGGGTTCGAATCCCGCCTCAGACAGTGCCCATTGAAAGTACCAAGCAAGAACAAAGCAAACACATTCAAGAGAGCATTACCAGATGCCAGGATGGCAGAGCGGTCTAAGGCGTTGCGTTCAGGTCGCAGTCTCCCCAGGAGGCGTGGGTTCGAATCCCGTCTCAGAGAGAGCCCATTGAAAGTACCAAGCAAGAACAAAGCAAACACAGTCAAGAGAGAGGTACCAGTTGCCAGGATGGCAGAGTTGTCTAAGGCGTTGCGTTCAGGTCGCAGTAACCCCAGGAGGCGTGGGTTCGAATCCCACCTCAGACAGAGCCCATTGATAGTACCAAGCAAGATAAAAGCAAACACAGTCAAGAGAGAATTACCAGTTGCCAGGATGGCAGAGCGGTCTAAGGTGTTGCGTTCAGGTCGCAGTCTCCCCAGGAGGCGTGGGTTCGAATCCCACCTCAGACAGAGCCCATTGAAAGTACCAAGCAATGACAAAGCAAACACAGTCAAGAGAGAATTACCAGTTGCCAGGATGTCAGAGCGGTCTAAGGCGTTGCGTTCAGGTCGCAGTCTCCCCAGGAGGCGTGGGTTCGAATCCCGCCTCAGACATTGCCCATTGAAAGTACCAAGCAATAACAAAACAAACACAGTCAAGAGAGCATTACCAGCTGCCAGGATGGCAGAGCGGTCTAAGGCGTTGCGTTCAGATCGCAGTCTCCCCAGGAGGCGTGGGTTCGAATCCCGCCTCAGACAGTGCCCATTGAAAGTACCAAGCAATAATAAAGCAAACACAGTCAATAGAGCATTACCAGATGCCAGGATGGCAGAGCGGTCTAAGGCGTTGCGTTCAGGTCGCAGTCTCCCCAGGAGGCGTGGGTTCGAATCCCAAGAACAACGCAAACACATTCAAGAGAGCATTACCAGATGCCAGGATGGCAGAGTGGTCTAAGGCGTTGCGTTCAGGTCGCAGTCTCCCCAGGAGGCGTGGGTTCGAATCGCGCCTCAGACATTGCCCATTGAAAGTACCAAGCAAGAACAAAGCAAACACAGTCAAGAGAGCATTACCAGATGCCAGGATGGCAGAGCGGTCTAAGGCGTTGCGTTCAGGTCGCAGTTTCCCCAGGAGGCGTGGGTTCGAATCCCGCCTCAGACAGTGCCCATTGAAAGTACCAAGCAAGAACAAAGCAAACACATTCAAGAGAGCATTACCAGATGCCAGGATGGCAGAGCGGTCTAAGGCGTTGCGTTCAGGTCGCAGTCTCCCCAGGAGGCGTGGGTTCGAATCCCGTCTCAGAGAGAGCCCATTGAAAGTACCAAGCAAGAACAAAGCAAACACAGTCAAGAGAGAGGTACCAGTTGCCAGGATGGCAGAGTTGTCTAAGGCGTTGCGTTCAGGTCGCAGTAACCCCAGGAGGCGTGGGTTCGAATCCCACCTCAGACAGAGCCCATTGATAGTACCAAGCAAGAAAAAAGCAAACACAGTCAAGAGAGAATTACCAGTTGCCAGGATAGCTAAGGCGTTGCGTTCAGGTCGCAGTCTCCCCAGGAGGCGTGGGTTCGAATCCCACCTCAGACAGAGCCCATTGAAAGTACCAAGCAATAAAAAACAAACACAGTCAAGAGAGCATTACCAATTGCCAGGATGGCAGAGCGGTCTAAGGTGTTGCGTTCAGGTCGCAGTCTCCCCAGGAGGCGTGGGTTCGAATCCCACCTCAGACAGAGCCCATTGAAAGTACCAAGCAATGACAAAGCAAACACAGTCAAGAGAGAATTACCAGCTGCCAGGATGGCAGAGTGGTCTAAGGCGTTGCGTTCAGATCGCAGTCTCCCCAGGAGGCGTGGGTTCGAATCCCGCCTCAGACAGTGCCCATTGAAAGTACCAAGCAATAATAAAGCAAACTCAGTCAAGAGAGCATTACCAGATGCCAGGATGGCAGAGCGGTCTAAGGCGTTGCGTTCAGGTCGCAGTCTCCCCAGGAGGCGTGGGTTCGAATCCCAAGAACAACGCAAACACATTCAAGAGAGCATTACCAGCTGCCAGGATGGCAGAGTGGTCTAAGGCGTTGCGTTCAGGTCGCAGTCTCCCCAGGAGGCGTGGGTTTGAATCCCGCCTCAGACATTGCCCATTGAAAGTACCAAGCAAGAACAAAGCAAACACAGTCAAGAGAGCATTACCAGTGGCCAGGATGGCAGAGTGGTCTAAGGCGTTGCGTTCAGATCACAGTCTCCCCAGGAGGCGTGGGTTCGAATCCCCCCTCAGACAGAGCCCATTGAAAGTGCCAACCAAGAACAAAGCAAACACAGTCAAGAGAGCATTACCAGTTGCCAGGATGGCAGAGCGGTCTAAGGCGTTGCGTTCAGGTCGCAGTCTCCCCAGGAGGCGTGGGTTCGAATCCCGCCTCAGACAGTGCCCATTGAAAGTACCAAGCAATAATAAAGCAAACACAGTCAAGAGAGCATTACCAGATGCCAGGATGGCAGAGCGGTCTAAGGCGTTGCGTTCAGGTCGCAGTCTCCCCAGGAGGCGTGGGTTCGAATCCCAAGAACAAAGCAAACACATTCAAGAGAGCATTACCAGATGCCAGGATGGCAGAGTGGTCTAAGGCGTTGCGTTAAGGTCGCAGTCTCCCCAGGAGGCGTGGGTTCGAATCCCAAGAACAAAGCAAACACATTCAAGAGAGCATTACCAGATGCCAGGATGGCAGAGTGGTCTAAGGCGTTGCGCTCAGGTCGCAGTCTCCCCAGGAGGCGTGGGTTCGAATCCCGCCTCAGACATTGCCCATTGAAAGTACCAAGCAAGAACATAGCAAACACATTCAAGAGAACATTACCAGCTGCCAGGATGGCAGAGTGGTCTAAGGCGTTGCGTTCAGGTCGCAGTCTCCCCAGGAGGCGTGGGTTCGAATCCCGCCTCAGACATTGCCCATTGAAAGTACCAAGCAAGAAAAAAGCAAACTCAGTCAAGAGAGCATTACCAGATGCCAGGATGGCAGAGCGGTCTAAGGCGTTGCGTTCAGGTCGCAGTCTCCCCAGGAGGCGTGGGTTCGAATCCCAAGAACAACGCAAACACATTCAAGAGAGCATTACCAGATGCCAGGATGGCAGAGTGGTCTAAGGCGTTGCGTTCAGGTCGCAGTCTCCCCAGGAGGCGTGGGTTCGAATCGCGCCTCAGACATTGCCCATTGAAAGTACCAAGCAAGAACAAAGCAAACACATTCAAGAGAGCATTACCAGCTGCCAGGATGGCAGAGTGGTCTAAGGCGTTGCGTTCAGGTCGCAGTCTCCCCAGGAGGCGTGGGTTTGAATCCCCCCTCAGACATTGCCCATTGAAAGTACCAAGCAATAATAAAGCAAACACAGTCAAGAGAGCATTACCAGCGGCCAGGATGGCAGAGTGGTCTAAGGCGTTGCGTTCAGATCACAGTCTCCCCAGGAGGCGTGGGTTCGAATCCCGCCTCAGACAGAGCCCATTGAAAGTGCCAACCAAGAACAAAGCAAACACAGTCAAGAGAGCATTACCAGTTGCCAGGATGGCAGAGCGGTCTAAGGCGTTGCGTTCAGGTCGCAGTCTCCCCAGGAGGCGTGGGTTCGAAATCCGCCTCAGACAGAGCCCATTGAAAGTACCAAGCAAGAACAAAGCAAACACATTCAAGAGAGCATTACCAGATGCCAGGATGGCAGAGCGGTCTAAGGCGTTGCGTTCAGGTCGCAGTCTCCCCAGGAGGCGTGGGTTGTTCGAATCCCGTCTCAGAGAGAGCCCATTGAAAGTACCAAGCAAGAACAAAGCAAACACAGTCAAGAGAGAGGTACCAGTTGCCAGGATGGCAGAGTTGTCTAAGGCGTTGCGTTCAGGTCGCAGTAACCCCAGGAGGCGTGGGTTCGAATCCCACCTCAGACAGAGCCCATTGATAGTACCAAGCAAGAAAAAAGCAAACACAGTCAAGAGAGAATTACCAGTTGCCAGGATAGCTAAGGCGTTGCGTTCAGGTCGCAGTCTCCCCAGGAGGCGTGGGTTCGAATCCCACCTCAGACAGAGCCCATTGAATGTACCAAGCAATAAAAAAGCAAACACAGTCAAGAGAGCATTACCAATTGCCAGGATGGCAGAGCGGTCTAAGGTGTTGCGTTCAGGTCGCAGTCTCCCCAGGAGGCGTGGGTTCGAATCCCCCCTCAGACAGAGCCCATTGAAAGTGCCAACCAAGAACAAAGCAAACACAGTCAAGAGAGCATTACCAGTTGCCAGGATGGCAGAGCGGTCTAAGGCGTTGCGTTCAGGTCGCAGTCTCCCCAGGAGGCGTGGGTTCGAATCCCGCCTCAGACAGTGCCCATTGAAAGTACCAAGCAATAATAAAGCAAACACAGTCAAGAGAGCATTACCAGATGCCAGGATGGCAGAGCGGTCTAAGGCGTTGCGTTCAGGTCGCAGTCTCCCCAGGAGGCGTGGGTTCGAATCCCAAGAACAACGCAAACACATTCAAGAGAGCATTACCAGATGCCAGGATGGCAGAGTGGTCTAAGGCGTTGCGTTCAGGTCGCAGTCTCCCCAGGAGGCGTGGGTTCGAATCGCGCCTCAGACATTGCCCATTGAAAGTACCAAGCAAGAACAAAGCAAACACATTCAAGAGAGCATTACCAGCTGCCAGGATGGCAGAGTGGTCTAAGGCGTTGCGTTCAGGTCGCAGTCTCCCCAGGAGGCGTGGGTTTGAATCCCCCCTCAGACATTGCCCATTGAAAGTACCAAGCAATGACAAAGCAAACACAGTCAAGAGAGAATTACCAGTTGCCAGGATGTCAGAGCGGTCTAAGGCGTTGCGTTCAGGTCGCAGTCTCCCCAGGAGGCGTGGGTTCGAATCCCGCCTCAGACATTGCCCATTGAAAGTACCAAGCAATAACAAAAACTAACACAGTCAAGAGAGCATTACCAGCTGCCAGGATGGCAGAGCGGTCTAAGGCGTTGCGTTCAGATCGCAGTCTCCCCAGGAGGCGTGGGTTCGAATCCCGCCTCAGACAGTGCCCATTGAAAGTACCAAGCAATAATAAAGCAAACACAGTCAAGAGAGCATTACCAATTGCCAGGATGGCAGAGCGGTCTAAGGCGTTGCGTTCAGGTCGCAGTCTCCCCAGGAGGCGTGGGTTCGAATCCCGCCTCAGACAGTGCCCATTGAAAGTACCAAGCAATAATAAAGCAAACACAGTCAAGAGAGCATTACCAGATGCCAGGATGGCAGAGCGGTCTAAGGCGTTGCGTTCAGGTCGCAGTCTCCCCAGGAGGCGTGGGTTCGAATCCCAAGAACAAAGCAAACACATTCAAGAGCGCATTACCAGATGCCAGGATGGCAGAGTGGTCTAAGGCGTTGCGTTCAGATCACAGTCTCCCCAGGAGGCGTGGGTTCGAATCCCGCCTCAGACAGAGCCCATTGAAAGTGCCAACCAAGAACAAAGCAAACACAGTCAAGAGAGCATTACCAGTTGCCAGGATGGCAGAGCGGTCTAAGGCGTTGCGTTCAGGTCGCAGTCTCCCCAGGAGGCGTGGGTTCGAATCCCGCCTCAGACAGTGCCCATTGAAAGTACCAAGCAATAATAAAGCAAACACAGTCAAGAGAGCATTACCAGATGCCAGGATGGCAGAGCGGTCTAAGGCGTTGCGTTCAGGTCGCAGTCTCCCCAGGAGTCGTGGGTTCGAATCCCAAGAACAAAGCAAACACATTCAAGAGAGCATTACCAGATGCCAGGATGGCAGAGTGGTCTAAGGCGTTGCGTTCAGGTCGC